>NC_138778.1:42324346-42861846 GCF_965119305.1 Pelophylax lessonae | reverse complement strand
TGCACCCCCCTGACACATTCACTTTCCTCTTCTTGTTACATTACCCGGCTAAAAAAAATTTACTATATTGCTTTATTAACCACTTAAGCCCCGGAAGATTTTACCCCCTTCCTTATCAGAGGGTTTTTTGCGATTCGGCACTGCGTGACTTTAACGGACAATTGCGCGGTCTAAACGAATTTGATGTCCTTTTATTCCCACAAACAGAGCTTTCTTTTGGTGGTATTTGATCACCTGTGCGATTTTTACTTTTTGCGCTATAAACAAAAAAAGAGCGTAAATTTTGCAAAAATAACAATATTTTTCACATTTTTTTATATGAAATTCCCCCCCAAAAAAATGTAAAAATCAAAATTTTTAACATTTTCGGCCAATTTGTTTTATGCTACATATGTTTGGTAAAAAAAAAATTGCAAAAAGCGTATTTTGATTGGTTTGCGCAAAAGTTATTGCGTTTACTAACTAAGGGAAAGATTTCTGTAATTTTTGGTGTTTTTTTTTTTAACGCGTAATGGCAGCGATCTGCGATTTTTTTTTTTCGGTACTGCGACATTGCGGCGGACAGATTGGACCCTTGACTGACATTTTTGACACTTTTGGGGTTACCAGTGACATTACTACAGTAATCAGTGCTATATATATGCACTGTTACTGCAAAATGACACTGGCAGGGAAGGGGTTAACTTTATTGGGGAAGGAGGGGTTACGTGTGTCCCTAGGGGGCGTGCTTCTAACTGTGATTGGACATGGCTACTGGTGTAGGAACAGTGATCAACGGTCCTACATAGTAGAACCGTATGATCACTATTCATACACAGGGGAGAATGACAGGCGGCTTGTTTACATTAGCCGCCTGCCTTTCTCCCTTCACGTCGGGTCCGCTGGTCACACGCACGGACTTCCCAGGGAATGACCCGGGGCGGGCGCGCGCCTCCGCGGGCGCGCTCTTGCCCGCTATTGGCTCACAAGCAAGTGACAGGCTAGTGACGTACCCATAAGTCACTTTGCCTGGCCGGGGCTGACCGCCGCCGTATATGTACTTGCGGCGGTCGGCAACCGGTTAATAATAGACTGGACCAAACTTCACCAGCCTATCTGAATAATTTCCTGACATATCACAAGGTGAGCGGTGCAAGCTGGCCGAATGATGTAAACAGGAGCAAGCAGGTCCTTTCCATTAATCACCCAGACTGCACATTGTAACCTTGTAGTCAATCGCAGGATGAGATGCAGCAGCAGAAGAGAGTGGCCTTTGTGAGTCGTCTTGGTGAATGCCAGGCATAAAAGTCCTTGATGATGGCTATTATACTTCTACATAATACAGTACAGTACAGTGGACTGACATCTATGTTGAGGTTTTGTCAGCCTTATTAGCATAGTTATAAAATACAGTAACCATAAATGGAAAGGCCCCTGGACACATCCTCCGCCATGTTTTTAGGCCTTCGCTGCCATTGTGGGGAATGATCTGGCTGGATACACATTACTATAATAATAGTGTGTAGCACCCTACAGGTAGGTGCTAGGTAAAGTATAGTGGGCCTTGGCTGCTTAACAGCAGGGCCATGATTTCAGCTGGACTGTCAGGTCTCCCAGGTGAGGTTACTGAGAGGGGAGTCTCCCTACTGGCTCTGTGAGAGCATTCTCATTTGGCAGTGGAGGAAACCCAATCAGTGGCTCAGTCAGGTTTGTATCTACCCCAGAAGGCAGATTCTGCCGCAGAGGATTCTGGGAGTTGGTATAAGTTTGAAGGGAATGCATGACGCAGCGTCTTTGGCGGGAAGCAGAGTCCCAGGAGGGAGAGTACGGCTGTCTCTCCTCCTGTCAGAGGAAGCGGGTGTCCCGGGTGGCGACCTGGGAATCCAAAGAGAGTGAAGCTGAGCTGCAGAGGGGATCCGGTGTGCCGAGAACCAGCGGAGATCGAGAGGGGCCCAGTTTCAGGAAAGCCTACACAGGTCATGAGGGGACCACTCCGGAGAAGGTTCCAGGGGTTCAGGAGTCAGCTAGCAGTTAAAGGGGATGCCTAGTCAGAGGACCCTGAAGTATTAGAGGGGGTACCTAGGTAGAGGACCCTGAATTGTGAAAGGGGGCGCCTGTAGTTTGGGCCCTGAGTCAGTGTACAGTGGGAAGTGTACAAGTTAGGGGTTCTAGCAGCACAAATATATACACAGAGCTACCTCAGCCAGTGCAGGGCTGGAGGGAGCGGTTCAGTGACTTTTGAGCTAAAGCAGTGCCAGGAGTCAAGAGTTCTACAGTCCTGGATCTTCTGAGTTAAAGCGGAGTTCCGGGCAGAGAAACGATTTTTTTCTGAACATACCCCCGGGACAGTCAGGGCTAGCACATTCCACAATGGCTAGCCTCTGATCTGTCCCGGTTCGCACTTACCTTTTAGAAGAAATACTTACTTAGAAATTTTCTTCCACAGCGTTTCCATCTCGGTTGTGGGCAGCTGAAGCCGGCGCGGTCCTCTTCTCTGTCTTCTTCCGCGTCTTCGTGTCCCAGAATGCACTGCACCGGCCCCTCTCGTCACTTCCGGTGCGGCGCCGCATTCCTAAACAGCTTCTGGGCATGCCCAGAAGCTGTTTAGCAGGGGAATGCGGCGTTTGCCCGGAAATGACGAGCGGGGCCGGTGCGGCGCATTGATTCCTGGGAGCTATGACGTTTAGCTCCCAGGAATCATCGCGAGGCAGGAAGTGACGGGGTGAGCCTCGGCGCTGGAGGAGGAAGCTGTCATAGGTGAGTATTTACGATCTTCAATAAAAAGGTGAGTAAACAAAAAAAAAAAAAAATAACTATCCAATTTCTTTTCAGGTGAGGCATACCTAGCGGAGGGGCACAAAAAAAAAAAATCTTTTTTGTGCCGGAACTCCGCTTTAAAGTCAAGGTTCCAGCACAGTTTCAGTACTACAGTATCTATAGGCGTCAGGAAGCACTGGTCGGCATTCAGCTGGCATCAAGACAGCGCCACCAGGCATTTTTCTTCAAGTGTCCCAAAGTGTACCCGTCCCCTAAATACAATAAACAAACAAACCAAAGATGCCGGAATGGTCATTGGCTCAGCTCTCACACCTGGGTTCACAACTCAAAAGTGTTGGAGGTGTCTCCGGTAACAATGGCAGACCCACATCAGGCACAAGGCCTGGAAAAACTGCTACAAGTGTAGCACTGCCCCCTTGAGGGCTTCTGGATTTCTCAACTTTTCGGGTCCCTCTGGGTTACCGCAACTGCATGCAGAAGCTTAAAACTTTACTTTCCGGCTCAGTCAATGAACAGTCTAGGAGTTGTTGTTTTTGTTGTTTTATTTTATATGGGGATGGGAGAAGGGAAGAGTGGGATACTCCAGAACTTGAACTATTCCCAATGTTGAGGACTTCTATCTGACCATGGGGCTAGGCCGCAGTTTTAACTTGCCACTAGATGAATCTGAGGTAAAGTTCCTGAATAGACACTTGCTTAACACTTATCTTCAGGGTACTCGCCTAGTACCCCCTTTCACTCCACCAGCTGACACCCGTCCTCTTATTACTCTACTCCAGGGTGGCCCCCTTCCTGGTCAGGCCCTTAGACACGATCCCCCTGTACTCACGATACTGCTTTTCAGGTTCTCTAGTGTCTCAACTCCTCAGTCAGCTCTCCTGGACCGCTGGGTTCAGCTCCTTCCGGCTCACCAGGCCGACTGCCTGTGACCATACACCAACTGCTGCAGAAGAAGAGGCAGCCGCCACCCTCCTTCCGGGACTCTGCTCACCAGCCAAAGACCTCGAGCACATGTGCTCCTGGCTTTTATACCACACCCAATAATGCACCGAGACAGCCAGTCTGTGCCAATCACTGGGGCAGTATCAAAGCCTGTATACCCATTGGCCAGGTTTCCTCCACTGTCCAATGTGCCTCCCCATTGGATCAGTGGGGACACTCCCTCAGACCAGATGAAGCACACACTGAGCTCATTGAGCAGATCTAACTCAAAGATCCTGCTCTCTGTTGAGCAGAGAGAATATAGAATTTACCTGCTGCTCCTCTGATAGACAGACAGAGCCAAAAACTATATTCACTCTCTAGCACCTATCTAGGAGGATGCTACAATAGCAACTAATTTTATTGTAATGAAAAACATTGTAAAAAAAAATCAGCACAAGGGAAATTGCTTCCAGTTCCTTGTGCTGCTGGCTGCTGCTTTAGCTGCTGTGGGGGTTAATAGAGCCCAAGGACGGATGGGCAAATACACACACACACACACACTCATCATTGGTTGAACTGGATGGACTGGGGTTTTTTCCAACCTCACTAACTATATAACGATGTAAAAAAAAAAATGAATGAATGGTCCACCTCCTTCATTCATAGATCATTTTTCATTCATGAAGTACAGCTTCTATAGGTGGAGGTGGTGGGTAGAAAAGGCAGGCATAGTTGGTACTCTTGATGAGGGCCTATCCCGTGTCCCCTAGCTCTATTAACCCCTGTGGCCCTGGTAGATTGCTGCTGCAGTAGCGGTGGAGACTCCATTCAAAGAAGCTGTAGAAGATAATCTTTGAATGAAGGATGGGCAAATGAATGAACTAGAGATCGACCGATTATCGGCAAAGCCGATATATGGAGGGCCGATATGGACTTTCCCCAATATATCGGAATCTGCTTTTTTTTTACCAATATTTAGGGAAAGTGCTTGTACCAGAGTGATGCCTGCAGCTAGAGGCATCACCCCGGTACCGGTGTCCATAGCCGACGGTCGGCTGTCTTGTAATGACAACCAATGCGAGTGAGAAGCTGCTCGGCTGTCATTCCAAGGAGCGGGAGGGGGCGTCCCCCCCCTCCCGCCACCTTCCGCGGCTCGCCTGGGTCTCCCATCCCACCGGGAGGCCCGGGAATCCTACCTTCACTGCCGCCGTCTGACCCGGGTCTCCATTTCTTTGAATTCGGAGCCGCCGCGTACCCATAAGTGATGTCATGACATGACATCACTTCCGGGTACTGGCGGCGCCGAATTAAAAAAACTTAAAGCATTCAAAACAGCCAAACTTGGCGTTTTGAATGTTTAAGTGCAGAGGAGGGGTTTGGGGTCTTTTAGACCCCCCGATCCCTCCACCACAGTAACTGTAGACATTAAAAATGTTTTTTTTTTTTTTTATGACCGAAAATATCGGCAGATATCGGGCGATACCAATACCCGATGACCAAAATATCAGTATCGGCGGTATCAGTCAATCACTAGAATGAACAGTCCACCACCTCCATTCATAGATTGTTTTTCATTCACAAAAGCAATAGTACAGCTTCTATAGGTGGAGGTAGTGGGTAGAAAAGGCAGGCATAGTTGGTACTCTTGATGAGGGCCTGTCCCATGTCCCTCAACTCTATTAACCCCTGTGGCCCTGGAAGATTGCTGCTGCAGTAGTGGGGGAGATCAGAGGACAAAAGATTTCAACTAAAGCATCAGCACAAGGGACACATTGCATTAACTATATAACTATATATCCCTTATGGTGATTGTTTAAAAATATTTTTGACTAAACAGACATTACCAAAAGAGTCACATTCTAAAGAGGCATTTAGAGTATGAGAATGGGCTTTAGAGAATAGAGTGTCGCTATTTTTTTTTTTTCCAATTTAGACCAGTTTTACATTCACATTTAATTCTATGGGAATGAAAAATGTGTTGCAGGTCAGAAGGATGTCATTTGATGGTTAAATCCACCTGTGACTTCATTTGAAATTATTTCAAAATCGTCTCACACTGATGTCTTCAACACGCCTATAGACACAGGCTCTAAACCTCATGCACACAGACAGCAAAGTGGTGCATTCGGGAAATATGTGGTATGTGCATGTATGGGTGAATGCCGATGCACAGAAGCATCAATGTTTATGGAAGTAAATCCTCATAAAGCCATTCACTTGTCAGGATGTACACAGCAAAGCTCCCCAGGTGGAGGAAAACCCCCGGAATTTTAGGCCCAGCATATTTTTAGCCTCTTACCCTCTATGGATGTGAGACCTGAATATTCACTTTACCTCCAGTAGATTTACAGTGCCTTGAAAAAGTATTCATACCCCTTGACATTTTCCACATTTTGTCATGTTACAACCAAAAACGTAAATGTATTTTATTGGGATTTTATGTGATAGACCAACACAAAGTGGCATATAATTGTGAAGTGGAAGGAAAATTATAAATGGTTTTACATTTTTTTTACAAATCAATATCTAAAAAGTGTGGCGTGCATTTGTATTCAGCCCTCTTTACTCTGATACTCCTATGGAACCAATTGCCTTCAGAAGTCACCTAATTAGTAAATAGAGTCCATCTGTGTGTAATTTAATCTCAGTATAAAAAAGGCTGTGCTGTGAAGCCCTCAGAGGTTTGTTAGAGAACCTTAGTGAACAAACAGCATCATGAAGACTAAAGCCCCGTACACACGTACCGAATGTTGGCCGAACGATCGGCCGTCTTTTGTCCGGTGCTGTCCTGTCGGCTGAAAAGTGCTAAAGACTGCACAAGAATTTTGTCGGCCAACAACAGCCGACTGCAGAAGTGATGTCATGTGATGGTTAACTTTCCATGTGTTTTTTTCTTTTCTGAGCATGCCCAGTCTTGCTCATCTGCTGTTTGTCGGCCGAATTCTGTACTGACAGGCGAACAATCAGCCGTTCTGGTGACGGCCAACAAAAAGTTTAAAGTCTGCACGCCAGATTCTGTTCGGCCGAAAATTCGCTGTCGGTTGTCGGAAGCATCATACTAACAAGCCGACAATCGGCCGATCATTCGGTGGCCGAATATTTACAGCCGACAGTCGGTATGTGTGTACGGGGCTTTAGTGAACAAACAGCATTGAAGGCCAAGGAACACACCAGACAGATCAGGGATAAAGTTGTGGAGAAGTTTAAAGCAGGGTTAGGTTATATAAAAAATATCCCAAGCTTTGAACATCTCACAGAGCACTGTTCAATTCATCATCTAAACATGGAAAGAGAAGACATGGCCATCCACCTAAACTGACAGGCCGGGCAAGGAGAGCATTCATCAGAGAGGCAGCCAAGAGGTCCATGGTAACTCTGAAGGAGTTGCAGAGATGCACAGCTGAGGTGGGAGAATCTGTCCACAGGACAACTATAAGTCATATACTCCACAAATCTTCTCTTGGAGGAGTGGCAAGAAGAAAGCCATTGTTGAAAGAAAGCCATAGGAAGTCTCATTTGCAGTTTGCGAGAAGCCATGTGGAGGCAGTGTTGCCAACCGCCCGTAGATTTACGGACAGCCCGTTAAAACAGGGCACTTTTCTCCTGCCCGTAAATGCCCGTAGCAGGAGAAAAGTGCCAGTAAATCTACGGCGGCGGCGGCACTGTCAGAACTGCGCATGTGCGGCGCGCATTTCCGGAGATCCCCGAGTTATCGACGTCGGACGAGTGCCACGGCCTGCCTCTGCCTCCGCCCCCGCCTCCGCCCCTCCGCACTCATTTAAGTTTTCCCGCCTGTGTAATGAAGCAGGCAGTACACCGGAACTTCGCCTGACACAGCCTGAGCTTCATCCGCTCACCGAGGGGGAGCACTAGCTATATGTTTATAGTTAAAATATTGATATTTGCACTGTTTAGCACTGAAAATTGTTATTTTAGGTACTTTTTTTCAGTGTCCGTAAAAAATGCGGCTTGGTCAGTAAATTTCATGATTTTTTGCCAGTAAAAAATTGGTGCCGTCCGTAAATTTTGGATGTTCTGCCAGTAATTTTCCCTCCGAGGGGTTGGCAACACTGTGTGGAGGACACACCAACATGTGGAAGAAGGTGCTCTGGTCAGATCACACCAAAATTGAACTTTCTGGCCTAAAAGCAAAATGCTACCGTGTTTCCCCGAAAATAAGACCGGGTCTTATATTAATTTTCCTTACAAAAAACACACTAGGGCTTATTTTCAGGGGATGTCCTATTTATTTACGGTATGTGCAGTGACAATCTTAAAGTGGTTATAACCCTTAAAGAAAAAAATACACCCTGATCCTTTAAAGCATGATAGACAGCACAGTCCTTGTGCTGTGTCATTTACCCCTCTCTAGGTTTAAATAAAAAACCTGGAATAAAACAAAATATTTTTTAAAAAGTTTTTTTGTCCCCTGTCTTCTCTTCTCCTCTCCCCCTGTCAGCTCAGGAGTCAGCATTATGACATTCTGTAATCCTAAAAATAAACCTTGGTTAAATTCTTTGTAAAATTATGTAATCTGTTTTGTAAAAAGATTATATAATATCCAGTGAGTCTCCATTTGTAAGCGGCGCTGTAAATAAGGTATTTTCCATAAACAAGTTAGAAAAGGAGACACACATTATATAATCTTTTTACAAAACAGATTACATGTTTTTACAAGGATTAACTAGGGCTTATTTTCGGGGTAGGGCTTATATTGCAGCTATCCCCAAAAATCACGCTAGGTCTTATTTTCGGGGTAGGGCTTATTTTCGGGTAAACAGGGTATGTGTGGTGGAAACTAACACTGCACATCACCCTGAACACACCACCCCCACCATGAAAAATGGTGGTGGCAGCATCATGTTTTGGAGATGCTTTTCCTCAGCAGGGACAGGGAAGCTGGTCAGAGTTGATGGGCAGGTGGACGGAGCCAAATATGGGGCAATCCTAGAAGAAAACCTGTTAGAGTCTGGAAAAGACTTGAGACTGGGGCAGACTGACAACTCATGGAGGCCCTGGGCAATAGGAGATCATGGGGCCCCCTGTGTAACCGCCCAAACTCAAGCCACACCCTCACCTCCATATTGCCAAGACAAGACATTTTGGAGGCTCTTTATGTAGTAATGTTCAGTGACAGGACACATGGAAGTTTCTGTAGGTAGAAATATTTGGTGAACAGACATTTTGGAGGCTATGTGTAGTAATGACATAGTAGGATTTCCAGCGTTATATAAAGTCTCCTCAGAGAATTTTGTTGTCAGAAGATCATGTGAGGGAGGACACACACCTCACAGAGAGGAGGACACTGTGAGGACAGCACACCACAATATATAAGCTCTATCACCTCAGAGGAGCCTCCATCCAGGGCCGGTGCTTCCACTAGGCAAACTAGGCAGCCGCCTAGGGCGCATTGCCACCTAGGGGCGCAGCCACGAGTCGGCACTCTCTCTCCATCATAAATGATCCTTGTGAGCTAAGGGGAGGGACCAGGGCCGACTGGGAATAAAAACCAGCCCTGGAAATAATTTCATACCAGCCCCATAGCATTATTATATCGGCCCAACAGCATATCGTCATTATTTTCTTGATCATAAAAGGGAAAACCATGCATTTTAAAGCACATGTGAAGCGTGTATTATATGTAGATAAGACAGATATAAAATCACATAGGGTTTTACATCTATATGTATATAGATAGATACATACATACTGTACATAAGAGCAAATTACAGTTAAAAGTGGAGCAATTATCAAGAACAGTCCACTTATTGCGATGGTGATATATTACCAGAATAAAAAATAATCAAAGTCTGCCTTTACATGAGGGTCCGCAGAGTTCCCCCTTGCACTGTAATGGTGAATCCTGCAGACTGATGTAAAGGGGAAACCCAGGAACTCTGGAAATGTGACCAGAGACCACCTTCTGCAGAAAGCAGGGGGGTTACTGTATTCACTTCCCCCTTACGTCACTGACCCCTACTCAGACTGGTCTGGCGGAGCTGTCACTGACCTCTCAGGTGCACCGTGCAGGGCTCAGTCAGTTGGTTCCAGCTTGTTGGCTCTGGGTTTATCCTATAGTCTTCTCTCCACATACATCTTACTTCTCCAGTGACCCCCATCCTGGCGGCACTCCCACTCCTGACTCCTCTCCAGACTCCCCCTCAGAGACTGCAGACATGATAAAAGACAAGAGATGGTCATAGGCTGTGCAGACATGGCACAGGAGATGTCAGAGGTTGCAGACATGGCACAGGAGATGTCAGAGGTTGCAGACATGGCACAGGAGATGTCAGAGTTTGCAGACATGGCACAGGAGATGTCAGAGTTTGCAGACATGGCACAGGAGATGTCAGAGTTTGCAGACATGGCACAGGAGATGTCAGAGTTTGCAGACATGGCACAGGAGATGTCAGAGGTTGCAGACATGGTACAGGAGATGTCAGAGGTTGCAGACATGGTACAGGAGATGTCAGAGTTTGCAGACATGGCACAGGAGATGTCAGAGGTTGAAGACATGGTACAGGAGATGTCAGAGGCTGCAGAGGGGTCCAGTCTTACCCGCCCCTGGTGTAGAAAGGCGTGCTTCACCACCCCGACCAAGATCAGTGCCCTTCTATAAAAATGACACCGCCCAGTGCCATTACGTCACTACTGGCCTTCCCCGGCCTAACTGCAGCCATATACTATACGGGTGCCACCAGGGCTGGTGGAAAGATTTTTGACACCCTAGGCAACCCCCCCCCCCCCAGCTAGGAAGCAGGGCCAAGAGGAGTGAGCTGTGTACGGGCCTCCTGTATGAGGCCCAGGCCCCATCAGTTCAGCAGGAGGGCCCAGGCAGTAGGAGGAATCAGATCATGGAAAAGGGGGCGACTGGTGTGGCGGGAGGAAAATTCCAGGAACCGATCCCCTGTATGGGTCTCCCTGCAGCAGCTGAAAGCTGCTGGCTTCATCTTCTCTCCCTCTCACCTGTTTTCAGTTGCTGCAGAGGGAAGGGGGGAACCACAGGAGATCGGTTCTAGTAAACCACTGTTGATGACCACTTTCCGCCTGCTGTCCTTTGTGCCCCTACAGCAGCTCTGATGCTTCTTCTCTTTTTTCTTCTGCCGGCTGCTGCAGGGTAGGGGAGAATAGCTTCAGAATAAAAACAGGTCTGGTAGGCTATACAGGGCCCCATAATTTCTAAATGCAGCCCTGGTTGTAGTGGTGAGGAGGGTGATATCAGTGGCAGTGCTGAAGGGGGTGGGATAAGTGGCAGTGGATGTGGTGAGGGGGTGAGATCAGTGGCAGCAGTGGTGATGAAGATGATGCTGGTGAGGGGGGGTTGGGATCAGTGGCAGTGGTGGTGGTGGTGGTGAGGGGATGGGATCAGTGGCAGCGGTGGTGGTGAGGGGGGCTGGGATCGGTGGCAGCGGTGGTGGTGATGAGGGGGGTGGGATCAGTGGCAGCAGTGGTGGTGATGAAGATGGTGGTGGTGAGGGGGGGTTGGGATCAGTGGTAGCCGTGGTGGTGGTGGTGAGGGGATGGGATCAGTGGCAGCGGTGGTGGTGAGGGGGGGTGGGATTGGTGGCAGCGGTGGTGGTGATGAGGGGGGTGGGATCAGTGGCAGCGGTGGTGGTGGTGAGGGGGTGGGATCAGTGGCAGCGGTGGTGGTGGCGAAGGGGGTGGGAATCGGTGGCAGCAGTGGTGGTGGTGAGGGGGGTGGGATGGGTGGCAGCGGTGGTGGTGGTGAGGGGGGTGGGATCGGTGGCAGCGGTGGTGGTGGTGAGGGGGGGTGGGATCGGTGGCAGCGGTGGTGGTGATGAGGGGGGTGGGATCAGTGGCAGCAGTGGTGGTGATGAAGATGGTGGTGGTGAGGGGGGTTGGGATCAGTGGTAGCGGCGGTGGTGGTGGTAAGGGGATGGGATCAGTGGAAGCGGTGGTGGTGAGGGGGGGTGCGATCGGTGGCAGCGGTGGTGGTGATGAGGGGGGTGGGATCAGTGGCAGCGGTGGTGGTGGTGAGGGGGTGGGATCAGTGGCAGCGGTGGTGGTGGCGAGGGGGGTGGGAATCGGTGGCAGCGGTGGTGGTGGTGAGGGGGGTGGGATGGGTGGCAGCGGTGGTGGTGGTGAGGGGGGTGGGATCGGTGGCAGCGGTGGTGGTGGTGAGGGAGGGTGGTATCGGTGGCAGCGGTGGTGGTGGTGAGGGAGGGTGGGATCGGTGGCAGCGGTGGTGGTGGTGAGGGGGGGTGGGAATCGGTGGCAGTGGTGGTGGTGGTGAGGGGGGTGGGATCGGTGGCAGCGGTGGTGGTGATGAGGGGGTGGGATCGGTGGCATAGCTGGCAGCGATGGTGGTAGTGATGATGGGGGTGGGATGAGTGGCAGCAGGGGTGGTGGTGAGGGGGGTGGGATCAGTGGTGGTGGTGGGGGTGAGGGGGTGGGATCAGTGGCAGGGGTGGTGGTGGTGGGGGGAGTGGGATCAGTGGCAGCTATAGTGGTGAGGGGAGATTAGTGGCAGTGGTGATGGGGGGTGCCATCCTCCCCACCCATCCTATCAGGGATAAGATCTGTGGGGGTGGTGAGATCAAAAGGGAGCAGTGGTGATGGATGATGGGATCAATTGCACTGCTGATTACTGTACTTACTTTGTCAGTTGATTCAGCCTCAGTGCCTCTTTACACGTGCTGCCCCGCAGGGATGCTTCCTCTGACGTATCTCCCAGCAGAGAGCAGAGCTCCTCCCCCTCACTCTACTGGTTCGTCAGCGTCAGCTGACTTTCTGCTTGCACCGGCACCTGGCCACTCCCCCAGTCACACAGCGGCGGAACGGAACTTGCGAGCGGCAGAGAATGGCGGGCGGCCTCTACTGGTCGTCAGCGTCAGCTGACTTTCTGCTTCCACCGGCACCTGGCCACTCCCCCAGTCACACAGCGGCGGAACGGAACTTGCGGGCGGCCGGAACTTGCGGGCGGCCGAGAATGGCGGGCGGCCGGAACTTGCGGGCGGGCGGGCGGCCGGAACTTGCGGGCGGCGGGCCCTTTGAGTGCTGCTGCTCTCAAAGCGGCCCCAGGTCAGTCGGCCTACCAGGAAATCTCCCGGTATCCCGGTTGGCCAGTCCGGCCCTGGGAGGGACAGAGGAAGATGCCAGGTGTCTTGGGCAGTGGCAGAACTACCAGGCCCTGGCTTTCCACCACTGTTGGGGGGGGGGGGGGCACAAGTAGCTGGTCTTGCCTAGGGCGTAAAATAGTCTAGCAGCGGCCCTGCCTCCATCCTTCATATCAGCTCAAAGGTGCCTCTATTCCCCATATCACCTCAGAGGAGCCCCCATCTCCTCACAGACTATCTCTGTCACTCATATCCCATCATAGGCAGCCTCTGTCACCTCAGGTGCA
The DNA here is from genome assembly GCF_965119305.1 of Pelophylax lessonae. Classification (NCBI taxonomy): domain Eukaryota; kingdom Metazoa; phylum Chordata; class Amphibia; order Anura; family Ranidae; genus Pelophylax; species Pelophylax lessonae. Next base: position 42,848,801 of record NC_138778.1, on the reverse strand, counting down.
GCCTCCATCCTTTATTTTATCTCAGAGGGAGCCTCCATCCACTTGCTCACGGCCTTCTCTCCCCTTACAGAACTTTTTCCTGAAGGAGGGTTGCCGCTCTTCCACCTCCCTAGACTGCTGCAGCTGCTGCCTGAACCTCACTAATTAGTCAGAGCCACCAGAGGAGGACAACAACAACCTGGCCAGCCTGACCTCCACTGCCAGCCATTTCCGAGCCCTGAGGGTTTGGCTGGTGGTGCTGGAGGGCCCGGACCGGCTGAACCAGATGATGAGGCAGGACTCCCTTGAGCCAGTTCTCAGGGACGCCAACTACCTCCCCAACCAGGGACTGTGCAACAGGAACATCAACCATGTTCCCTGACAAATCATGGAAAATTTACTGATAGAGCACATTTTTTACTGACAACCTGATAAATGACAGAACTCCTATTAGAAATTAAGACAATCGATATTTAAACAACATAAACACAATATGTAAGTACTGAAATCACCCATAACAAGTAATTTGGAAGCAATAAATTCAGACAAGCGCTCACTCTGAAGGGGAAGACCGGCGTGCTGCTCTCCTCAGGCGAGGAACTCCAACTGAGATACATAAGAGAAAGAAAAGGTGCATTACCCGTGGTCACCGTATAAAATGTTTTATTAAAATGCCAAATGCATATTCACAGACGTGAAGAATATAAAATCGCATTAAAAGATTCTACCATAGATGGAATGGAACACGTCCTTGTAGATGAGACCGTTAACGCGTTTCGGGAGTCAAGCTCCCTTCATCAGAGCTTGACTCCCGAAACGCGCTAGTGGTCTCATCTACAAGGACGTGTTCCATTCCATCTGTGATAGAATCTTTTAATGCAATTTTATATTCTTCTCGTCTGTGAGTATGCATTTGGTAATTTGGAAGGTTTACAATTAAATAGTCAATACAGCATGACACATTATCAGCCCCCCTGGGAGCAGCTAAAAAAAAAAAGTTCTGCTATGCATACCGCAGAGAGCAATGGGCATGACCAGATTACGTCTAAGGCCCCTTTCACACGAGTGCCTCTATTTGACCAATTCCACTTGCTCCCATCATAAACAATCCGCCAGACGAATGGAAAATAGGACCAACATCCATCTGGATTTAACGGAAAAGGATCAGATCGGATAGCGGCCAATGTCAGCGAATATATCACCGCTGACATCCCCAGCTCCATAGGGGAAAGTGCAATACCCGATCGGGTCCACCTGAAAAACTGACAGGCAGATCTGATCGGACAGCCAGTGCAAAAGGGGCCTAAGAGTGGCTCAAAGTGACCACCTACCTCTAAATGAACAGAGCAGCTGCTTGGGTGTGTACACATTACTGTGATTGGCAATTGATGAGATTTTGGGGGCCTCAACTGCAACTCCCTACACACCAAAAGTATGTGCATATTATTTAGTGCTAGGCATACCCCAGGAGACAGTCAGAGACTACCAACCTACCACAGGAGAAGGTCAGAGACTGCCCCCCCTACCACAGGAGACGGCCAGAGACTGCCAACCTACCACAGGAGACAGTCAGCGACTGCCGACCTGCTACAAGAGACGGCCAGAGACTGTGAACATACTACTGGAGATGGTCAAAGACTGTCAACCTACCACAGGACACAGTCAGCCACTGCCGACCTACCACAGGAGATGTCAGAGACTGCAGACCTACCACAGGAGACGGCCAGAGACTGCGAACATACTACTGGAGACGGTCAAAGACTGCCGACCTACCACAGGAGACAGTCAGCAACTGCTGACCTACCACAGGAGACAGTCAGCGACTGCTGACCTACCACAGGAGATGTCAGAGACTGCAGACCTACCACAGGAGACGGCCAGAGACTGCGAACATACTACTGGAGACGGTCAAAGACTGCCGACCTACCACAGGAGACAGTCAGCCACTGCCGACCTACCACAGGAGACAGTCAGCGACTGCCGACCTATCACAGGAGATATCAGAGACTGCAGACCTACCACAGGAGATGACCAGAGACTGCGAACATACTACTGGAGACGGTCAAAGACTGCCGACCTACCACAGGAGACAGTCAGCAACTGCTGACCTACCACAGGAGACAGTCAGCGACTGCTGACCTACCACAGGAGATGTCAGAGACTGCAGACCTACCACAGGAGACGGCCAGAGACTGCGAACATACTACTGGAGACGGTCAAAGACTGCCGACCTACCACAGGAGACAGTCAGCCACTGCCGACCTACCACAGGAGATGGCCAGAGACTGCAGATCTACTACTGGAGACGGTCAAAGACTGCCGACCTACCACAGGAGACAGTCATCGACTGCCGACCTATCACAGGAGATATCAGAGACTGCAGACCTACCACAGGAGATGACCAGAGACTGCGAACATACTACTGGAGACGGTCAAAGACTGCCGGCCTACCACTGGAGATGGCCAGAGACTGCGGACCTACCACAGGAGATGTCAGAGACTGCAGATCTGCTACAAGAGAGGGTTAGAGACTGTGGATCTACTACAAGAGACAGCCAGAGACTGCGAACATACTACTGGAGATGGTCAGAGTCTGCAGCCATACTACAGGAGACGGTCAAAGACTGCAGACATGCTACAGGAGATGGTCAGAGCCTGCGGACATGCTACAGGAAAAGCAGAATCACACATATATACTTATATATCGCTCTGCAGAAGGACACAGCACATTAGCATACCTCCCAACTTTTTGATATGGGAATGAGGGACACCTATAAAAGGAAATATGTAGGCATAGGACACACCCCCGCCACTCCCATTAAAGGAGAATTATATAAAAAAAAAAATGATTAGTTAAACCCACAAGTATACTATTCCTTTATATTGGCTTTTGAAATTGACAAATGCAGCAAATAAAAATTTGGATTAAAGTTTTAACACTGTGAAACATTTTTTGAAAAATGAGGGAGAAATAAGCAGGAAAGAGGGACAGAGGGATTTTGTTCCGAATAAGAAACAGTCCCTAAAAATCAGAGACAGTTGGGAGCTATGCACTTGTCCCCCAACACCTAGGTTTATTCAACGTTTTGACGCTGTCAAATAAAAAAAAAGAAAAAAATCCCCTGTACTCAAGAGGAGTGAACTGCTATTTAACACCGGGCGTGGAGCAGACGTTCCGTGCACTGTTTTATTTCATGGCATTACAAACCACTAAATGGTTACTGCACCCTGTCACATACAATCAGGGCAGTGCGTAAACTAGATGGGAAGGCAGCTCTCTGAGGCTTTTAAAGTTAAAAGCTCGGATAAGATTGAATTTGTGAACCGATAATGCGTGCTCCCCTCCTTCCTCTCTCTGTACAGAAATCTTCCACTACACTGGACTTTTTTCTTTTTAGTGTTGAAAGGCACCAACAACACATGTATGTATGAAATACATCGCTTATATCCCAGTCTTTACCCTGCAGAGATGAAATTGGAGTCTTAACTCTGCTGATGCCGGATTAGTCCCCAAGCACTGCAACCCCCTGTGGATTTCTAAAACCGCTACTACACCATGAATAGGTACAAAAGGTGTTTTTCGCCCAAAAAACACTCCACTGACCACTCGATTAAATTAACCAGACATGACACCAACTGGAGTTTTAATGGCCATAGCAGCCTTTTATTAACCAAATATAAATAACATATTAAAACATATTAACATTTTAACATATTAAAGCAGAGTTCCACCCAAAAGTGGAACTTCCGCTCTTTTGCTTCCTCCCCTCCTCTGGTGCCACATTTGGCACCTTTCAGGGGGGAGGGGGGAACGGGTACATGTTTTTGACAGGTACCCTTCCCTACTTCCTGGAGACGCCACGGCGCCGTCACTCGGAAGTTTGGCCCCTCCTCCTTCCCCCGCCGCCGAGCCAATCCGAATGCGCGGCGTGCTTCGTGCATGCGCAGTAGGGACCCACCTGTGAAGCCACAAGGCTTCACTGCTGGGTTCCCTCACCGGCAATGGCAGCGACAGCACCCGACAGCCAAAGGAAACATCTGCTGTGGTGCTGACATCGCTGGATTCCAGGACAGGTAAGTGTCCTAATATTAAAAGTCAGCAGCTACAGTATGTGTAGCTGCTGACTTTTAATTTTTGGAGGGGGCAGAACTCCGCTTTAACACACAGACAATATTCCCAGGGGTCCCAAGGTTCTCGTGTGCATAGTACCTGTGAAACACCATTATAGGCCTCCAGCCACAGAAAACACTGGCTTGGAGACAAACCAGTATCACCAGCCATAATAATGGGAGTCATACCCAAGATGGGCCTCTACAAAATGTACCTTTTTGCTCCTAATCATAACACATCCAAGGACCTCGTGCCCCGCCAGCCACTATGACCAAATCACCAAGACCCAGAACTGATAAATAACAAACAAAGACTGAATTGTCATGAAAAACTGTTTAACTCTAAGGGAGGGAGGGTGGGAAGTTGTCCCGTCTAGGCTCTCTCTCGACTGACTCCTCCCAGCTACTTCCTATGTTCCCAACTCCTGAAACCCCTCCTGTTTCATACTTTCTACCAATCCGGTAAGTCACCACCACTTTAATTACTTTTTCCTCCCACAGCTTCTCCTATATCCAAACCTGTGAATGCAATAACCCGAGCGGGGTGGGGGGGGGGGGGTTGCCTTGGCGATTAGCTGCGGGAGGCAGCCCCATTGAAAGCAACAAGTACTGTATCTGCCAACTCCCACAGCTAATTGGGACCACTCACATGTAATCCCTGGAAGCAGTCTGCAAATAGAGCACATGTAAGAGGCCTCAATTAGCTGCAGGAGCCAGCAGCCTCCCATTGCTTTCAAGGGGTCTCCATACTGCAGCTAATCACCAGGACCCCTTTCTGGGGTTCTCGCATTTACATGCTGTTGGGCCAAGTTGCAGGTATGAATGTAGCCAAAAAGAATGCATTTGGATGTTGGACTTCTTAAAAATGGCTGCTTTATTGGAAAGGTTTTGCAGTAATGGAGGTGGTGGGTGTCTCAGTGTTTGGCTTCACTTTCCCTTTTAGCCAAGAAGTGTACACCTCCTCCCCCTTCCCCTGGGAGCATACACAATGTGCACAGGAACCCCAGAGGCTGGAGGACTGACAGGCTGCACTTGGAGGAATTGAGCAACAAAGTTGGACAGCGCACAGGAATGACAATGTGGTATCAAGGAGAATCAGCAGGCAGTGGTCCATAGGTAAAATATTTTTTTGGACATGTATTAAAAACAGGGACATTACCACATATGGTCCGGATGGCGGTGAGGGCATTGAGGGATGACAGATGCCAAATGTCTAATTCCGGGGTAACCCGACGCTGTACCTATCGAAGAAGTCACAGAAATGGGCTTGCCTGAGTTCCACGCTGGTTCCTGGACTTGGCTCCTTCCCATTGAGTGGTATCACTTCCGGACACCATGCTACCCTTGGCACCCCAGTGTGACGGCTCTCTCATGCGCCAGCGGCGTCCTGCAAGGATCACCTTCCTGCTCCATGGTGGGTCCTGTCCCCTGGCCATCCATACCACCGTCGATAGGTACAGCGTTGGGTTACCCTTGAATTTGACATTTTTCATCCATCATCCCTCAATGCCCTCACTGCCATTGGGACCATATGTGGTAATGTGCCTGCAATCCCTGCTTTTAATACATGTCCAATAAATTGTTTTACCTATGGACCACTACCTGCTGATCCTCCTGTGATACCATATTGTCATTCCTGTGCGCTGTCAAATTTTGTTGTTCAATTCCTTTGACCCACATCCTTTGCCTGGGACTGGCAGCACAGGGATTTTCTCTTGGAAATTCAGTATCTTCATGGTTATTCCCTCTACAAGGGGTCTTATTTATTAGTGCCTGGACTTCATGTATATAATTGCACTTGGAGGAGGTGGCGTCACCAGAGAAGAATTGTGTAAACTGCCTAGAAATTCTAGGCTTGGCCACTCCTCCGCTCTACTGGTGCTTTTCCACTGCATGGTACGGCTCGGTTTGGCTCGGTTTGGTGCTTTTCCACTGCATGGTAACGCATGGTACGTGTTGGAACGGTTCGGTACAGTTTGGTACAGCGGCGCTTTTCCACTACATGGTACGGCTCGGTACGGCTGGCTTAAACAATACCACCTCGGTTGGGGTTCCAAGCGGGCCGTACCTATACCATATCCCACAATCCTTTGCATGCAGCCTTGATTGTTTGTCACTACTAGCCACTGATTGGTCAGGGAATCGTTGTAATCCCACCCACTTACTACTTTAGTGGAAAAGCAAACCGAGCCGAGTAGAGCCTATGCAGTGCTGAAACGTGCCGACTCGTACCATGCAGTGGAAAAGCAAACTGAGCCGAGGTGGGCCAAGCAGTGCCGAGTAGAGCCGAGCCGGTACTTGCAGTGGAAAAGTGCCATACATGTCCCTGCAAAGGTGACAAGGATGAATGCAGTAGCTAACTGGAAGGAGGGTGCAGTGCATGAAAAGATATAATAACATTTTTACAAAAATGTGAGGGATGTACTCATTTTTGTGAGATACTGTAACTAACAGTATTATTGCCATATTAACTGTAATCATTTGTGTTTTTTTTTTTTTCAGGCACTCCTTTAAATTGTTATTTTTCACTGTGGCAAGTGTCACTCTGTCGCAGTCTACAGGGTCACTAATAAGTATTGCATAACCAGTGGTGAGCGTGATGTGCGGAGATTAGGGACAGTGTCTTGCACATTCTCACTCTAGTCACGCTGCGGTTTTTTCACAAGCTTTTAGTCAGCAGAGCCGGGTGTCTGTATCGGGAGACTCAGTCTGGGGTCCTTATGGGAAACTGTGAAAGGATGAGTCAACTGTTTTCCATCACGTTCACATTGTATTATAATAAATGACAAGACTTGGAGGAGAAGCCTGTGAACGTAGAAAACATAACTATACAGTGGGCAAGAAAACACCTTCTCCTACATTAATACCTGGTGCAACTATTTAAAGGGAAACTAAAATCTTTTTTTTTTTTTGTTATATATTTAAATATCTGCAATTAGCTTAAAGCAAACCTGTGCTGATAAGCAATCTTTGCAGACCTCTCCTGAAAATGCTAGTCAGCTGTCATTCCTTTAGTACTTTTTGAATCAAAAAACAAGTGCGCTGGTCAAGAGTTCAGACTTCGTCCTGACTTTCTGATCTGCATGCTTGCTTTGGGTCAGTCCTCAGAATGCATTAAAAACATCTGTGTCTGATTTGTATATACACTATATTGTCAAAAGTATTTGGACGCCTGCCTTTACACGCACATGAACTTTAATGGCATCCCAGTCTTAATCCATATGGTTCAATATTGAGTTGGCCCACCCTTTCCAGCTATAACAGCTTCAACTCTTCTGGGAAGGCTGCAGGCTGCATAGGTGTGAGCAGCCTATTGCATTAGGGTGTGCACCCCAAATCTCAAACACACATGCATGTGTGTGTCTAAATATATATGGCCCCGGTGCATTCATCTCCCTGCTGGCACAGCTGGCACAGCTGGGGAAAAGGGTGAGATATTTCTCATCTCCCCACCCGCACACAGAGCTATAATGCTAATGTGCAATAGGTGATTAGGGTGTGCCCAGGCACACCCGGCACGTCCTGTGCATACGCCTATGGAAGGCTGTCCACAAGGTTTAGGAGTGTGTCTTTGGGAATAATAAAGGTGTGGAACTCCGCGCTAAGGTATATATGTAATGGATAGATGGATAGGCTCCAGCCTCCCGGGAATATAGTCAAAGACTATATAAAAAGTGAAGCAAAAGTATGGGAATGGCGCTGCCTGATGAAAGAGCGTGTAAGGAGTGGCAATAAAAATGTGTACAAGATGTACCACAATAAATAAATAAATAAATATATACAAAGATCACAATAAATATGATGTGACTGAGGGTGAGAAGTGCAAACTTTCACAAGCGTGCATCTAAATAAATGAATCAATTGATAAAGTGACCAAGTGTATAAGGACCATATACTGTAAATATAAATAAATCCAATAAAAGTGCAATATGTGCGGCGGATAATTAATACATTGAGTAAAGTGATCAATGCAAATAAATAAAATAGGATGAGAAAGTGCCAATAATAAACTGTCTTAGTAATATATATGGTGTGTCCAAAATATTAAAATTATGCACATAAACAATTAATATTTGTGACAGAACTAGTGATACAATATGACGTGTTAAGTCCATGAAGGTGACAGAAAATCTTCGTATAAAACTGGAAATAACCCCGTGGTGGGTGGTAGGTGAGGTGCTAGCTAGGTGACCCCTATAATAGGTAGCCCACTCACCGGAAATACCCACCCCACACAGGGGTAAAGAGCGGGTATATGAATATAGGAAGTATTCCCTCTGTTGGCTCCTGTTCCTCTCCAGGGATCCTAGGATAGGGGTAGACCAGGAGTGCCCAAAAGGGCTCCGGAACGGTTCCTATATGTAAGCCCAGGTCTCCAGGGGGTCCGCTTTCTTATTGGGTATGTACTCAAAAATCAGCCAGTTACTCTGGACAAGGTGTATGCAGGTGGATCATATGGGGCAAGAAAGAGGCCAATAGTGTGATACCGTTTAGGCTTTTAATTTGCATAAAAACATAAAATAGGGTACTCACAATTTTGAAATGAAAAACAAGCGTTACAGCCTGCACAGAGTCCTGACCTCAATCCGATAGAACACCTTTGGGATGAATTAGAGCGGAGACTGCGAGCCAGGCCTTCTCGTCCAAAATCAGTGCCTGACTTCAGAATACCTTTTAAGGATGATCAACGGTTCGGGTCGACCATCGGTTCGGCCCGAACATTGACTGTTCGAGGTTCGGCCGAATTTAGAACTTTTTGCCCAAAAAGTTTGGAATTCGGCAACCAGAACCGACCAAAATGCAATGGTTCAGGAAATGGGCTTTAAAAGCCTGTGATTGGACCAGAACCATTAGCAAAAGCCAATTGAGGGGGCAGGAGAATGCTAGGAATGTGATTGGGGTGACTAGGGGGTCCCTAGGCCAATCATTAGTGAATACGCCCCCCAGTATATAAGATAGCCCCCGCCAAATTCCTAGCATTGTTATACAGGACATGGAAGAGAGTGGAAGCAGTTCTGTTAATTTTACTTTAAAAGTGTCATTTAGCATTTATTAGTGTGAGGAAAGGGATATCTAGTGTAGTTAGAGTGCTCTTTTACACTTTAGTTAGCTTCAAAAATTTAGTTTCTGTAGGGAAAGTGGGAGGTGGCAGGGTGACCGTAATGTAGTGTAGGGTTAACTGACTGCTATGGCAGGGTGACCAAACCCTTCTATTTCAGGGTGACCGTAATGTAGTGTAGGGTGAACTGACAGTGACTGCTATGGCAGGGTGACCAAACCCTTCCATATCAGGGTGACCGCTATAGAGAAAAGCTAGTTTCTCTCAAGTCACTTTCGCTGCAGTAATATGGCTTCGCCCCTGTCAGCCTGCTTTTTGGCTGCAGGCATCTATAGTGATTTTTTGAGCACATGTTTGGAGTCAGGCATGACATCTGAACATGTGTATAGGGGGTATATATACACACCCATGTCTGTATATATACACCTGCACATATATAGGTGTAAAAGGAGAAGAAAAAACTACTTGCGCTAATGAAATAATTAACACCAATATAGTTACGCTCCTATCACACCTATATATGTCTAGGTGTGTATATACATATAAGTATGTGTGTATATACACCCGTATACACAAGTTCAGATGTTTTGCCTGCCTCCAAAGAACCCAAAAAAATGCCCAAAAAAACGCTAGCGTCAAAAAAAAAAAAAAAAACGCCCAGGTGTGTTGTTGCAGGCATTTTTTGGGGGTTTTTGGAGGCAGGCAAAACATCTCTAAGGGTCACTAAACATAAATTACAGACACTTAGATATAAAACAAAGTTTATTAACATCTTATGCAAAAAAGTTCGGCAACTTATCTAAAGTCAAAATACCCAACATGATGGCGATATACTGGGGTTGATTTAGTAAAGGCAAATAGATTGTGCACCCTGCAAAGTGCAGTTGCCCTCTGTAAGTGTAGTTGCTCCAGAGCTTGGTAAATGAGGTAAAGTTTCACTTTGCAAAGGATACCCAATCACGTGCAAGGAAGATTAAAAAAACAGCATTTTTGCTTGCACATGATCGGATGATGGAAGCCAGCAGAGTTTCTGCTCATTTTTTTTCCCTTTAGTAAATCAACACCACTGTATTCTTAAGGCTCCATTCACACCTGAGTGTATCATTTTCAGTCTTTTTTTGGGCTTTTTTCCTGCGTTTTTCAGGCTTTTTTTCAGGTGTTTTTTGCAGGTGTTTGGAGGCAGGCATCTAACAAAAATGCTTGTAATCTGCCAAAAAAGAAGCTCATGTACTTTTTTGAGCTTCAGGCGACAAAACGCTCATATGTGAAAAGGGGCCATTGAAACTAATGGGATTTTGCTTGTTGGGTGTCTTGAAACTTCAGAGATGAGCGTTTTACAAGCTGAAAAACGCTCAGGTGTGAACAAGGCCTAATACACAGCTGCCTTGTAGCAGATGCACAAGAAGATGTTTTGTTTCAAGCTTCGTTCACACATGTCCGGCCGCGGGTTTGTGCTTGGGGTCCGGTATGTCCCTGCTTACAAGTTCAGGTGTGAATCAGATCCGAATTTTAGCCTGAATTCACACCTAAATCAGAGCAGAAGATGGACAGGACCCTTTTTCAACCTGGACTGCGGCCGCCCTGGACAAATGTGAATCGGCTCCATTGAGAGCTGGTCACACTTGCCAGTTATGCGAATTGGATGCGAGGAAACCTGCATCCATTTCGCATATGTGTGAACCCGCCTCAGAGTCAAAGGTCCTTTAAGAGCTGACATATTCAACATACAGAACTGCTAAGGGCGTGGGCATCACTAGACCCTGGCATTTGGTGCACATGCAACACCCTACATTGACGTTCAGTGGACTGGCATTACAGGTGTACCGTAGTCTTTGCAGAACCTCAGATTGTGGATCATTACATTTGCCCATTCTGCCAAGTCTCACCCGACTTTGTACCCGTTGTGTCATTAGGCAAAAGTACTATGTACTGTAATCAGCCATTCCAAACATGACTAAATTACCAATTCTAGGTAAATGTAAAGATTTCTGTTTTAATCCTTTATACATAGTTCTTCATCTCTGCTATGTGTATTTCCTGAAATTTACCTTTATATAAAAACAAATCTAGCATTTGATAATCCCACATATGTCAGTATTAAGATGTAATTGCATACATTGTATGTACTCCTTTGTCTCAGGCTGCACTTTATTACCATGGGCTCGACATCTCAAAAATTCAGTGCCAGGCTGCAACCTTTGTGTTAAACTCAACCCACCTACTGTCTACATTTCCAGTAAGTGGACCTCAATGGACTATAAAGGCAGTCTCTTTGGGAGATAAAAAGTAAACTGGGCTCAGCCCCAAGGTCTAGAAAGTTGAACCATTAGTAACATAGAAAAGCCAGGGCAGGTATGTAAAAAAAGAGGCATTTTTGGCTTGCAAAGGTTTTTGTCGGCCACCCTGAGGAGCCTACTTTAACCACTTCCCGACCACCTGCCACAGGTGGCTTTCCTACGCAAACCAACATAGGTCTACATCAATCGCGCGCGGGAAGCTAGGGGGCGAGCGCCCGCCGGCGGCGGCGTGCTCCCGCCCCCGCTCGTCAGCGGGGAAGCCGATGCACGGGTCAGGCTGTGTAATTCCCCCACTCGTGCCCCCCTCCCTCCTGGCAAGCATCGGTGGTGCCAATTAGAAAGGCTGGTGGACCATGGGACATGTAGTTCTCTTAGGAGTGCTGCCAATGGAAAAGAATAGCACTTGAACTACATCCTCCCCCAAGACCTGCAGGAGAACTAGAAAGTTGGACTTTTTACTGGGCAGCTTATCAGAGGTCAAGGAAAAGAGCAGCGTGAGGCAAGAGAGCATGAGGATCTCTACAGCTCTCTATGCCTACACCTGTGGAGTACTATGCATGGCCTGTGGGCTAAAGGGATGCTACTGCCAGTATACAGTCAATGCTGTGCTGGGCACCAGAGCCACTCAAGCAACCCAGAAGTGATTGGACATTGGACCAGAGGGACCACTGTTGCTATGTTGCTTGGCATGGTGAGAAGGTCTTGTGGCCATAATCTGTTGCTACTAGGGACTGAGCCCTTTAGGAACTGACCACACAGCCATCCAGTAGCCTTGTTGCTGCCTACAGGTTTGACGGAGACTGTTCAAATGTGTACCAACAGTGCAGTGGGGCCCTAACTCTATCCAGCTGAAGAGTTAGGACTGTCCCTGGTTTATGAGTTAATCCCAGTCTAGTGGTACAGAACTCTATTCTAAGTTACTGGGGCATAGTGTTTATACTGTCTAGTGGACTAAGTCTGAACCTACTTTCTGTGTGTTCATTTGTGCTCAAACCACCATTTATTCCATTTATTCCAACCTGTACCAATACATTGAGTTAATTTACCACTAAATGGTTCTGTGCATATTTCCTTTTACTAATTCACAGCCGAGATTGAATGTATCTATACTCAGTCGTGTCGTGTTCTTACAAGTGCTTATACAGTACTGAATTTCATTGAACCAGGCGTGTCAGAGGGGCTGAGGTTGTTCTTGGAGACAAGGTGCAGAACAGGGAAACCAAATTACCAAGCAGCTCCTTTGGGCGTAGCGCTACAATTGCTTTAGAAACACATTGGGGTTGATTTATTAAATGCAAATAAACCGTGCACTCTGCAAATGCAGTTGCTCCAGAGCTTAGTAAATAAAGGGAAGCTCTGCTGACTTCCATCATCCAATCACAAAATGCTATGTTTTTATTTTCCTTGATTGTGATTGGGTATTCTTTGTAAAGGGAGGCTTAATTTAATTTACCAAGCTCTGGAGCAAGTGCACCTGCAGAGTGCAAATACAGTCTTTAGGGTCCTTTCACAAGGTCCGCATTCGCCGACGGAGTCCGTTCTGCTCAGCGGGGATTGATCCGCCGATCCCCACTGAGCAGGCGGATGACAGCTCCGTCTCGGCTCTGTGTGCGGAGATGGAGCTGTCAGATCCCCGCTCTCCTCTATGGGGAGATCGGATGAGAACGGACCGCATGTCCGTTGTCATCTGATCCCATCTGATCCGAATCCTCCAGACGAATGGAAAATAGGGTTTCCCTCCGTCCAGATTTCACAGACAGGATCGGATCAGATAGCAGCAAGTGTCAGCGGAGATGTCTCCGCTGAAATCCGCTGCCCCATAGGCAGTGGCGGCTGGTGAAGTTTTAAGATGGGGGGGCGCAAGACCCCGCCCTTCCATCTTGACCCCTCCCATTTCTCAGAAGCCCCACCCCTTATAGACTCCATCCATTGTGTCCCTTGTATTTTGCTTGCGTGAACAAATTCTCCCAATATATCACATATTAAGGGGTCCATCAGTACTAGTATATCCCATAATAGGAAGCAGGGGCCCTATTATGGGATATACTGTGAGAGACACCCTATTATGGGATACACTGACAGAGTGGCACAAACCCCACAGTACAGACCCCCTAGCACAAACCCCTCAAGCACAAACCCCACAGTACAGGCCCCCTAGCACAAACCCCACAGTACAGACCTCCTAGCACAAACCCCACAGTACAGACCCCCTAGCACAAACCCCACAGTACATGCCCCCTTTCAATGCAGTGACCAGTGTACATGTCCCCAATGCAGAGATCAGCGTACATGTCCCTAATGCAGAGATCAGCATGCGTGCTTCCAATGCAGTGACCAGCATACATGTCCCCAATGCAGTGACCAGTGTACATGTCCCCAATGCAGTGACCAGTGTACATGTCCCCAATGCAGAGATCAGCGTACATGTCCCTAATGCAGAGATCAGCATGCGTGCTTCCAATGCAGTGACCAGCATACATGTCCCCAATGCAGTGACCAGTATACATGTCCCCAATGCAGTGACCAGCATTCATGTCCCCAATGCAGTGACCAGCGTACATGTCCCCAATGCAGTGACCAGCGTACATGTCCCCAATGCAGCCAGTGACCAGTGTAACATGTCCCCAATGCAGTGACCAGCGTACATGTCCCCAATGCAGCCAGTGACCAGCGTACATGTCCCCAATGCAGAGATCAGTGTGCGTGCCTCCAATGCAGCCAGTGACCAGCGTACATGTCCCCAATGCAGTGACCAGCGTACATGTCCCCAATGCAGCCAGTGACCAGTGTAACATGTCCCCAATGCAGTGACCAGCGTACATGTCCCCAATGCAGCCAGTGACCAGCGTACATGTCCCCAATGCAGAGATCAGTGTGCGTGCCTCCAATGCAGCCAGTGACCAGTGTACATGTCCCCAATGCAGAGATCAGTGTGCGTGCCCCCAATGCAGCCAGTGACCAGCGTACATGTCCCCAATGCAGAGATCAGCATGCGTCCCTCCAATGCAGCCAGCGACACAGTGTACATGTCCCCAATGCAGAGATCAGCGTGCGTGCTTCCAATGCAGCCAGTGACCAGCATACATGTCCCCAATGCAGAGATCAGCATGCGTGCTTCCAACGCAGTGACCAGTGTACATGTCCCCAATGCAGAGATCAGTGTGCGTGCCCCCAGTGCAGCCAGTGACCAGCGTACATGTCCCCAATGCAGAGATCAGCATGCGTCCCTCCAATGCAGCCAGCGACACAGTGTACATGTCCCCAATGCAGAGATCAGCGTGCGTGCTTCCAATGCAGCCAGTGACCAGCATACATGTCCCCAATGCAGAGATCAGCATGCGTGCTTCCAACGCAGTGACCAGTGTACATGTCCCCAATGCAGAGATCAGCGTGCGTGCCTCCAATGCAGCCAGTGACACAGTGTACATGTCCCCAATGCAGAGATCAGCGTGCATGCCTCCAATGCAGCCAGTGACACAGTGTACATGTCCCCAATGCAGAGATCAGCGTGCGTGCCCCCAATGCAGCCAGTGACCAGCGTACATGTCCCCAATGCAGAGATCAGCGTGCGTGCCTCCAATGCATCCAG
The DNA here is from genome assembly GCF_965119305.1 of Pelophylax lessonae. NCBI lineage: Eukaryota > Metazoa > Chordata > Amphibia > Anura > Ranidae > Pelophylax > Pelophylax lessonae. Next base: position 42,833,767 of record NC_138778.1, on the reverse strand, counting down.
TGTACATGTCCCCAATGCAGAGATCAGCGTGCGTGCCTCCAATGCAGCCAGTAACCAGCGTACATGTCCCCAATGCAGAGATCAGCGTGTGTGCTTCCAATGCAGCCAGTGACACAGTGTACATGTCCCCAATGCAGAGATCAGCGTGCGTGCCTCCAATGCAGCCAGTGACCAGTGTACATGTCCCCAATGCAGAGATTAGTGTGCGTGCCTCCAATGCAGCCAGTGACACAGTGTACATGTCCCCAGTGCAGAGATTAGCGTGCGTGCTTCCAATGCAGCCAGTGACCAGTGCAATGTCCCCAATGCAGAGATCAGCGTGCGTGCCCCCAATGCAGCCAGGGACCAGCATACATGTCCACAATGCAGAGATTAGCGTGCGTGCCTCCAATGCAGATAGTGACCAGTGCGATGTCCCCAATGCAGAGATCAGTGTGCGTGCCCCCTTCAAAGCAGACACTTACCTCACTAGTCACGAACGGCGTGCTGCTCTGAGTCGGCCCGGGGCAGCGGTGGGATGCGGTGCGGTGACATGAACTTCTTCTTCCGGCGGCGGGATGCGGTGCGGTGACACGAACTTCTTCTGGCGGCGGCAGCGGGATGCGGCTCTCCTCTCTCCTCTTCTCCGGCGGGCGGGAACTGAAGGTGAACGTGACCAGGTCCGATGTCCTCCTGTGATTGGTCCAGGCTGGACTCTGGACCAATCACAGCCCGGACATCGTGAAAGTGGGGTGTGTCAGGGCGCATTGCTCTGCACCCCGACACACCCCCAGAAGAGCGCCAATCGGCGCCTCTGCCGGGCGAGGGTGGGGTCAAAAACCGGGAATAACAAAAACACCGAGTTTGCATTTCTAACGGGATACAATACCCAACATAAGGCCTTAGAGAAAATTGTGAGAAAACATTGGCCTATCCTACAGGCAGATGCAACACTTAGAGACATCCTCCCTGCAAAACCAACTTTCATATATAGAAAAGCACCAAACCTTAGGAACCGGCTGGTGCACAATGTTGTTGATCCTCCTAAGCAAATAAACCTTCCAACCAGCCTAAAGGGCTTCTTCAGGTGCGGAAAATGTCTCCCATGTAGAACATCTAAGGAAAAGAGAAGAAAAACAACTTCCTTTATGGCACATAGTACAGGAAAAACATATGAAATAAAGGAAACCATCACATGTACAAGCACTCATGTCACCTATGTGGTGGAATGTCCCTGTAAATTACAGTATGTAGGCCGCACCACCAGACCCCTATTTGTCCGCATCAGGGAGCACGTAAAGAATATCAGAAAAGGGTTTGACAAGCATAGTCTGTCACGACACTTCAAGCTTCACCATTCCCAAGACCCCACTGTAATGGTATTTTACGCTATTGATAAAATAAAAAACAACTGGAGAGGAAGTAACAAGAAAATAGATGTATCAAGGAACGAAACGAAGTGGATATATCAGATGCAGACCCTTCAACCAAAAGGCTTGAACATTGACATAGATCTGAACTGTTTTATTACTGATTTTTAATCTTTTAAGGCTTGTGCCCCCCTGGTTTGATTCTCCTTTTGATTCTCCTTTAATCCTTTTAACCTCCCTATAGGCCCTCATTATGAGGGTTTTTTGGGTTTTTTAGGTTTATAAGGATTTTTAAGGAATTCAGTCCTCTCTTACTTGTATCACAGCTCCTTGGTTTTAAAGAAACTTGCTTTTTAGAGATACAATTTTTACATTTTTATATATATATTTTTATATATATATATTTTTTATATATATTTTTCCACATATCTTTAGGTAATATATATATTTTTTACCTACCTTGGAGCATTTATAATCTATATGGTTTTCCCGCATAACATTATTTGGGTCCTCTGGAAAAGCCTGGATGTATAATAGATTGGTATATTCATCTATTTTAATTTTATTTTTATTACTATTTTTATGGAAGTTCACAAAAACATGGACCTACATTTCAGCGGATGGACTCATGGAAGAACCTGTTTTTTGTTTTTGTTTAAAACAACAGAAAAAGAAATTTTTTTCAGCACGAAAATTCCTTTTCAGCACGATTTCTATCTCACCGATTAGATTGGTACATATATGGGCACTTTCTTCTTTATAGTCTAGCACCATCTGCGCAGACACATCGGCCCACGTACTTACTAAGTGTAACCCACACACATCACTAGATCACATTGTCACTCAATAAAAATATCTAATGAGTATTCTTTTATTTATTTATCACGGCACTACTGGACATCGGCTCACTACCGATTAAGCCAGACACATCACCTTTAGCACATCTCTTTTTTATATTTTTCATCCCATTTTAATTACCAATAGGCATTTAAGTTTAGTCGTACTTGTTGTTTTAATAAAGTTTATGGTTTTATATGTACGGCAAACACAGCATGAAGGGAGTTCACATGATGAATAAAGATCATTAGGCTACGGGATAGGTGCACCAAGATGGCCGCCGTGTTCGGCCTCAAACTTGGTGCACCAAGATGGCGGCATCCCAGCCTATAAAAAGACCGGGAGTAGTGATGGATGGCACGCTCCAGATGACGTCGTATGACGAAACGCGTAGGGCGTGGTTTGTGTACGTCAATACGTCACTTCCGGGAACGGTGGTTTGAGCCGGTGGAACGCGGAAGCGGTCCGGCGAACACCTCTCAAGCTGAAAGTGAACTCCCTAACTGTGAGTGGATGCTACGATATTTTGGTTGACATAACATATGCTACGCAATGGAGGCTTATCCTTTATTTTAGTGACCAGGAAGTGTCGAGACATTGGCCGAGAGAGTGTGGTAAGCAGCGGTGTTTCTGGTGGGGCATCCACCAATGCCATAACTTTGCTTGTTTATTTGTCTCCTTAATCACTACACGTGGTTCTTGGCATGATCAGCACTCGGCACTTTATATGTACAACATATGATGTTTACAATGTGGCACACTAAGCACAGCCCATAAATAGCACGTAGCACTTTATATACTATATATATATTTTATATTTTATATCTTATTGGGTGCACTTTTAGCACTATATGCACTTTTCTAATTTGCACATGCACGATTTAAAGTGGTAGCGCCGGGTCCAACTTTTTTGCATTTTTCTATTTTACTGCCTCAGAGGTAGGTTGGAGGCAGCTTACACCACCATTTGAGCCTGATTCAGTACAACTCCATAGCGCTGGTATACAATCCCTTTCAAAAACCCCACCCCCCCCATACCCAGCACACAGTCCGGCGCCCCTAGTGGGCGAAAAATTTACTTTTTTTTTTTATTTAATCTTTTTTTTTTTTTTATTGCCTTGTTTGGGGGGCGGCGCCCCTGCGCCCTCTATGGGCGGGCCGCCACTGCCATAGGCATGCATAGAGCATCCAATCAGGTCCGCCTGAAAAACTGACAGGCGGATCTGATCGGATCGTTCGTGTGAAAGGACCCTTAGGAAATCAACCCCAATATTTCTTGTCACATTCATTTTCCTGCTACTGTGAATGGCTGACTGCCTTTAACACTGAAGTTTGCTGATAGCTGGAGGTCTAATTACAAGCATATCGTTGAACTGAATATAACATCCCTAGACATTTACTGCACTGGAAGTTTTATTTTTAGTGGGATACTTGTAGAGGGTGTTGCATACCCAAAGAGATGGCCTTCTTGTAGGTTTAGATAGGCTTTTGCAATGCTGAGCTCTGTTTGCCTCTGGCTGGTCTTAGTGAAGCTCAGACTGGATCTGGCCCAGTCTTTCCTCCCACAATGCTTATGGTTCACTGAATTCCATGTGCAGAGATCTGCGTATAATAATACTTTACTTACTGATACAGCTGTATGTTTTGCAGTGAACAGTGGAAAGTACCTGGGTAGCACTTGTTCTATTAATTTGGGGTTTTCCAGAGCGCTTGGCAAAACACGTCACTGGTGAACCCTGCAAGGAATCCTAAATGTAGTGCTGGGGAGGGTCACCTCTACTCACACTCAGCACAGCCATCGACAGAAGACCCTTAAAGCGGAGTTCCCGGCCTCAAATACCTTTTTTAACTAAAAATACCCCTATAATACTAATCCATCGCTTTTTACAGAACTGCTATTCTCATACTTACAAGGTGTACAGTATTGGATTTTAGTCAAAATCTTACTTTTAAAAACGCTGTCTGGGCGCAGCCATCTTGGATGTGGGCATCTGAAGCCGCAGTGTAATCTGCTGTGTCCTTCTTCCTGATTCCAGGGAGTGTTCTGGGATTTCTTCCTGATTCCAGCCTCCTGGGAGTGATGACAAACAGCTCCCAGGATGCAATGCAAAGGCGGAAGTGATGTCGGTGGCCGTGGCCACAGAGGGGGGAGAAGGAAGTACAATCAAAAATGCCCTGAAAATAAGGTAAGGGACCCCCGAAAAAAACTGAAAATGCCCAATTGTTGATCAGCATAGCTAACTCTTAACAAACGCGCATATAGAAATAGGTGCGCTTGACTTGCATTTAACAAGCTTTAAAAAGCTCCCCCAAATGTCCCATGTGCATTTTTGGTGCGTTTGACGTACTTTAAAACTGCACCACAAACGCCTATTAATAATGTAATGTTATTAATGAACCACAATTGCATCGGAAACGTGCTGCAAACGCATGCCAGCGCATTTGCAGTGCATTACTATAGACTTGAATGGAAGGAGTTGAAATGCTTCAACTCCTTTAAACTCAACATGAAGCTTCATTTTTGAAGTAACGCAACGCTAACGCCTAGTTGACACTGGCACTGAAAACAGGCATTTGAAGGCTGTTTTTAAAGGGTTTATAAAGGCAGAAGGTTTTTTCATCTTAATGCATTCTATGCATTAAGATAAAAAAACCTTCTGTGTGCAGCAGCCCCCCTTAGCCCTCCTAATACTTACCTGAGCCCATCTTTATCCAGCAATGTTGCAGGAATTTCTCAGCTGCCTGGGACTCCCTTCCTCATTGGCTAAAACATCGATGCGGCGCGATTGTCTCCCGCTGCTGTTAATTAAAGTCAGTCAGCCAATCAGGAGAGAGAGGGGGGGCGGGGCCAGGTCCCAGCTCTGTGTTTGAATGGACACAGGGAGCTGTGACTCGGCTCGGGTGCCCCAATAGCAAGCTGCTTGCTGTGGGGGCACTCAACAAGAGGGAGGGCCAGGTGCACAGAAGAGGGACCTGAGAAGAGGAGGATCTGGGCCACTCTGCAAAACCAATTGCATTAAACAGGCAAATAGAACATGTTATTTTTTTTTTAAAAAAGCATTTCAACTCCTTCCTTTTAAGTCTATAGTAACGTGCCGTAACCTGTGTCGGCATGCGGTTGCGGTGCAGTTGGCGCACAATAGTACATTATAGTAATAATAGGTGTTTTTGGTGTGGTTTTAATGCACTAAAAATGCAATTACGGCTTTTTGGGGAGGGTTTTTACACTCATTAAATGCTTATCCAATGCACCGATTAGCACTCAATAATGCTATAGGTGCAATTGATAAGCGTCAGTATTTTGAGCAAGTGTAAACAAGCCCTTACGCTTCATGCTTTGATAATGTGAACAGCACTGTGTGCTGTCCATATTATCAATTGCATAGGAGTTTGAGGAGCGGTAAAAACGCTCCTCAAACTCCTGCTTTCAATACCAGTGTGAACAGGGCTCAAGGCCAGCCATACACGGTTCAGCAGGAACCAGCGGAGATTCGAACTGTTAATGTATAGGCTAAATGTACCAAGTTCTTCGATCAACTTGGGTACAACCAACCTGGCGGATTCTGTTGTGATTATCGCTAGCGGCTGCTATAGCCACTAGCAATAATCACTGTCTTCTTCTGACGGGGTTGGCTTCTCCTGCTGGGAGAAGACAATAGCTCAGCAGGAGGGATTCCCCCCATTAACACTCTCTGTGTTGATGGGAGAAATTGAGCAAATTTCTTTCCTGCAACCACGAGTTGCAGAAATTCTCTGTGTATGGCCGGCTTAGGTGTGCTGTATACAGGGCTTTTTTTCAGCGGGAACATGGGGGAATACAGTTCCGGCACCTTCACCACTGAATGTATGTAATGGCAAGGGGTACTGGGGTATGCTGGAGGGTCTATTGATGCTTGAAGGAATCTATTTTTGTGTGAGAGGTCTCTTGTTGCTGAGGAGGTCTATTGTTGCTGGGGGTCAGTTTTTGAGGGAGAGGTCTATTGTTGCTGCCTTCTGGAGGGTGTGTTGTTACTGGCTGCTGAGAAATCTGTTGATGTTGCTGGGGGTCTATTGTTGTAGGGGCGGTATTTTGTAATAGGCTGTCCATTGTTGTTGGGGGAGTATAATATTGTGTAGGGGGTCTATTGTTGCTGGCTGCAGAGGATCTATTTGACCGCTTTTCTAGTTATCATTCACAAATCCGATACTTGGTTCTGTATGCTCTAAAAGGTCCGGTACTGGGAGGTGGGTAGGGGGTGGAACCAAGGAACGGTGCTCAGAGGTGGGTAGGGGTGGAACCAAGGTACGGTGCTCAGAGGTGGGTAGGGGGTGGAACCAAGGTACGGTGCTCAGAGGTGGGTAGCTGGTGGAACCAAGGGACGGTGCTCAGAGGTGAGTAGAGGGTGGAACCAAGGAATGGTGCTCAGAGGTGGGTAGGGGGTGGAACCAAGGGACGGTGCTCATAGGTGGGTAGGGGGTGGAGCCATGAGACGGTGCTCAGAGGTGGGTAGCTGGTGGAACAACCAAGGGACGGTGCTCAGAGGTGGGTAGGGGGTGGAACCAAGGGACAGTGCTCAGAGTTGGGTAGGGAGTGGAACCAAGGAACGGTGCTCAGAGGTGGGAAGAGGGTGGACCCAAGGGACGGTGCTCAGAGGTGGGTAGGGGGTGGAGATTGAGTGACTCTGGCTGTACATAATGACATCATTACATGATAAAGCCACTAAGGTGGTTCTACCTCTTGCATCACCCCTACTGAGCTGAGCGCTAATTATACCTCCTGTAGAGTGGTTTATTTTATGCAGCCACACATTAATGAAAGAAGTTTGGTGAATCCTGCAAACCGTTGGCTGAACTTGGAAACTGATATTTCAAGTGATCATTTTCCTGTGTATTAAAACTATCTGACATGAACATGTCTTCACACATCAGCAGAGGTGGAGAAGTAACTCTACGTGTCCATACCAGTAATAAGTCCAGTAGCAGTTTATCAACACATGGCCTCTGGGCTCCTTTTCATTAATTTTAACTGCAGAATCAAACCTGAAACTTTGTTTCCCTGCAGCCCTCCCCTTATAATAAAAATGAAGAGCCTTTCAGAAAGAAAGAGAGTAACCTAATTTTGCAAAATTCTTCCCAAATAGAAAATCAATAGGTGCCTTTCCAGAAGCAATTCTGCAGAAATAACGCTGAGACCATAAATAGTTCATGGCTAGTTTGTGTCCAATGATAACCGTATTTGTCTGAAAGTAAAAATCAATGCACCTTTATTGATGTTGGGAAGATAAAGGGGCTATCGTGTTTGAAAAGCTCTTTTATACAGTGTGCAATGCTAATAGTAGTAATGAAAAGAATATAGATAATATAAACTCCATGCGTGCAGATTAGGTTGTGACTTTAGATAAAATAACATTAATTATAGAACAATTATAATGAAATATAAAAAGCAGTGGCCATAGATAACATTTTAAAACAGCTTAGTTTCCAAATTAGAAATAAAATTACATATACCTACTCAAACCAATTAGCACAAGCTAGAGGTGCTAAAGCTGACCAGAGACTTCAGTGTGCCCACAAAATTATTCCCCTATGAAAATCATAGTATTTTAACATGTATTTTCAGTGAGCATATAATCTTAGTTTTTATTGCAGTGTTTACAATTTAACACCTTCCCCCATTGCCTATAGCACAATGATGGCTGGGAGGGAGCACTGTTGTACCACTGAAAGAAAGCCCTATTTGTGTAAAAAAAATTTCTATGGGTACAGTGTTGCATGACCGCGCAATTGCCATTCTAAGTGTGACAGTGCTGAAAGCTGGCCTGGGCAGGAAGGGGGTAAAAGTGCCCAGTATTGAATTGGATTTAACCACTTAAGCCCCGGAGGATTTGGCTGCTAAACGACCAGGGGCTATTTTGCGATTCGGCACTGCGTGACTTTAACGGACAATTGCGCGATCGTGCGACGCTGTACCTAAACAAATTAGGCGTCCTTTTTTTCCCACAAACAGAGCTTTCTTTTGGCGGTATTTGATCACCTGTGCGATTTTTTGATCACGCGCTATAAACAAAAAAAGAGCGTCAATTTTGCAAAAATAGCAATATTTTTCCCTTTTTTTTATATGAAATTACCCCCCCAAAAAATGTAAAAATCAAAATTTTTTAACATTTTCCGCCAATTTGTTTTATGCTACCTATGTTTGGTAAAAAAAAATCGCAAAAAGCGTATTTTGATTGGTTTGCGCAAAAGTTATTGCGTTTACTAACAAAGGGAAAGATTTTTGTCATTTTTGGTGTTTTTTTTAACGAGTAATGGTGGCGATCTGCGATTTTTTTTTGCGGTACTGCGACATTGGGGCGGACAGATCGGACCCTTGACTGACATTTTTGACACTTTTGGGGTTACCAGTGACATTTCTACAGTAATCAGTGCTATATATATGCACTGTTACTGTAAAAATACACTGGTAGTGAAGGGGTTAACTTTATTTGAGAGGGAGGGGCTGTGTGTGTCCCTAGGGGCGTGATTCTTACTGTGATTGGCTGTGGCTTCAGTTGTATGCAGAGTGATCAACGGATCTACATAGTAGATCCATATGATCAGCTCTCATACAGAGGGGAGAATGACAGGCAGCTTGCCTGACTTTCTCCCTCTCCCCCGCCGATCGCAGAGTGGCCGGCGGACATCGGGTCTGCCGGTCACACGCGCGGGGGGGTCCGTGACCACGCGGGAGCGGGAGCGCGCCTCCGGCGGCGCGCGCTCGCTCCCTAGACCCTCACAAGCTAGTGACGTAGCCCTACGTCACTTTGCCTGTGAGGGGCTGACCGCCGACGTCGGCAAGTGGTTAAAGTTGAAGTCTGGTCAGCCCAGTCCCTCCCCCCAAATTCTCTTAGCTAATTAACCCATATATTTATAAAAAAATATTTATAAAAAAAAAAAAAGTAAATGCTGCACATGCTTACCTAAGTCTGCGGTAATTCGATGTAGCATGGTAGCATAGGCACTTCCCATCATGTCCATTGGAAGGGCACTCACAGACTCATGTCTCATGTCTACAGTGGGGGGCACAGTAACATCACAAAGAGGCCAGGCCATACATTTGCAGGTTCAGACTGACCATACAGTAGACATCAATCCAATTTGTATAGAATGTATAACTGCGCTAACCTCTAGTGAATATGGGTAATGGGCATATTAATCCCACTATATATTATACTCCCGCTGTATGTTGTTTATGTTTGAGTGATATCTCACATGCACATAATAAAGTGCATACAGTGATTTTATAAATAAGTACTCATACTATACATAAATATATTCTTTGCAAACTAGCTAATATCATATAATAATAATTATATTATTATCACGCCCCCCACAGTTAGAATCACTCCCCTAGGCTTACATTTAACCCCTTGATCACCCACAATGTTAACCCCTTCCCTGCCAGTGTCATTATTACAGTAACAGTGCATATTTATAGCACTGATTACTGTAGTATTGTTACTGGTCCCCCCCCAAAATGGTCAAAAATGTCAGTTAGGGGTCCGATCTGTCTGCTGAAATGTCGCAGCCCCGCTAAAAATCACAGATCCCCGGCATTACTAGTAAAAAAAAAACAAACAAACAATAAAAATGACATAAATCTTTCCTGTAGTTAGTAGACGCAATAACTTTTGCGCAAACCAATCAAAATACGCTTATCGCGATTTTTTTTTTTTTTTTTACCAAAAATATGTAGCAGAAAACCAATTGGCCTAAAATGTTAAAAAACTTTGATTTTTACATTTATTTTGAGAATGGTATATAGCAGAAAATGAAAAATATTGTTTTTTTTTTTTTTTTTTTCAGAATTGTCGCTCTCTTTTTGTTTATAGCGCAAAAAATAAAAATGAAATAGGTGATCAAATACCACCATAAGAAAGCTCTACTTGTGGGGAAAAAAAGAGATCAATTTAATTTAGGTACAGTGTCGCACGACCGCGCAATTGTCCGTTAGAGTAACAGTGCTGAATTGCAAAATATGACCTGGTTATTAATAGGGAGAAATCTTAAAATCTTCCGGTCCAGAAGTGGTTAATTATTTTTTTTTTTTTTGGGGGGGGGGGGGATTGGAGCAAGAAGAAGCATAGAACATAGAAGCTGATTGGCTACAATGGACAGCTGTGTCAGATTCTGCATGCTCCAGTTTTAGTAAATCTCCACTAATCAGGTGCAAGGAACATAAATTAAACCAATTTTGCTTGCACATGATTGAATAATGGAAGTTAGCAGAGCTTTACCTCATTTAATAAGCTCTGGTGATAATTCCCATTCAAAGCGCAACTTCCCTTGAAGGGAAGAGTTTTTTTGCCTTTAGTAAATCAATTCCATAATCTCAGGTCTGAGCTCCATTGGAAGTCTTCAACAAGTGCATTCGTACCAGGGATGCACCACTGACCGCTTTTAGATTTTGTTACAGCATGAAGAAAGGAAAAGGCATGCTGTTGTGATACATCTTTCATTAGGTAATCCTCTCCCCATGCTCAGTATAAGGGTGACAATTTATTGCCTATGGAGGCCGATAGACACCTGCTGGCATAATACTTTCAAGTGGCGCATCAAATGCATCAGAAAACTTGCCCTGATTTCTAATCCATGCGAAAGCTGAGTCATTTTTTTTTTTTTTTTTGTTTAACCTCCCTGGCGGTATGATTCTTTCGGATTTTAGGTGCTGAAAGCGGTACCATTATTTTGCATGTAATTCTTAAGAATGAGCAGCCCAAACCAACTATTTACATATGATTTTTTTTTACTGTGCGTTCTTCTTTATAACATCTCGGGTATGATAAATTTTGAAACAGAAAATCATAAATTATAATACTGTATAATAAAAAACTATAAATAAGTTAAAGTATGTATGTATGTATACATATATATATATATATATATACATAAAAAGTACAGTAAAACTGCAGGGAAGGGCATTGGGGGGCAAACTAATTAGATTTTTTTTTATTTTGCACTGTATCAGTGTGTTTGGTGTGTTTTACATTTGAATTTGCCGCCGGTTCCTCCCCCCTGCGAACGTCACGTCGCAGGAGACGGAAGCCGGGGCACGGAGAGGATCAGGAGGAAGATCCGCTGCTAGACACCGCCGGGATACATCGCTGGATCCCGGTGACAAGGTAAGTAACCCTGCTTTCAGGATCCAGCGATGCTTCTGGCGGTACCCCGAGTGTGGCTCGGGGTTACCGCTTTTGGCTCTGAAATTTAACCCCAAACCACGCTCGGCAATACCGCTTAGAAGGTTAAACTAGCGGGTTAACCTCCCTGGCGGTATGATTATGTCAGGAATTTTGTACCAAAAGCGGTACAATTGTTTGCATGGAAATTTGGTGTTATGTATTATAGGCCTACAATTCTTAATAATTATTTACTTAAACCTGACCAAACAAGACTCTAGTAGACATCCCAGATGTGATAAAGTTTGAAACACAAAATCATAAATTATAATATAATAAATAACTATAAATAAGTTAAAGTATATATATATATATATATATATAAAGTACAGTAAAACTGCAGGCAAGGGCACTGGGGGGCAAACTAAGGTCAATTTATTTTATTTAGTAATGTAATCCAATAGGATTACAATATATCAGTATCAATGGGATCTGTAAATATTAGCTGGCAGTTTCTCTTGCCTCTGCGGCAAGTGTTGGAGGGTGGTCAGGGTGTGCCTTTAGAAAAGCCATTGCTCTACAAGTAGGGCCACTTACTCAGCTGCATATATAAAAACAGAATTTAGTCCAGTTATGTATTTATTGAGATAGGTGAAAGTGGTTGTAAACGCTCAAGGTTTTTTTTACCTTCATGCATTCTTTGCATGAAGGTAAAAAACCTTCTGTGTGCAGTAGCGCCCCCCCCCCCCCCCAAAACTTACCTGAGCCCCATCTCGCCTCAGCTCTCCTGGGTTTCTCCCTCCTTAAGGGCTAAAACAGCAGCAGTAGCCATTGGCTCCCGCTACTGTTAAGCACAGCCAGTGAGCCAATGAGGAAAGAGCGGGGGCAGGGCCAAACTATGCTCCGTGTGTGAATGGACACAGGGAGCAGTGGCTTGGAAGCGAGCCTGCTCAGGTACCCCAAAACAAGCTGTTTGCTCTGGAGGCACTTGGCAGGAGCGCTGGGGGAGGAGAGGGACCCGAGAAGAGGAGGATCAGGGCTGCTCTATAACCACTGCACTGAGCAGGTAAGTATACGTGTTTGTTATTAAAAAAAACCCCAAAAAAATGAACCTTTAATATCACTTTAAATGCATTTTAAATACAGTTATTGTATGCAACTTTACATTAGCTTCTCGTAAATTCCTGCACAGCTGAAACGAAAAGGAAAAGGGCAGCACTCTGAGTCACTTGGGTTGTTTTGCATTGCACAACCTTTCCAGGCCAACACTGGAAGCTTGCTAACAGGAACTGGGAGCAGAGTGAGGTTTTCATCAGTGTGCCACTGATGCAGCATTACCATTAGACTTGGGATACTGAAAATCTCCCGTGTAGCTCTAGTGACCAGTCATAAGTCATAAGCCATTCTCCTCTATGGAGAGGCGGATGTCAGTGGAGATGTGTCCGCTAACACCTGTCTGTCATCTGATCCAACAAGATCCACTTAAAACAGACAGATGGCGATACATTTGCCATTCGTCCAGCAGGTCGGATCGGATGGGATCGGATCGGACGAAAGCGGACATGCTGTCAACCCCATAGAGGAGAGCGGGACTCTGACAGGTCCGTCTCTGCACAGTGAGCAGAGATGAACAAGTAATCCACCTGCTCAGTGGAGATCAACGGAGCGATCCCCCGCTGAGCTAGCAGAGTTCGCCGATCGGATTTGCCCTATGTGAGAGGGGCCTTAGACAGACAATTACTACATATGTTTATCCATTAATTGCTACTCCTAGCAATTACTGGATTTATTTGTGTATAACACACAAAGTCGTATAACATACACCCTAATTTTAAAATGGAAGTTTCAGGAATAAAAACGTACATTTTAAATAATTAAAAAATAACAGTACACAGGCTCGTTCATTACACAGCCCCCCTTTACTTACACAGCCCCCTCCCCCTGCACAGTACACAGTCCTTTTATTATAAAACCCCCTTTATATTGCACAGCCCTTCTGCACACCCAGGAGACCCCCCAGTCTCCTGGGACAGCCCTACCAGCGTACTCTAAAGTTAAACAAAAATCACTGCCATCCCCTTTTCATAGATCCTTCCTACCAGGGGCGTAACTACAGGGGTTGCAGGGGTTGCAATCGCTACCGGGCCCCATGCTCCAGGGGGCCCGGTAGCAAACCAGTGGGTGAACTTCTAGGATCTCAAAGGTCACACTTGCGACCGGGCCCTGGCATTTCACCACTGTGGGGAGGCCCCAAGATTGCAGGAAGGGGGCCCCCTGCAGAACTTGTGAAAGGATCCTGATGCGGGACCATAATAAAAGGCCATGCAATGAGAGTAAAGAGCCCCAGGATTAGTGGGAAGAGCCCCGGGCTTGAAGGGAAGGGCCCCGGCCAGTGGTCTGGGGGGCCCTTCATGGTTTCTTGCATCGGGGCCCTGAAGGTTCTAGTTACGCCTCTGCTTCCTACATTGTGTCAGTGTCATTGTAAACCAATGCCTCTAAATACCTTATTACAGTGGTTCTTAACCTTGTTGGGGGTACTGAGCCCCACCAGTTTCATATGCGCATTCACCGAACCCTTCTTAATTGGAAAAATAAAATATGATTTTTTCAAATTCAAAACATAGGTATGTATTAATACATAGGTGCACAAAATGATCAAAACCATTAAGAACAAAGAACAAAACCATTAAAACATGGGGTGTCAGGAGGGCACACACTGGGGTGGGGGGGTTGGGAGGGCATACCATGGGGTGTCAGGAGGGCACACACTGGGGGGGAGGTGTTGGGAGGGCATACCATGGGGTATCAGGAGGGCACACACTGGGGGGGTTGGGAGGACATACCATGGGGTGTCAGGAGGGAACACACTGGGGGGAGCCATTGGGAGGGCATATCATGGGGTTTCATGAGGGCACACACTGGAGGGGAGGTGTTGGGAAGGCATACCATGGGGTATCAGGAGGGCACACACTAGGGGGGTTGGGAGGACATACCATGGGGTTGTCAGGAGGAAACACACTGGGGGGAGGTGTTGGGAGGGCATACCATGGGGTATCAGGAGGGCACACACCAGGGGGCATTCACAATGCTTTATTGAGCTAAATGAAAAGGACATAATTTCCATTTGTCAGCTAACAGCACCTCTATGCTAAGCTGCAGTAACTCAGCAGACTTAGCATAGAGGTGCTTGTAAACGAATCCACCATGTACAGCTAGCTGAGCCTACCTCCAGGAACATTCACTCGGCTCCCTCTGCTCAGCTGCTCACACTTCCCTCTTCCAGGGGGGCGCGATCTCCGTGGTCAGGTACATCCCCATCCCGCCCACTCAAGCAGCAAGCAGCCTGCAGGAGATAGGCTGGAAACCTGCTGGGGGAGGTACAGGGGGGCGGAGCGTCAAGTGCCTATGTGTAATGGCTGTGAGTTGTCCTCAGCTCTGATTTCCCGGGGTGCGCTTGGCCTCACAATCAGTAATATTTTCTCGGGGGGAGCAATTGACTCGTTGCCCCCCCGCCGAACCCGCGAGACTGACTCACCAAACCCCTGGGGTTCGATCGTACGCAGGTTAAGAACCACTACCTTATTAGGTAAGTTCTTTCATGGTCGGTCACGTGACCGCTCTCCTCTGATCTTTCATGGTCGGTCACGTGACTGCTCTCCTCTGAACTTTCATGGTCGGTCACGTGACTGCTCTCCTCTGAACTTTCATGGTCGGTCACGTGACCGCTCTCCTCTGATCTTTCATGGTCGGTCACTTGACCGCTCTCCTCTGATCTTTCATGGTCGGTCACGTGACCGCTCTCCTCTGAACTTTCATGGTCGGTCACGTGACCGATCTCCTCTGAACTTTCATGGTCGGTCTCGTGACCGCTCTCCTCTGATCTTTCATGGTCGGTCTCGTGACCGCTCTCCTCTGAACTTTCATGGTCGGTCTCGTGACCGATCTCCTCTGAACTTTCATGGTCGGTCTCGTGACCGCTCTCCTCTGATCTTTCATGGTCGGTCACGTGACCGCTCTCCTCTGATCTTTCATGGTCGTTCACGTGACTGCTCTCCTCTGAACTTTCATGGTCGGTCACGTGACTGCTCTCCTCTGAACTTTCATGGTCGGTCACGTGACTGCTCTCCTCTGAACTTTCATGGTCGGTCACGTGACCGCTCTCCTCTGATCTTTCATGGCCGGTCACTTGACTGCTCTACTCCTCCAATCTAAAGCTTCACTCGGAGAAGGAGGAGAGTGGCCGGAAAGAATGGAGCTAAGGTATTGACAAGCACCATTTTTCACTGACAGTGGTACAATGTAAGAAGGATCTATAAAAAGGGGCTGGCAGTGATTCTTTCTTAATATTAGAGTACGCTGGCAGAGTTGTCCCAGAACCAGGAGAAGTGGGGCGGCCTGACATCCCCCCCCCCCCCCCCAATATGTGGCACCCGGGGCAGACTGCCCGATCCCCGCCCCCTCTCTCCACCATTGGTAAAAACAATATTGGCGTATAACATTCACTTATTGTTTTCACTCTATTATCAGGGGAAAGTGTGTGTTATACGCCAGTAAGTACAGTAGTAGCTAACAATTTTTGCATTGTAACTGTGCTACTAAACCCCCCCCATGTAACTCTAGCCTAAAGATTTAACTGTTAGCAAATGGTTAAAACTCACAGTTGAAAAAAATAAAATCTTCCATGTAACTCAGCCCTTAAAGCAGTATTAAACCCAAAGACAAACATTTATTATATTGCAGTTTACCAATTCTTACATATGATGGCTGCATTAGTTTGATTTTTTAGTATTTCTTTCTTTTATTTTCACCAAGTGATCCTGGCAGTAAGTCTGTTGTTTTTTAATAGAAAAAGCTGTCCTACAGGTGTAGCAGTTAGATATTTAGAACAAACCATTTACCATGATCAGCTTTTATTTATGTAAGCCCTTTATCCCAAAAGGAACAAAACTGTTGGATATAACAAGGAGGCAAAAGAAAAATACAGTAAGAAACAATTTTATGAAAAAGTAGATTTCAGGGCCATTAAGTAGTGTATGTGTATGGATCTTATTTTGAAGGGACTTTAGGACATCGCTGGATAGAGAGGGGGGCTCGGGTAAGGATTAGGAGGTGCTGGGGCAGCTGCTATTCACAGAAGGCTTTTCATCTTAACCACTTGCCAGATATACTGCCGCAGGCTGATTAAGCTGCACGAACTGCACGCACCCGCCCCCATTAGGCAGCGGGAATGCTGATCCACAGGGCCAGCGGCCACGATTGCCGCGGGGCTCCCGCAATCGCTCCCCGTGCAGAGAGAACAACGGTCTGCTGTTGTAAACACAGCAGACTGTTGTTCTCTCTGAAATGAACACAGAGCGCCTGTGATCCTTCTATAAAGGATCAGAGGTCTCTGTGTTAATTTCAAATGTCCCTCCCCCATACAGTTAGAAAACACTCCCCTGGGCACTTAACCCTTTGATTGCCCCCTGGGTAAACCCCTTTCCTGCCAGTGTCATTAATACAGTAACAGTGCATATTTTTAGCACTGATTACTGTAGTAATGTCACTGGTCCCCCCAAAAGTGTCAAAAATGTCAGTTAGGGGTCCGATCTGTCCGCCTCAATGTCGCAGTCCCGCTAAAAACCACATTACCTATTACTAGCAAAAAAAAAAAAATATAAAAATGACATAAATCTTTCCCCTAGTTTGTAGACGCGATAACCAATCAAAAATACGCTTATTGGGATTTTTATTTTTTACCAAAAATATGTAGCAGAATACAAATTCGCCTAAAATGATGAAAAAATTAGATTTTACATTTTTTTTTGGAAATGTTCTATAGCAGAAAGTGAAAAATATATATTTATATTTTTTTCAGAATTGTTGCTTTTTTTTTTGTTTATAGCGCAATAAATAAAAATCGCACAGGTGATCAAATACCACCAAAAGAAAGTTCTATTTGTGGGTAAAAAAAGGACATCAATTTTATTAAGGCTCAGTGTCGCACGACTGCGAAATTATCCATTAAAGTAACGCAGTGCCGAATCGCAAAAAATGGCCTGGTCATTAAGGGGGAAAACCCTCCGGTCCAGAAGTGGTTAACAATAAAAAACATCATGATAAAACACCTTCTGCCTTTACAACTCCTTTAACCACTTCCCCACTGCTCACTGTGCTGCTACTGCGGCACAGTGGCTCGTTATCGTCTGGCGACGTAGGTCTACGTCACCAGACATACCCTTCTCTTGGCGGCGCGCGTGCGGCGCTGGAGGCTCGCTCCCGCTGTTTTCAGTCACAGCGGGAGTCGGGCCAGGGGAGGAGCGGCGGCGATCGCCGCTGCTCTTCCCCGATCGTCGGGGAATCTAGTTTGGAGATCCGCCCGCTTGTGTAAACAGAGCGGGCGGATCTCCTCAGTGACAAGGAGTGACAGATTGCAGTGTTCAGCATAGCTGAACATGCGATCTGTCCT
Organism: Pelophylax lessonae; assembly: GCF_965119305.1. Classification (NCBI taxonomy): domain Eukaryota; kingdom Metazoa; phylum Chordata; class Amphibia; order Anura; family Ranidae; genus Pelophylax; species Pelophylax lessonae. The sequence goes on along the minus strand of NC_138778.1, from coordinate 42,815,996 downwards.
TGTGTCACTCAGTCACCCCCCCCCCACACGTTAGTAAGCACCAGGCATACATTAACCCCTCCCTCTCCAATAAAATTAACCCCTTCCCTGCCAGTGTAATTTTTACAGTAACAGTGCATATATATAGCACTGATTACTGCAGTAATGTCACTGGTACCCCCAAAAGTGTCAAAAATGTCAGTCAAGGGTCCGATCTGTCCGCCTGCAATGTCGCAGTCCCGCAAAAAAATTGCAGATTGCCGCCATTACGCGTTAAAAAAAAACTCCAAAAATGACAGAAATCTTTCCCTTTGTTAGTAAACGCAATAACTTTTGCGCAAACCAATCAAAATACGCTTATTGTGATTTTTTTTACCAAACATTGGTAGCAGAAAACAAATTGGCCAAAAATTTTTAAAAAATTCGATTTTTACATTTTTTTGGGGGGGAATTTCATATAAAAAAATGTTAAAAATATTGTTATTTTTTTCAAAATTGTCGCTCTTTTTTTGTTTATAGCGCAAAAAGTAAAAATCGCACAGGTAATCAAATACCACCAAAAGAAAGCTCTGTTTGTGGTAAAATAAAGGACGTAAATTTTGTTTGGGTACAGCGTTGCACGACAGCGCAACTGTCCGTTAATGTCACGCAGTGCCGAATCGCAAAAAGTGGCCCAGACGTAAGACAGCAAAATCCTCCAGTGGTAAAGTTTTTTTTTTTTTTTTTTTTTTTTTAGTATTACAGAGTTTGTAAAGCTTTCAAACAACATCCTAAACCATTTAATATGTAGGAAGAAAATTGTTTGATTATCACAAAAAAAGGTCAGCAGTGTATATTTTACAGCCGCTCCTAGGATGTAACTTTGGCACACTTAGCCAGAATGGACGCCTCGGCCGATTCTTTTTTTTGTATTGAGAGAAAGGAAAAGCCTACACCTCACAGCCCGCAGGCAGTTCATATGATTTGAACTGAAAGTTACGGGAATGTCTGATGACAAATTCAAACCTCTTCCAAACAAGCAAATAATATACGTTGTATCTTGCTGGGAATCAGTTACCTCACTGTTTGTGACTGTTGGCTCCAGTGAGACCATCTAGAGTTTTTTTTCTCATTTAGACTTTATATAACATTTAAATGGTGGGAATTGAGACAATCAATGCCTTATTTATATAGAGTCAGTGGGCTGATTTACTAAAACTGGGGAGTGCAAAATCTTGTGCAGCTCTGCATGGTAGCCAATCAGCTTCTAACTTCAGCTTGTTCATTTGTGCTTTAACTGGAAGCTGATTGGTTTCTATGCAGAGCTGCAACAGATTTTTGCTCTCTCCAGCGTTTGTAAATCAACCCCTACGTTTTTCTATTTTTTTTCTATTTTTTAATTACGCTCAGGACAAATTTATTATTTTTCCAGTCAGATACAAAATTAAATATTGCATATTTAACCTTTAGGTTCACTATTTGCGTGGGTGGGTGTTGAGCATTAAACTCCTTTTTCCTAGGGAAAAAAATAGTAAATAAATAAAAAAATTAAAAAAAACAATATAGCGTATACAATTGCAACACAAATCATATTGTAATTGAATGTTTTTAAAAATTACCTTTCCTTTTCAATCTGCAGCTGTTGTAATTTTCTGTAAAATGCAATGGAAGGCAGCTAGCATCTAACAGCCTGGAAGGTGGTAGAAAGTGCCAGGTGTCTCTGTGTGGAGTCTGGGACTAGTCCATCCAACAGGAGTGCAGCAGTGATGACAGGGACTGCCCCCATCTGATGTCACTCTCTGAGCATATGCAGTCAGGCATACGTTTCAAGGCATGTGCGCGTCTTCTTCAGACTCAGATTCGACCATGCGCTGAGGACCCAAGTCGTTCTAATCAGATCCAGAAGTGAGCTGACTGGCTGACTCTATTATTTAATGCATGTAGACTTTACTGGGACTGTACTCATGTGCAGCACCGTAAAGACTGGGTCCCAACGCTAGCCGGCTAAATAACTAGGGCTAAAGACTGTTCACTCCGATAGTTGCTTCACAAGTAGAATACCAATCAGCTTATAACTTCAGCTTGTTAAAATAAGCTTTGACAATAAAAGGTAGAAGATGATTGCTTACTATGCACAGTTGCACCAGATTCTGTGTGCCCCAGTTTTAGTCTCCCCCCTCCCATAGTCTAGTGTACTGTAAATTACCCTAAACCTTTACATACTCATTTATGTTCATACTGCTATTTACTGAAGCCCATGACAACCTATGGGGTTCATTTACTGCTAACTAGTTTTCTTTTTCATACTGATCCTCTACGATTACACCACACCACAAAGGTTTAAAGCTCCCAGTTTATACAAGTGAAAAACAGAAAAATATGGATTGCACAAATAGTAAAATTTTGAAATGCAAATATGTGTTGCTGCCCTTTTAAGAACCAACACATTTAAAATAGTGTCTGAAAAAAAATATAAATCTATTTTAAATATTTGATTAATAAGTATCTGCAATGTTTCAGGACATGACTATGGCTTTTGGAAATTGTAGTTTAGCAGCTTTAGTTATAATATGAAAGCTTTATGTAAATATATAACTTGCATTTAAAATTCCTTATCCACCATTTTGACAAGACTAATTTTCTCCTTTACCCTCGTTTATACTGCATATATAAGGCGAGCCTTCTGGCGGCCCCAACCATCTTCACCCTTTAACCCCATGTGATGGGGTCAGTCTCTGTCTCACTCTAGGCACTTTCAGTTTGGCTGTCTATCCCATCATACATCAATTCCCCTGGCCTGGCTCCGTGCCAATACTAACCCGCCAAGGAACTGAGAGATGAACACAATCAATGAATCATCCCTAATAATTACATTTAGCTAATGAAAATGTATGTAATTGATATTTTATAACTATTTTTGGAAGTTGAGGACTTTAATGGTATTGATCTGCAGCCGAGGAGCCTTGCCTTCCATTATCTGTTGGAGGCAGATCGAGAGTGTCCACTGAGACAGCAACATATTACCTGAAATTTAACCCACTTAGAACCAATGCCTTTGATTGACAGCTCAGGGAAAAGCCAAGATTAACTCTTTCACAGGGCTGTATAATGACAGTGTGGTGTTGTTGTGGATGCTTGTCAGTCACAGAAACGTTTATGGCCTCCAGATGGAAACCAGGGCTTTCTCAAAAATGCAGTTGAGATCAGTGATAACTGGTACAATATCAAGCTCACTAAAATCTCCAGTGCCAAACCTTTTTGTATAATGTGCACATTGTGAATAAAGGTAATTTTATTGTGAAAGTAAAAATACATATTTGGGGTAATTTAACCGCTTGCCGACCGCCGCACAACTATTTACTGCGGCAGTCAGCCCCCTACAGGCAAACCAACGTAGGGCTACGTCGCTCACCTACGAGCCTCTAGGGGGCGAGCGCGCGCCGCCGGAGGCGCGCTCCCGCCCCCGCTCGTTCACTAACATCCCCGCACGAGTGACCGGCGGCTCCGATGTCCGATCTCCCGCTGGAGAGGGAGAAAGGCAGGCGGCTAATGTAAACAAAGCCGCCTGTCATTCTCCCTGGTGTAACTGCAGAGATCATACGATCCTGCTATGTAGGATCATATGTCTCTGTGGTTACATCACAAGCCACGCCCCCTCCCACAGTTAGAATCACGCCCCTAGGGACACATTTAGCCCACTGATCACCAATAAAGTTAACCCCTTCCCTGCCAGTGTCATTTTTACAGTAACAGTGCATATGTATAGCTGATTACTGTAGTAATGTCACTGGTACCCCCAAAAGTGTCAAAAATGTCAGTCAAGGGTCCGATCTGTCCGCCGCAATGTTTAAGTCCAGCAAAAAAAATTGCAGATCGCCGCCATTACTAGTAAAAAAAAAAACAATAAAAATGACATAAATCTTTCCCGTAGTTAGTAGACGCAATAACTTTTGCGCAAACCAATCAAAATACGCTTATTGCGATTTTTTTTACCAAACATATGTAGCAGACAACAAATTGGCCTAAAATGTTAAAAAATTTAGATTTTTACATTTTTTGGGGGGAATTTCATATAAAAAAATTTGAAAAATAAATTCTTTTCAACATTGTCGCTCTTTTTTTGTTTATAGCGCAAAAAGTAAAAATCGCACAGTTGATCAAATACCACCAAAAGAAAGCTCTATTTGTGGGAAAAAAATGTAATTTGGGTACAGCGTCGCACGACCACGCAATTGTCCGTTAAAGTCACGCAGTGCCGAATCGCAAAATAGGCCCTGGTCTTTGAGCAGCCAAATTCTCCGGGGCTTAAGTGGTTAATAAAACTTGAGAGTGCAATATCTGGTGCAGCTGTGCATAGAGACCAATCAATTTCTAACTTCAGCTTTTTCAATTAAAAGAGAAGCATGGATTTTTTTTTTTTATCCAACTGATGCTGCATCTGTTCCCCGCTGCCTCAAAGGGTGAGAACTGATTGATCAAACATCAGTAATCACTCAGTTTTGTCAATCACCGCTGTCTGCTCTGCCCCCCCCCCACTTACTGGAGCGCTGAGCTGTGGAAGGGGTGGGAAGAGCAGTCTCAGACTCTCAGTGGCTCGCTGAGAGGCTGAGCCAGGTGCTGGTCAAGGATCCCAACCACATGATCGTGACCTTTCCCCAGGCAGGACCGGCTCTGTGATGTCAGCCGACAACAGGCTTCAGCTCGCCGTCTGGTGAAGACGGGTCACAGAAGTCAGTGGCGTAGCGTGGGTTGTCAGCGCCCGGGGCAATGTAAGTAATTTGCGCCCCCTACACAAATCTGCTAGACCACTACACAGACCACAACACTGACACCTACACTGACCTAACTGACTACTACACAGACCTACATTATTCCTACACTGACCTACCTGACTACTATACAGACACCTACACTGACCTACCTTATTCCTACACTGACCTACCTGACCACAACAGAGACCTACCTTATTCCTACACTAACCTACCTGATTACTATACTAACACCTACACTGACCTAACTTGACCTCTACAGAGACCTACCTTATTCCTACACTAACATATGATTACTACACTGACACCTACACTGACCTAACTTGACCACTACAGAGACCTACCTTATTCCTACACTAACCTACCTGATTACTATACTGACACTTACACTGACCCCCCCCCATACACTAACACGTACACTTACCCCCCCATACACTGACATCTACACTGACCCCCCCATACATTGACCCCTTCACTGACACCTACACTGATCCCACACACTGACCCCCTTCACTGACACCTTCACTGACCCCCCCCCCCCACATTGACCCCCCTACACTGACCACCCCCTCCCCATGCCGACAACCTCTACATTCCCTTTTACACTGACCCCCCCCTACACTTACCCCCTATACTGACCCCCCTACACTGACACCGACACTGACCCCCCATACACTGACCCTTACACTGACACCTATACTGACCCCCCTACACTGACACAGACACTGACTCCCCCATACACTGACCCCCCCCATACACTGACACATACACTGACCCCCCTACACTGACACATACACTGACCCCCCCCATACACTGATCCCCCCTACATTTCCAAATACACTGACCCCCCCAGTGTAGGTGTCAGTGTATGGGGGGTCAGTGTAGGTGTCAGAGCCGTGTGCTTCCTCTGGCTCCTCCTCCCAGCCGTGTGCTTCCTCTGGCTCCTCCTCCCACAGGCGGAGTGCACTTGATATCACTCCGCCTGTGAGCCGGTACTACGTGGGAAATAGCGGCTCCCTTTTCAGTCATGACAGCTGAGCTGGCCTATGACACTGCCGTCCTCAGCCCTGCCGGGATATCGCCCTGCGCTCGCAGGTGTCTGTGAGTGCAGGGCGAAATGCGGGAGACTTGAGATGTCTGTAAAGGGACAGTATGATCCCACGGATGGCGGGCGTGGGATGCGCCCCCCTAAATGTTGCGCCCGGTGCCAGTGGCCCCCCCTGCACCCCCCATGCTACGCCACTGACAGAAGTGCAGAATGATATGCACTCCTGTGACTTCTTTAAGCTTTGACAATAAAACCTGGAAGCTGATTGGCTTTCTATTCAAAGCTGCACCAGATTTTGCACTGTCTAGTTTTAGTAAATGAGTGGGTGCGTGAAATTTTGCTCTACCGCTTCCTGGTCAAAGAATGTAAGCCCCCTTCACACAGGCGTTGAGCTGCATATACTGAATTCCAGCAGCAAGAATCGGCTGTTAGGTGCATAGGAATAGTGGTAGCCATGCAGCCTGTACAAATTAATGCCTGATTCTTGTATATGTGGCTAAATGCCCATGTGTTTTACATTGAAATCAAGAATTACTGTACTCTGTTTTAAAGTGACCCTGTCGTCAATATACCATTGAAAGTGTTTTGTTACAGGTTCGATAAATGTGGAATAAAAAAAAAAAACCCTTGTTGATCCTGCTGTAAATCTAGGAAGGCCCTGCACACTCTGCAGTGTTATCTCAAACAGTGTAATCAGGAAGTAAGTTAGGACTAAAGAACAGAGAAAAGAGGAGAGGGGGAAGTGTTCGGGGACCAACTAAACTCCAACTAGATTAAGAACACTGGGCCTCCACAAAATATAGGTACAGTAAGTGATTATTGTGAAACTAGGACACGAAAATGACTACCAGTATCACCAGGTTTTTACCTGACCACCCAGAGGAGAGCAGGCTGTGTCTGTGTTTGCTCTGCATAAGCGGAGTGGACACGGACCAGCCATCTACCTGCTCAGTGGGGATCGGTGGACAGATTCACCGTTGAGCAGGCAGAGTCGGCCCTGTGTGAAAGGGGCCTTACAGGCTGCTGGTAGCAGAGCTGGATGGTGCACTTGTGCTTTTCACCCACACACAAATGCTAGAGCCTCCTGCAATGAGGCAAAATACCAAGGGTACATGGGGCCTAACTATAGTCCAGATACTATTCTCCAAGGCCCAATGCAAATGGCCTTACAGTAAAATATAGTATAGATGAGTAAAGGTAACTTTAACCACTTCCCGACCACCCGCCACCTTTTTACTGCAGCAGGTTGGCTCTCCTGCACAAACCGACGTAGGTCTACGTCGGTCGCGCGCGGGAAGCTAGGGGGACAAGCGCGCCCCGCCACTGGCATGCTCCTGCCCTCACTAGGCAGCGGGGAAGCCGATGCACGGGTCAGACGGCTTTAATTGCCGTCTGACACCCGCGATCGTTCCCCGCTGAGAGAAAAGGACGGTCGGCTGTTGTAAACACAGCTAACCATTCTTCTCCCTGCAATGACCATAGAGCCCCTGTGATCCTTCTATATAGGATCACATGTCTCTATGGTCATTTCAGAAGCCACGCCCACCCAGTGTTAATTTTGGCAGCAAATTTCAATTTAGTTTTAGTCTTAGTCTTAGGACTAAAATGGCATTTTAGTTTTAGTCCCATTTTAGTCTTCTGCAAGTGTTTTAGTTTTAGTCGTATTTAGTCAACTAAAACTCCAGTATATTTTAGTCGACTAAAACGCCCTACATTTTAGTCGACTAAAACTCATTTTAGTCATCTATAATCAAATGGGTGTAGTTCAATTGTAATTTGTAATGCATTATTTAAGCATTTCTCTACAATTTCCAAACTCATTATATACTACTGCTGGTCCTGGAGTGAAAAATCTAATATGTTATTATTTATGCTTTGAGCATGCACCAGTGTTAATTTTTGGCAGCAAATTTCGATTTAGTTTTAGTTATAGTCTTTTGACTAAAATGCCATTTTAGTTTTAGTCGTATTTTAGTCTTAAGACTAAAATGCCATTTTAGTTTTAGTCGTATTTTAGTCACCTGAATTGTGTTAGTCGACGAAAACGTTTTAGTCGGTTTTAGTCGACGAAATTAACACTGCGCCCACCACAGTTAGACTCACTCCCCTAGGGTCACATTTTACCCCTTGATCACCTATACTGTTAACCTCTTCCCTGCCAGTGTCATTATTACAGTAACAGTGCATATTTTTAGCACTGATTACTGTAGTAATGTCACTGGTCCCCCCAAAAGTGTAAAAAATGTCAGTTAGGGGTATGATCTGTCCGCAATGTCGCAGTCCCGCAAAAAAATCGCAGATCGCCATCATTACTAGTAAAAAAATAAAAATGACATAAATTTTTCCTATAGTTAGTAGACGTGATAACTTTTGCGCAAGCCAATCAAAGTACGCTTATTGCAATTTTTTTTAACCAAAAATAGATAGCAAAAAACAAATTGGCCTAAAATGTTAAAAAGTTTTGATTTTTACATTTTTTTTTTTTTTTTTGAGAATGTCATATAGCAGAATGTGAAAAATATTGTTTTTTTTTTTCTTCAAAATTGTCGCTCTTTTTTTCTTTATAGCACAAAAAATAAAAATTGCACAGGTGATCAAATGCTACCAAAAGAAAGCTCTGTTTGTGGGGAAAAAAGGACATCAATTTTATTTGGGTACAGCGTCGCACAACCGCGCAACTGTCCATTAAAATAACGAAGTGCCGAATCGCAAAATAGGGCCTGGTCATTAAGGGGTCAAACCCTTCCAGTCTTAAATGGGTTAAGCAATATGGTGCCCTATAGGCACTAATGGAAAGTTTTCTTTCATACAGTAAATGGTGATTGGTTACATAATTAGGGTATCATAGAGGAATTTGGTGGATAATTGTTATTTCCCTGCATGCATATAAAAATGAGAAGGGTGTGCAATAATAAATATGGTATCAATTGTGTGGTGGATATTTTAACTCTTGTGGTAAGCATAAATGGATTGTAGCTTAGAAACCACGCTAGTTGTCTGCTTATCATTGATTGGGAGCACAGACACCTGGTAAAGTACAATTTGCAAGAGAAGACTTCAGGCAAAGCTATCATAGTATATACATAAGGCAATGGATTTTGGACACAGAGCAGAATTAAAGCTGAATTCTAGGCAAATTGCAGGAATAGGACACTAGGGGAAGCATAGCCTAGGGATGGCCCTTGCTGGTAGCCACGCCCCCAATTTGCTAGAGACAGGTTAGTTAATTAGTTAGTTAGTTAGTTAGTTAAAAAGCAGTGTATAGAAAAAAAACAGTGGTAGTTAAAAAGCAGTTCATAGGGAAGACCTGCACACCTTTAAACACATTAAGGCAGTGAAGAAGAGCAATTTTCTTGGAATATACCAGCCTGAGACACAGCAATGGAAGAACTACCGTATTTTCCGGCGTATAAGACGACCCCCCTAATTTTCAAGTTAAAACATAGGTTTTGGGCTATACTCGCCGTATAAGACTACCCCACTTCCGAAGCAAGGCAACACCATTGAAAAACATCAGATTTCTCATAGATCTCCAAGGTACCCCGAGTACTGTAATACATGTAATCTCTCATAATATCTCCAAGGTACCCTAAGTATTACCGGTAGATGTAATCTCAAGACGCTGGCTGTGCGGGAATCCTGTACCGGTATACCGTATGTACTGTAGCTTCGGCTACATACAGTATACCGTGCTGAGCCAATCACGGTGAGCGATGTATTCTATTATTGAATGCAAAGCCTGCTCGGATTGGCAGAGTCAGAGAGGCGGGCTGATGTTACTCCGCCAATCCAAGCAGGCTTTGCATTCAATAATAGAATACATCGCTCTCCCTGATTGGCTCAGCGCGGTACACTGTATATAGCCGAAGCTACGGTACATACGGTATACCGGTACAGGATCCAGCATCTTGAGAGATTACATCTACCGGTAATACTTATACTTAGGTTACCTTGGAGATATTATACTCGGCGTATAAGACGACCCCCCCATTTTTGGGGGATTTTTTTGAGGTTCAAAAGTAGTCTTATACGCCAGAAAATACAGTATATCCTCAAAAAGTAGAATTCCAGCCCAACACTAGCTAGTCTTAAAATTGTGCCCTCCCCTCCTGCTACTTATACTGCCTAACCTATGAAAAAGAGGTGTGTGTACTTACCTATGCTCTGATCCGGTCATGTGATCCGCAGCCCAAGCTCCCCTGTGTCAGTCAGCGATGGCTTCAGGGGAGAGGAGGGAGCGCTGACATTGGATAGAACATTGAAGCCTGAGTGATGTCACAGCTCCCAGAACTCCCAGCCACTATTGAGCACTCCTTCCTCTCCCCTGCAGGCGCTGCTCACCAACACAGGGGATCACGTGACTGGCCCACAGCAGACAAAAAATAGGTAATATAAACATTTTTTTTACACGTTAGTCAGTATAGGTAACAGAGGGGCGAAGACTAGTTAGTGTTAGACTGGAATTCTACTTTAAGGTAAATAACAGACACCACCTTTATTAAAAAGGAAAGCTTTGGATGAAGAACAAACTTGTCCTTATGTAAAATCAGAAACGGGTTCACCAGACAAGGCCACCAAATCTGAAACCCACTGAGCTGTATGGTGATGACTACCAAAAAAAGACCACTTTTTTGGGAAAGAGATAGTAATGGCAGATCCCAAAAAATCTCAAAAAGCAGTTTCTGCAATGCAGAAAGCGCCAATTTCAGGTCCCCTGGTGACATTGGATGCCTGCCTGGAGATGCTGGATGCATAACACCTTGGGCAAAAGTACTAAACTAGGGGGGGAAAAGCCAGTAGACATTAAAAAAAGATTACTATGGCAGACACTTGACCATTGGTCGGGTGGACCAGAAGCTGGCTTGAGTTCCATGTTAGAGAAAGGCCAAAATATTTGCAACAGAAAGAGAATAAAAATGAAAATTAAATGAAAATTTGCACCCCACAAGATATAAGCTCAAATCTTCCAGGATGTAGATTTACAAGTCTTAAAAATGACCTAAATGCAAGAAATAAAATGCAGGATAATGCAGCTAGCCTATAGTCCTTAGGTGTGGTATTTTTATATGTGCCTGGACTTTTGACTAAGAGTCGGTTCACACAGGGGCGACACGACTCCTTACTACTTCGGGGGCGACTTGTGCATTACCATGCACCACGACTTCGGAGCGACTTGCAGGGACTTCACATAATGGAAGTCTATGCAAGTCGCTCCGAGGTCGCCCCGAAGTAGTACAGGACCCTTTTTCTAAGTCGGAGCGACTTGTGTCGCTCCTATTAGAACGGGTCCTGTAGCGGTCAATGGACCGCGAGGGAGCGCGACTTGTCAGGCTGACAAGTCTCGCTAGTGTGGACCGGCTCTTAAAGGAGAAGTCCATTAATAAAAAAAACAAAAAACAAACAAACATATACTCGCCTATATGGCCGCAACATCGCTCCTGTGCTTCAGATATCTCCTGCCGGCTCTAAGCCCGAGAACTGAGCAATCATGTGACTGTTGATCGCACTGGTCCACTCTGAGTACAGAGCAGAGGCGCTCTGGCTCGCCCCTGTAGCACTCACTGGATGGGTAAAAGGGCCAAAGTTGCTGGCTGAGACCCTGCTGAGAGCCTGAGCCAGCTGCCGGTCAGGCATTTGGGTGGATCTCAACATTTTTGTTTAGATACATCCAGAGACTGGAGTGGCTCTGTGATATCAGCTGGCAGTGGGCTTTAGCTCGCTTTTTGCTGATTCTGGGTCACAGTAGAGCAAAAATAAGTGCACTCCTGTGACCAACAAGAAAAGAATGGCCTTTAAAAAAAAAAACACCTTCCAGTGTCTATATAAAATACGATCCAGATGTTTTCCTGTTTTTTACATATGGATCAGAGAGTGGCCTCTCATGTGCAGGGATCAGTCACCTCTTTTGTTTGGCATCCATTGAATTGATTGACAGATGGACAGCAAGGGAGCAGAACTCATTTTTAATACCGTCACATTCTTTGTGTCAGGCAAATTTTTATGTGCATTCTACTGCACTATGATACTGAAATAGTAGCTGATGTCAAGAATGTAAAGGCAGCTTCACAGCAAAATATGCATATTTAGAGCCTAATGAAGGATTGATGTTTTGTCAAAGAATTTTATATTTCGAGGCCTTTTAGGTGGAATAAATACTTTGCAGTTGTTCGGTCACTTAGCAGGCAATATTATTGGCTGTTATGTATTCCTCTTGTTCAAATATTGCCTGCCAATAATGCAAAATCCAGAGAAAATCCTGCTCTAAATGGCTCCCAAAACACCTTTTCATATAATAGAAGCATTTCTCACTCTGAGAATGTGATCAGCTTAAAACAGTGGCCTCTAAACTGCAGCCAGCCTTTATCCAGCCCTTGGGGCACTATTACTCCCCACTAATATGAAGCACAATTCCTCTCGTTGATACTAACAGTAGGGCATAATTCCTCCTACTGAAACCCATGATGGGGCACTATTCCTTCCACTGACACCATCAATGGGGCACTATTCCTTCCACTGACACCAACAATGGGGCACTATTCCTTCCACTGATACCAACTATGGGGCACTATTCCTCCCACTGATACCAATGATGGGGCACTATTCCTCCCACTGACACCATCAATGGGGCACTATTCCTTCCACTGATACCAATGACGGGGCACTATTCCTCCCACTGATACCAATGACGGGGCACTATTCCTCCCACTGATACCAATGACGGGGCACTATTCCTCCCACTGATACCAATGATGGGGCACTATTCCTTCCACTGATACCAAGGATGGGGTACTATTCCTCCCACTGACACCATCAATGGGGCACTATTCCTTCCACTGATACCAATGATGGGGCACTATTCATTCCACTGATACCAATGATGGGACACTATTCTGCCCACTGACACCATCAATGGGGCACTATTCCTTCCACTGATACCAATGATGGGGCACTATTCCTCCCACTGAAACCAATGATGGGGCACTATTCCTTCCACTGATACCAAGGATGGGGCACTATTCCCCCCACTGATACCAACGATGAGGCACTATTCCTCCCACTGATACCAATGATGGGGCACTATTCCTCCCACTGATACCAACGATGGGGCACTATTCCTGACACTGACACCAACGATAGGGCACTATTCCCCCCACTGATACCAACAATGGGGCACTATTCCTCCCACTGATACCAACGATGGGGTACTATTCCTCCCACTGATACCAATGATGGGGCACTATTCCCCCCACTGATACCAATGATGGGGCACTATTCCTCCCACTGATACCAACGATGGGGCACTATTCCTGACACTGACACCAATGATAGGGCACTATTCCCCCCACTGATACCAACAATGGGGCACTATTCCTCCCACTGATACCAACGATGGGGTACTATTCCTCCCAATGATACCAATGATGGGGCATTATTCCCCCCACTGATATCAACGATGGGGCACTATTCCCCCCACTGATACCAACAATGGGGCACTATTCCTCGCAATGATACCAACGATGGGGCACTATTCCTGACACTGACACCAACGATAGGGCACTATTCCCCCCACTGATACCAACAATGGGGCACTATTCCTCCCACTGATACCAACGATGGGGTACTATTCCTCCCAATGATACCAATGATGGGGCATTATTCCCCCCACTGATATCAACGATGGGGCACTATTCCCCCCACTGATACCAACAATGGGGCACTATTCCTCGCAATGATACCAACAATGGGGCACTATTTCTCCTCCTAATGACCTAAGAAAAATATTTTCTCACATTGACCACCAAGTATGTGGCACTATTTACTCCCAATGCTGCTGGGACATTTTCTACCCCCCCCCCCGCTTGCCGCAATCCAGCTCCCCCCCCCCCCTAAAATCTGAAGGATAGCAAACTGGACCTCTGTTTAGAAAGTTTAGAGACACCTGGCTTAAAGGATAAATGCATAAATAAATGTGGCTAAAGAGGAGCATGTCACTTACTCTGTGCAATAGCCCTAGTGCTTAGTAATTGGTCAAGTGTTGTCACATAGGGGCTGGGAGTCAATCAGCCAAGTATAGGGTCAAAATTGAGGCCAGACCTTTAAACCGGGCTGTTTTTCCTTGTTTCCACTGCTGCAGAGGGAGGTTTTAAAGGAAACTTGTTGGTTTGTCCTATATGGTTAAAGCAGTATTTCAATTTATTTAAAATACTACTATCAGTAAAGTTTTAGAAAATGTTCTCCTATGTATAGTTTGGAACCGTCTGTGTACATTTCGGTTGTAATGTTTGATCATTTGAACATGTTATAAAAACTGTAAAGAAACACCAATGCTATTTTTAATTTTTTTTAAAAGCCAAAAACATGCTCACAGACATGAGAAGATAAAAGCATATCAAGTCACAACTCCAGCAAAGTTTATGTCCAGATCACTTATTGCACAGAGCAGGTATGTAAAACATGTTTGTTATTTTAACTAAAAGAAAAAAAAGAGAAGCTTTAATATCGCTTTAAGATCATTAAGTGTGAGACAAATGGTGACGGGAAGGAACCTCAGATTGACAGCCTCCTGTAGGCTGTGTGGAGGGGGTTGTGTCCCTTTCCTCCAATCAGCTCTCAGAGTTAGTGTGTCATTTCAGCTCTTCACCCTTTTTTTTGGAACTCTCAAACAAGCTTTATAAATTTAGCCCTTTGAACATCTGTAGAGAAGAAAAGACTGCAGATAAACAGGTACAACTTATGAGAAAAAGTGTTTAATCTCTGTGTATCCCCAGAGGCTAGACACTTTACTGAGAATATGAGAGGGTTTACAACCACTTTATTTTACAAAAAATGTAAAATTTCGAAATTTCAGGCATAAGACACTTGTTTTCTAGACAATCAAATGATAAGCAGGTTGATTCTTCTTATACTCCAGTGTCTGCGGCAGGTGGTCCTCGTTGTCACATTGAAAGGTGCTCACATTTTGGTATATGAGCATTGCTCTATGCAGCATTGTATTGTGAGCTCACACCATGTGATGGCACATGCCTAGCTGTGGGCATCATTTAACCCAGGAGAAGGCATATGCTGTCCATTCAGAGTGCTGTGCCACGATCGTGGCTTTTGTGTACATGCGCAGGACTAACTTCTTCATGACTCAGCCTTACAAACGGCCAGAGCCCGCAAACCCGGAACGAATGGGGGTTGAAGATGGAAGGTAAGTCTTTTATAATGTATTAGTATGTGGTGCATACTACCACATTATGCCAATGACATGCAGGGGGAAGTTTTTTTGCCTTTTACAACTGCTTTAGTGGCATGATACATAAATGGCTAAAGAAAGCATAACTATAGCACAGAATAAAATACAAAATTGAAAATATGAACAATGAAAATTGGACTAATGTGAAGCTAGCCTAAAATTTTTCTTTAAACGTTAGAAAACCGCACCTTTAACAAAAAAAAAAAGACAATGGCATAATGTGGTAGTATGCAATGCATACTACCACATTATGAAATACTTACCTTAGAACAAAGCCCTCCAGATAGTGGCACACTGTCACCGCTGACAGGGCTTCCATCTTCACCCGATCCTCCTTCCGGGTTCGAGTTACACCGGCTGTCTGATTGGCGGAGCCTCAATGACTTCACTCCCATGCATGCGTGTGGGAGTCAAGGCTGCAGCACAGAGCTGTGAAGGGACAGCATGTCTCTTCAGAGTGCATATGCCGGTGACATCACCGGCTGCATGCAGTGTGAATATCTATGAAACAGTTGTCGTTTAGGAGAAAACTTATTATAGGCTTACCTGTAGGTACAAGTAAAAACCTGGCTGATTCTGCTGACGTCAATGCGATGAAACGCGTAGGGTAGAGCTTCCAGCATCATTGCATCACTTCCAGTCCGAAGCTGTAGAAAGCAGTAGCAGTCCTGGACTTCCTGATTTTTAAATGCTGATTGTTTCTTAATACAATGTAAGTGCAATATATACAAATCTTTTAATATTAAAGTCTAAAAACTGTATTACACTATGGGGCATGCCTGTTGTTGTTGTCTTCACATGTGAGAGATTTGGATGAGTAGACGAGTAAAAGGGAGGACAGCCCTGTATCTGGAGCATGTGTACAACCAATAAAGTGCTGTGAGTGCGGTTTTACCCCATAAGGGGAAAAGCTTTTGGTGAGTGAGCTCAATATGGGGGAATCTCATGAGAATTCACTGGCACACTGCGAGATCTGGATAACAATATATGGAGTCAAACTATTGTTTTTTAGCACATGTCCCTTTTTGCTGGACTTTATGTCTGGATTCAATATTGTCTTATAGTATTCTTCACTTTGTTGACATGGAACCAGTGCTCAAAATTTTTTTTTTTTGGGGGGGGGGGCGCAAACAGAAAAATGAGTCACCAGCGTGCCCCCAATCAATGCAGAGTGCCACAGCGTGCCCCAATCAATGCAGAGCGCCACAGCGTGCCCCCAATCAATGCAGAGCGCCACAGCATGCCCCCCAATCAATGCAGAATGCCACAGCGTGCCCCAATCAGTGCAGAGTGCCACAGCGTGCCCCCCAATCAGTGCAGAGTGCCACAGCATGCCCCCAATCAATGCAGAGTGCCACAGCGTGCCCCCCAATCAATGCAGAGTGCCACAGCATGCCCCCCAATCAATGCAGAGTGCCACAGCATGCCCCCTAATCAATGCAGAGTGCCACAGCATGCCCCCCAATCAATGCAGAGTGCCACAGCATGCCCCCCAATCAATGCAGGGTGCCACAGCATGCCCCCATCAATGCAGAGTGCCACAGCATGCCCCCAATCAATGCAGAGTGCCACAGCGTGCCCCCCAATTAATGCAGAGCACCACAGCATGCCCCCATCAATGCAGAGACCAGCGTGCGTGCCCCTTCAATGCAGTGTGGGCTTCCCCCCTGAGACCAATGCACTTACCTGGGACTTCTCTTCAGTCCCGGCGGCGGCTTCTCCTCACTCTGTTTCCTGGCACGTCTCCTGCAGTCCTTCCGCTCCCGCCTCCTCCTCGGCCAATGGCATATGGTTTGTCTTGCAGCCAATCAGGAAGTGCGTGTCGGACGCTCCCTTCCTGATTGGCCAGGAGGAGGATCGGTGTGGCAATAGCGAATTTTCATTCGCTATTGTCACACAATGGGTGGGCTCGGGACGCACTGCTCTGTGCCCCGAGCCCACCCTTTGCATCGCCCTATTAGAGCCTCTGGCTCTAATCAGGTGATGTAAAAAAAAAAAAAAACCCCATTAAGCTCCATGCTTCCGGCGCCCTGCATGCAGATTAGGGGGCCGGACGCATGGACGGGGGGGGGGGCGGCGCCCCTGCGCCCCCAACACACCAGCCGCCACTGCCTTTAATGCTGAACAATGCTGGATGGCGGTCTCAGGTCTAAGGGATGGCTTGTAACTCACAGTTCTCTGGATGCCGCCATGCCGGTGGTCACTGTTCAGAGGAGGCCTGCAATGCTGCACAGTGGTCGATGGTGGTCTCAGGTCTAAGGGATGGCTTGTAACGCACAGTGCTGCTCTGGTCTCTGGCAGTCGTCACGGATGGTGCACACAGTCGCTTCAACTCGCTTGCTTGCTGGGAACAGAAGCAGGCGAAGCTCAGTGAAAACAGGAAGTTAGTAAACGTCCCTGCCTCACATATTCGTCCCATTTTCGTTCGTTAAGGAAAACGGATTTGATTTTCGGCAGTGGATGAAAATGTGCTGTACTTTTCGTTTAGTTTTCGTCACTGTAAAAATGCCGTTGATGAAAACTTTGACAAAAATGTTTTCACACTGAAATTAAATTAACACTGCATTGTCACTTTCATTGTATGTTCACTTTGTATAGAGATACACTTTTGTTTGTCTGCGCAGCCTATATGAATTGTGTAGGCATACACTTGGTTGTATATTTTGCATGTTTCTTTTATGAACTTGAACTATATATGGACACCACTATATGATTTGCACTAGTGATCGACCAATATCGGTTTTTCGTTGCCGATACCGATATTTTGGCCAATGCATATCGGTATCGCCCGATATTGGCCGATATTTTTGTACATTTTTTTTTTTTTGACAGGTACTTTTGTGGAGGGATCTGGGGGTCTAAAAGACCCCAAACCCATCCTCTGCACTTAAAAGCATTCAAAACGCCAAGTTTGGCTGTTTTGAATGCTGTCATTTTTTTAAATCTGGCGCCGAGTACCCGGAAGTGATGTCACTCATGACATCACTTCCGGGTTTTTGCATTCGGCTCTGATCGGGCCTTCGGCGGCCGTGCAGGCTGAATACCCGGATCTCCCGGTGGGACGGGAGACCCGAGCGAGCCACGGAAGGCTGCGGGAGGGGAGGGGCGTCCCCTCCCGCTCCTTGTAATAACATCTGAGCGGCTTCTCAGCCGCATCGGTTGTCATTACAAGACAGCCGACCGTCGGCTATGGACGCCGGTACTGGGGTGATGCCTCTAGCTGCAGGGATCACTCCGGTACAAGCACTTTCCTGAAATATCGGCAATATCGGTAACCTTGGTGGCCGATTCCGATATATCGGGAAAAGTGCATATCGGCATTGCCGATAATCGGTCGATCCCTGATTTGCACAACATATTACTTTACATATAGTCACTTTATACCTATATACATTTTTAGGTGCTTTTAAAGGGATACACACCAAAAAACAAGCAGTGCCACGCCCACTTTTACAAAATCCTATTTACAGTATACAAGTAAAAACCTACCACTTTAAAAGTGTACAAACCACACTGTTACCCTGGGACCATATTGCTTTTGTTGCTAAGATGATTTTGATAATAAGCATTCTAATTGTTGTGTTACATGCTGTATTACACAGTACCTCTTAGTTATTTCACAATCGCTTTGTGACGAAAGTTTGGTGTGAATGACCTACCAGTATAAGAATGACCAAGGACCATCACGTGCATTTCTGACCGCAGCTCTCACCCAGTCATTTCTAATAACCAGTAACCTTCCGTAAAATTCTGCCATATGTGTAACTTCTGGTCATGGCAGTGTGATGCTTCCCACATTGCACAATACACGGCAAAGGTTTATTTTCAGAATGTGCAGCGTGATAGAACCACAAAAAGTGTCCATCTCTAATGGCTTACCTTGCTGTGAGGAAATACTGATTGTTGCTTTTGCTTGCTCATCTTTCTTTAGACTGCGGCTTGTAGGCGTTTTACCGTTTTTAGTAAAATTAAGTAGTTATAATTGATTCCTTCCATCCACAGAATCACTTTCTTTTTCTTTTACATACTATATATATATATATATTTATTCAAAGCAAAACTTTAAGAAGGAAGTGAGTTTGTCAGCTGAAATACCTGGGTGCCTGCCAAATGTTTTCCAATTCTGTTCAGCCAGCCTTGTGATGTACATGCCTCTCTGTAAGCACACTGTGTAACCTAAAGCGGAGTTCCGGCCTCAAATACCTTTTTTAACTAAAAATACCCCTATAATACTATTCCATCGCCCTTTACAGAACCGCTATTCTCATACTTACAAGGTGTACAGTATTGGATTTTAGCCAAAATCTTACTTTTAAAAATGCTGTCTGGGCGCGGCCATCTTAGATGTGGGCATCTGAAGCCTCAGTGTAATCTGCTGTGTCCTTCTTCCTGATTCCAGGGAGTGTTCTGGGAGTTCTTCCTGATTCCAGCCTCCTGGGAGTGATGACAAACAGCTCCCAGGATGCAATGCAAAGGCGGAAGTGTTGTCGGTGGCCGCAGCCACAGAGGGGGGAGAAGGAGGAAGTACAATCAAAAATGCCCTGAAAATAATGTAAGGGACCCCCGAAAAAAATTTAAAATGCCCAATTGTTGATCAGCATAGCGAGCACTCCAGGAATCACTAAAGTTGCAAAATAAGCCGGAACTCCGCTTAACCTCCCTGGTATGATTCTTTCGGATTTTAGGTGCTGAAAGCGGTACCATTATTTTGCATGTAATTCTTAACCACTTAAGCCCCAGCCCTATTTCGGACACTTTTTGTTTACGCGTTAAAACCAGTATTTTTTCCTAGAAAACTACTTAGAACCCCCAAACATTATATATATTTTTTTAGCAAAGACTCTGGAGAATAAAATGTCGGTCATTGCAATATTTTTTATCACGCGGTATTTGCGCAGCGGTCTTTAAAGCGCCATTTTTTTGGAAAAATGTTGAAAAATCACATTTCACTCATTTTAAAAAATACTAAACAGTAAAGTTAGCCCAATTTTTTTGTATATTGTGAAAGAACATGTCACGCCGAGTAAATAGATACCCAACATGTTACGGTTTAAAATTGCGCCCCCCCCGTGGGATCGCGACAAACTACGGTCAATAGAGATCTCAATCTGCGACGCTTTAAATTTATTTAACGGTTACCAGTTTTGAGTTAGAGTGTAGCTCTTTTTTTATTGCTCACGCTCTGGCGATCGCGGCGATACCTCACATGTGTGGTTTGAACAGCGATTTCATTTACGGCTCGACTTCCGTATATGTTTTTTTTTGTGCGCGAGCTAACGGTGACGGGGCGGCTAAATTTTTATTTTTTTTACCATTTATTTTATTTATTTTTTTAAGTTTATTAAAGTTTTAAAAAAAAAAAAATCTGATCACTTTTATTGCTGTCACAAGCAATGTAAACATCCCT
Source organism: Pelophylax lessonae (assembly GCF_965119305.1). Taxonomy (NCBI): domain Eukaryota; kingdom Metazoa; phylum Chordata; class Amphibia; order Anura; family Ranidae; genus Pelophylax; species Pelophylax lessonae. Next base: position 42,795,576 of record NC_138778.1, on the reverse strand, counting down.
TGTGACACCAATATGCAGTGACAGGTACACTTTATGGAGGGATCGAGGGTCTAAAAGACCCTAGACCCCTCCACTACACTTCCCTGTATGCAAAACGCCGAAAACGGCATTTTTGCATACAGCCGTTTTTCAAATTTGCCGCCTTTTGCAGCACAGTAACCCGGACGTGACGTCATGGACGCCGCCTCTGGGTTACGTCATCGGAGACCCGATCGAAGCCGTTTCCGGCATTCATCGGAACTCCATCCAGCCGGCGGACGTGCCGGCTGGGTGCTCGGGAGCCCCGAGCAAAGCCACGAGAGGGGGGGGATGTCCCCTCCCGCCCCCCCACGGGTACCGATCGAGTGGCTCCCGAGCCGCATCGGTCGGTACCGACGGAAAGCCGACCGTCGGCTTCAAACCACGGTACCAGGATGATGCCTCTAGCTAGAGGCATCATCCCGGTACACTACCGCAAAGTTTACTGACGTAAATCTACGTTAGTATGCGGTAAGTGGTTAAGAATGAGCTGCCCAAACCAACTATTTACATATGATTTTTTTTTTACTGTGCGTTCTTCTTTATAACATCTCGGGTATGATAAAGTTTGAAACACAAAATCATGAATAATAATATAATAAATAACTATAAATAAGTTAAAGTATGTATATATGTATGTATGTATACATATATATATACTGTGTGTATATATATATATTATATATATATATATATGTGTGTATATATATATATATGTGTGTATATATATATATATATATATATATATATATATATATGTGTGTATATATATATATATATATATATATGTATGTATGTATATATATATATATATATATATATACATGTGTGTGTGTATATATATATATATATATATATATATATATACATAAAAAGTACAGTAAAACGTCAGGAATGGGCACTGGGGGGCAAACTAATGTGAATTTATTTTATTTTGTAATGTATCAGTGTGTTTGGTGTGTTTTACTTTTGAATTTGCCGCCGGTTCCACCCCCCTGTGAGCGTCACGTCACAGGAGATGGAAGTTGGTGGAAAAAGACCATCGGGAAGAAGATCCGCCGCCGCACACCGCCCTCATACATCGCTGGATCCCGGTGACAAGGTAAGTAACCCCTCTACCAGGATCCAGCGATCTTCCTAGCGGTACCCCGAGTGTGGCTCGGGGTTACCGCTTTTGGCACTGAAATTTAACCCCGAGCCACACTCTGGAATACCGCTAGGAAGGTTAAGCAGGTTATGCTTTTCTTTTTGCTGGAGTCTTCTGTTTGCTCCTTGGAAAATGAATGGGCATCCTTGTTCTGCGGTGAGCTGGTAAATGACATGTAGCGCTTACTCCCGCAAGGGCCGCTGAATTTTTGGGCCTTCCCCTTACACACAGCCAGGCAACAGGGATTCTGAAACTTTCTCACAGCTTCAATAATCAGTCCTGGGGATTTTTGTTCTGTTTATAAACTTGAAAGGGGAATAGGAAGTCATGAAAAGCCTGGAACTTGAATAAAATCTTGAGGACTTGCTAATCTCCCTGGCTGCTTGGTATTAACCACTTCAATACTGGGCACTTTCACTCCCTTCTTGCTCAGGCCAGGGTTCAGCTTTCAGCGTTGTCACACTTTGAATGATGATTGCGTGGTCATGCCACACTGTACCCAAATTCCATTTTTATAATTTTTTTGAGACAGACAGAGCTTTCTTTTCATTTCAATGATTTTTATTGAGAATTTTTACAAAATGCACATAGCAATCAATAAAGAACAACAACGAGCAGTGGTATAACAGTATCAAACTACAGCCAATATAACCCTAAAGAGGCCAACACAAGAATGAAGTAAAAGGCCCATACTATAAGTAACAGGAAAATCAATAACCATAAGGTGCCATGAGATGCCGTGCCATTGGGTAGGCAGGTACTGCGAACCCCGATATCCAGCATCTTGCGATACAAGCCCCAGGGCTAGTTGCAGAATAATGTCCCTACAGACTTTTGCCAAAGACAAAAGCCGGGATCAGAAATTACAATGATGCTGCATGATATTACCACTGAAAACCTCATAAAAGCGGTGGTGAGAAAACAGTAGAAAGAGTGAAATGGAAAAGAAAGTCTAGAGAGTAAAGGAAGAAAAGACAGGAGAAGAAGGAAAAAGTAGAAAAGTAGAAATGGACCCAACCCCGTGCCCCGCAACCCGCCCCCAGACCCACACCGGTTCCTCAGGTACCCCCTGTTAGGTAGCTAATCCATGGTTCCCACACCTTGTCAAACCTGCACATTCTATCCTCACATTGAGCCGATAAGCACTCGTTCACCATGATCCAGGTCAATTTATGCCTAAGCTGCTCAAACGGTAAAGTAGGAGACCTCCAGGATCTCGCAATCGTTATTTTTGCTGCGGTAAATATAAATGATGAGCCGCCTCTGCGCCTTTGCGCCCGCGTCCAGACAGAGCTTTCTTTTGACGGTATTTAATAATCGTAGCAATAGGGAAGGTTTGGGACTTTAAATGAGGTGAAAAATCACCTCCATCCCATTTCAGTATTTAATAATCAATATTTTTTTTAATTCCTTGCTAAACAAATGAAAAAAGACCAAAAATGTAATAAAAAAAAAAAGAAAAAAAGTTAAATAAAAAGTTTCTTTATTTCGGTTATAACATTTTTTAAATAAGTAATTTTTTTCCTTTACTGATGTGCACTGTTGAGGCTGCATTGACAGGCACTGATAGGCTGCACTGATGAGGCGGCACTGATGAGGTGGCACTGATGGGCACTGATAGGCGCCACTGATATGCAGCAACGATGGGCACTAATAGGCAGCACTGATAGGCAGCCTTTATGGGCACTAATGTGCACCGATAGGTGGCACTGATGGGCACTGGCAGGCACCACTGGTGGGCACTGGCAGGCATTGTTGATAGGGCTGCACTGACAATCATTGCACTGATTATCAGTGCAGATCCCCCCTCTGAGGAAATCCACTTATCTGCTCCCCTGTACTCACACGCTGTCAGGAATGATGCTAACCGGCACTTCCTATTTGCACTGTGATCAGCTGTGACTGGACACAGCTGATCACATGGTACAGAGCCTACGTCATAGGCTCTTTACCGTGATCAGAGATGCGGCGTGTCCGAGCCACCATTTTGTACCATTCTCTGTTAAAGGGGGCGTGGCAGGGGGGGGTGTCCTCTGCCTACATACGTTTGCTAATAGCTGTCCCTCATTTCCATCTCAGAAAGTCGGGTGATATGATAACAGTGTATCAAAGTGAACAACCAAAGCATAAGAACAGAGGTGTTACAACTGTAAAGCAGCACTAAACCCCAGAACCAAAAATTATTATTTTTTTTTTTATTTATTTTATCAATTCTTAGGTGTGGTGGCTGCCTTTGTTTTATTTTTTATTTTTATGTATGTTTTTTTTTCCTTTTAGAACATCTGTCAGGTTTTTATTGCTAAAAAACAACAACAAGAGAGGGGCGCACCGACCTTGTGCATTACCACTAAAAAGGTTTATTAAAATCCAAAATAATATACATTATACTCACAAAGAATAGTAGATAGCACACATGTACACATGTACTGTCAGAAGCACTCTTTGGCTCTGAGGAAGAGGGTTCGCCCTCGAAACGCGTCAGCCATAGCAGATTTGTGCGTGCATCAGCATGCTATCCAGCACCGTGGAGTGCCTTGGCTACCTTGGAGATCTTTTGTCCGATCGTGTGTACATGTGTGCTATCTACAATTCTTTGTGAGTATAATGTATATTTTTTTGGATTTTAATAAACCTATTTAGTGGTAATGCACAAGGTTGGTGCGCCCCTCTCTTCTTGTTGTTTTTTTAGTGTTTTTGGATACCCTTGGTCCTGAGGGGACGGCAAGACCATAAGTGATGCCAATAAATTCCATTGAATACTAATCTTTCCCTCATTACACACCACTTGAGTGCAGCAGAATGTTTAAGGGTTTTATTGCTGTCTGTGCCTCCATTCAGGAGATTCACACTCTCTATTTGTCCTGTTTTCCATTAATATAGAAAGTGAAAGAAAAAAAATTCCCAAATTTTGACTTGTCCCCAGAAAAGTAATAGAGGAGAAATCTTTCAATGGGGACACTAGTTCTGGTGACCTGGGGGTTCCCAAGAGATTCCCTTAATTTTCAGGGATTTCCTCTCGCTTCCTGTTTGGCTATGGAACAGAAAGTTGGGAAATCTCCCAAATAGTGAAAAAAAATAAATAAATAAATAAACAAACATCTGACAGGGGTTATATACTGTATCCAAAATGAAAAAAAAAAGGTTTGCCTGTAGTTCTACTTTAACAGATACAGCTGCCTAGCAAAAAAGTTGCATGACTAACAGATCAGGCTTCCCTGATAAGCAGATGGAGCATAATAATGCTTTTTCCTAGCACCTATTTAGGAGGGTGCTACACATATATAGTGTAAAAAGGTAGAAAATGAAATCAAAAGTCCATGAGTGAATTCATCATTAAGTAAAAAGGCCATGTAAGTAAAGGCCACGAGTGTATCTAACTTCAATATTGATAGGAGAAACCTTGAAGATCAAATCAAGAGATCACCACAGTGTACATTACCAAAAATCGTGGACTCCAATGCTAGCAGCACAGAGTCAAACAGACATCAGGAGAATAAGCTCTTCCAAACTTTAATCTGTGTGACCGGCCAACCCATCCATTTCCACATCAATCAGGGTAGAACTTCTCTTTCAATCTAATAGGTCAGTCATCATTGGAAAAAAAAAAGTTTTCACATAGTGTAAAACCATTTATATGACATTTATTAACCTCCCTGGCGGTATGATTCTTTTGGATTTTAGGTGCTGAAAGAGGTACCATTATTTTGCATGTAATTCTTGTGAATGAGCAGCCCAAACCAACTGTATACATTTATTATATATATATATATATATATATATATATATATATATATATATATATATATGTATATATATATATATATATATATATATATATATATATATATATATATGTATACATATATTATGTATATATATATATAATATGTATACAGTTGGTTTGAGCTGCTCATTCACAAGAATTATGTATATATATATATATATATATATATATATATACGTGTGTATATATGTATATATATATACATATATTTACATAAAAAGTACAGTAAAACTGCAGGAAAGGGCACTGGGGGGCAATGTAATGTGATTTTTTTTTATTTTGAACGGTATCAGTGTGTTTGGTGTGTTTTACATTCGAATTTGCCGCCTGTTCCACCCCCCGGCGGACGTCACGTCGCCGGAGACGGAAGCCGGGGCTCGCAGACGATCGGGAGGAAGCTCCGCCGCCGCACACCGCCGGGATACTTCGCTGGATCCCGGAGAAAAGTAAAACCTCTTCCAGCATCCAGCGATCTTCCTAGCGCTACCCCGAGTGTGACTCGGGGTTACCGCTTTTGGCTCTAAAATCTAACCCCGAGTCACACTCGGGAATACCGCAAGTAAGGTTAAAAGGAATGAAGCACTTACATCCCATAGGAAAAAAAAAAAAGGCATTTCATCAAGTCGTTCAACAAGCTTGGATGCAGATTTATGGAATTCAATAATCTGGATGAGCCTCAACCCGACATGTTTCGTCTAATAAGACATCATATGGGGCATCCATATACTTGGCCAGTGAGCACATGGATGTTTATGTAGCACATTGAAAAATTTAGTTCAAAGGCAGACAAATTGGAGTTGATTTACTAAAGCTGGAGAGTGCAAAATCCGGTATTAGCTCTGCATAGAAATCAATCAGCTTCCAGATTTTTTTTTTTTTTTTTTTTGTCAAAGCTTAATTGAACAAGCTGATTTCAGAAGCAGATTGGCTACCATACTTAGCTGCACCAGACTCTCCAGTTTTAGTAAATCAACCCTATTAGGTCTTCTAGTCTTCAATGCCCTAAAATCTCTATATTCACTCACCTAGAAATTGTTGGTGAATGGATATAACTATACTCCAGTTCCAGTATCCTGTCACACTAGCGTTTGTACTGAATACAGTTCAATGTACAGTTCTTTCCTAAAGCTTTTTTAGCCAGTGCAGTTAAACACACAATGCAAAATTAGGCAATGTGTTTACCAGTAATCAAAACAGGTGTAATGGAAGTTATTATGGAATTTATTATATGAACCCCAATGTTTTTTTTTATTGAGTTTTACAAACAATAGGGCATACATTACATGATAGCTTAGCGATTACATGTAAAGTCCAAACCTAATACACATCACCATGTATTTGGGAACATTGCACAAACGACGTCCTATCACGTCAGTTATAGTACATTGCATGTTGGATCCATCAGATAAATAAACAATAGTAGCTGAAGATGCAGAACTTACAGGTTAGGTTTAAAACTGGTGTCGTATCAAGGTTTATAATAAAAAAAACTTTGTGAATTAATGAAGGGGAGGGATACTTAGGGAAAACAGCGAAGTTAGAAAAGGAAGGCAATAGTGGTGACGTGGAGATTTGTGATGGAAGGGGTGTTTATTCTATGACAAAAAGAGGCCAAGGAAAATTCCAAGGTCTACTTACCGACCAGCCTGACCTGTCTAACACAATGCGTTAAAAACAGGGGTTTAGTCTGCACAAATTTGCAAATACACGCGTAAGCTACAGGCCCAGCCAAGGCACCCGGCTCCCTATAGTCCCTACCTCTAACTTTTAAGAGCCTCCACGGTGCAAGCACATGCATTCGGATGGATAGAGGGCAGATGGGCTGGAGGAGGGTTGGTCGCAGGCTGGTCGGCAAGTACAGCTTGGAATTTTCCCTTGGTCTTTTTTTGACATATGTTGCCCTCCAATGCTCCTTGCTGCAAAGGCCAGTTATAGATGGGTGCAGTGGCTAACTTTTTGTACTGTTGATATATTGGTCAGGCAACGCACTGATGCCTTTGTGGATATTGTGCTATATGCTGGGTGTTTAGCGTGTCCCTGTACCTTTAAGGTGAGGTGGACTCCCTCCAGCCCATCTGCCCTCTATCTATTCAGCAGAATGCATGTGCTTCCACTGTGGAGCCTCTTAAAATTTAGAGGTAGGGACTACAGGTAACAGGGTGCCTTGACAGGGCCTGTAGCTTACGCATGTATTTGCAAATTTGTGCAGACTAATCCCCTGTTTTGTAAAGAATATACTTTGGTATATGCCCCGCGCCCGGTGTTCAGAATAAATATGTGAATAAATATGTGAATAATAAATTAATATAATTAATAATTTAAATAAATACAAGGTTGTGTGTTTGTAGCAGCTGCTATAGAAAAAAGGGTATACGTGTTGCAGGTAAGCAGTCTAAAATGGCTACCTATAGCGCTTGCTGTAATCAATTAATTCAATAAATATTATTATACCTAAAATTCATACATAAATTTCATAAGGTGATAATGGTGACAATATAGTGATAAATATAAATTATTCCATATATAAAATTCATATAAAAGATTCCATAAAGTGACTGTAGTGAATTGTTGAAGAAGAAAAAAGTCCCCTGTTTTAATGCATACTGTTAGATAGGTCAAATTGGTTGGTCGCAGGCTGAATAAAGACAATAGTCCATCAAGTTCAACCTGTGTAGGTGTATGTGTGTCAGTGTCGATAATTATTTCCCATATCCCTGTGTGTTGTGTTCATTAAAATGCACATCTAAGAGTCTTTTAAAAATATCAATACTCCCTGCTGACACCACCAATTGTGGAAGAGAGTTCCACATCCTTATCGCCCTGACAGTGAAAAACCCCCTGCCACCTATGCCGTTCCTTCAGAGCCCTGTGCCGTGAACGGTGGCTTCCACACACATGCATGGGAGTGATGTAATCTCGCCTCTGGACAATCAGATGGCCGGAGGACGTGAACCAGGAAGCAGGACGGCCAAACATGTCAGCCGTCTTGTCGTTGAGCAGGCGGCACTGAGGCGCCTTCGTTCTAAGGAAAGTATTTCATAATGAGCTAGTATGCGATGTATACTAGCTCATTATGCCTTTGTCTTACAGGGTTTTTTTTTCTTTTTTTGGGGAGGGTTTACTTCCTCTTTAATGCAGTGAATACTGCTGCAACCCAGCATGTCCGCCTGCACTGTTATATGCCCCATGTATGCCATCAATTCTACCAATCTAAACAGTTATCATACACAGACCTCCATTGTAATCATTTACGCAAGTAATTTTATCTGTGAACAGTAGACAGACGTGCAGAAACAGCTGTGCCTACAGTATGGGCATCTCTTCAATTCTCAATAATATACAGCCATAAATGCTGCAGTCTTTCGAAATACGCGTGTTCAGGGCTATGTGCATTGCCTTGCCAACACAACCGAGGCCAGAGCACGCCGCGTCTAGATTTGTCAGTAGACCAGTTCCAGGGCTTGCCAGCAAGATCTGTACTTGTGACTCCCTCTGCGCTGTTTCGCATCCCTAAGAGGTTTATTTATTGGGGGAGAAAGTGTTTTGCAAAACGTTGCCATGTGTTTATAATTCCCAACACCGGGACGCTTTGTGTGATGAACCATCTTCCCACTTCACAGCGGGTTTTCTGGCATTGTGTCGCAAACCGTTTAGCCCTTCTCTGGCTTGCCAGGTTAACCCCTCTGCTACAGATAGGATTCTAGCAATAAACGGCAATAAAAGGGTATTATGAGATGCCAATACACATGGTTCACATAAATCTTCTAACAAATTAAGCCAGATCTCTGTAACATGCCTACTGTTTGTTACCAGAGCTCCGATAGAATAACCGCCAAATATTTATTAAAAGCAGATAGTTTATTACACAGCCATACAGCAACTTTTTATTAGGGATTTTAAAGGCTTGGTTGTTTTTAATGTGGTTTCATTGTGAGCCAAGCAATATTCTCCCTCCTCTTCTCCCATCTCTGCTTTGTGTGCACCCTTTATTTCAGTACAACTGGAGTTAGAACGCAGTGGGAGAGTTGGTTCATATTAAATCTGATTTACAGGCCATGTGTGGAAGAGAAGAGGTTTAAGAGTAATATGACCTAATGATAAGAGGAACTTTGGGCCATCCTCTGTCAGCAATAGGATCTCATGATGGGCATTTTTCCGAGGCAATTCCTAAAGCGGAGTTCCACTCAAAAGTGGAACTCTGCCAATCTGTTTCTTCCCCCCCCCCCTCCGTGCCCCATTTGTTTTTGACAGGTACCCTTCCCCACTTCCTGGGAGACAGCGCCGCGGCACTGTCCCTCGGACGTCCGGCCCCCTTCCTTCCCTAACCGCCGCTGGGCCAATTACAAAGCGCAGCGCACTTTGCGCATGGGCAGTAGGGAACCAGTGAAGCCTTTCGGGTTCCCTTATCCTGGATGGCGGCGGTGGCGGCACCGGAGAGCTGATATGGAAATCCGCTTCGGGTGCCGACATCGCGGGAACCCTGAACAGGTAAGTTCTACTATTTAAAAGTCAGCAGCTACAGTATTTGTAGAGGCTGACTTTTACGTTTTTTAAGGGGGACAGAACTCTGCTTTAAATTGTATCTGAAGGATTGGAAATATTTTCTGGGCAGTTGATAATTTACCAAGTATAAAACAATAGATTAATACCCGCGCTGTGATGAATAAATATTAGTGATTTTTAAACAATTGTAAATATATATATCTATCCTGAAGCTGCTGCTCACCAAGTAAAAGACCAGGAAAAGCTGAACAACATATAAAGGCAGCGCTAGCAGGTAAAATCTATAAATACGTGCTAAATGATTAACATTAATATAATATGATAAAAATAGTTCTAAAAATTGGGTGTATATAATTCAGTGAATACATAAATTCATAAATCCATAAAATGCAACAGTGAAAATCAAAAATTCATAAAATGTAACAATAAATATAATCTCCAAAAATAAAGTGCATCCAGTGTCCAAAAATGTAAAAAATATTAAAGTGCAAGATATATTTAAGGTGCAGTCCAAACTTATATTCTTCCAAAGAAGTTTATGTGCCAAAAAGTCCTCAAAATCTAAATAAAGTGCCCAAGTGCTCTTCAAAATTGTGTTTACTAACTAAGGGAAAGCAACTGCTGACATGTAAAAATGGTTGCTCAAGACAAAGAATCGTTCTCAACCTTTTACAAAACTTGGTCCTTAAGGCCGTCTTTTACAGAAACTGCTGCTTTCCTTGACATCATGAGGCCTACTGTACCCTATCCTCTCACCAACCCTTGACTCTTATTACATTATCTATTGCCTTTTACACAAATGTCTCCCAAACTGGTCCCCCCCCCCACCCCCTCCCTCTTCCATTCTCCCCTCCTCTTCCCACCTCTTCCATTACCTGTTTAAAATATTTAGCTGATAATGTACCTACAATAGACATCCCATGATGCCCATCCACTATAGAAGAGAACACCATCATGCTACAGACCCAGTATATTCTTTTGTTGAGTTGTACCTAATAGAATTGCCTCATGCTAACTAAGCTTGCTTCCCCGAACCGGTCTAGGCACAGTTTGTTCCCCTTAGGGGTGCCAAGACCTTTGGGGGACCCGGCAAAAGGCACTCTACTATACCGTATAACTTGCCATTAACGAGGCACCACAAGACCACTATGATCTACAAAAACTGCTGTTTACTGGTTTCTCACATGGATGTTTATCACTGTTTGCAAACTGTCTGTTGACTGATACAATGTACTAACATACATGCTTATGTATATGTCATAAGGACATCGCTTCTCGGCCTTTTGGCTAAGATCAAGTGTAGTATCTGTTCTTATCAGTTGGTATGGACCCTGATGGTTAGTATCGGCAGGGGCTGAAATGAACCGGGGCGCTCTGGGCGTAACTGGAGGACCGGGAAGTAGGCACTGTCAGAGAAAGCCGGATGGGTCTGTTGCCTTCTGATTTGAATAGGTCCGCCCCTGTCAGTTTGAAGGGAGCGGGAAAGCCGGTTTCGCCAATTTTCCGGTTAGTACTGCTCCTGGATGTGATTGGTAAGGAATGGCGGATGGTGGTGGGGGAACCTTTCCTCCTGGGTTGAATCTGGCCTTGCAAAAGGCTTGTCCCCAGTTGAAGGCAGGTTCTCCCTAAGCTGTCTAAAATTCTGATGCCTCCTGATGGGATAGGGCTACACTGGGTCTGGCCGGGGGCTGAGACCGAAAAAGTCCGTGGTGTACGTGCCCCTGGGGTGGCAGCCCAGGGGTGCCTCAATTTCACTGGTGAGGGGCAGCTCACCTGAGTTTTTGTGGCACCTTGGTCACTGCACCATCACACTTTTTCTGCACCTGCCTCTTGGGGTGGGCCTTTTGGCCAACACCAGAGGAATTTTTTATTCCTGGCCGGGGGGCCTGCCGAGGTCTAGCACTTAGGCACTACCCAGCACTTTTCCACTTCCCTTTTCCCCACTCTGTTTTTCTTTGTTTGTGTGTTCACGTATGTTCCTTTTTGGTTGTTTTGTCACTGCACGACTTGGATGGCGTAGGTCCTCGGGCCTGCCCTGTAAGTCTTGGGAGGGGGTGGATATGGCCTTTTGGCTTAGTTCGCCCTCTCCCATGGGGTCTCCCTTCGGGGGAGCCCTACCTAGTACTCGGGGTGGGCTGTTTCGGCAGTCCCCCTGAAGAATGGGGTCTGCCCGGCTTCGGCTGGGTGGACCTAAGTGAGTACCTCAGTCCCTGTCAGGAGCTTTGCGCCCCGGGGGATCAGGGTCAGGGCCCTTCCTCTTCGGAGGAGGGCCATGTGTGTATGCCTTGTGCACTTTTTTGTGTGTTCACGTCTGCGTGTGTGCACTTTTTTATGCACCGGGTGTAAGTCTTTTGAGTGTGTTTCACACACCACGGGCTTTAAAAAAAAAAAAAAAAAACATGCTTATGTATATGTTCTTCCGAAGTTATATGTATTTTGGAATTATCTATGTATTCGCTGCTTAAACTTTAATAAAACGTTTATTAAAAAAAAAAAAAGTAACGCAAAAATTCAAAATGGATATCATTTCAATGTGGCCCGCATCCGGTTACCAAATTACTTAAAGCAGAGTTCCACTCAAAAGTGGAATGTCCACTTATCTGTCTATCCCCCCCCCCCCCACCTCCCTCTGCTCCTGCCCCCGATTGTCAGCGGGGATGCCGATGCGTGTGTCAGGCGGCTTCGATAGCTGTCTGACACCCGCAATCGCTCCCCGCTGAGAGAGGACGGTCGGCTGTTGTAAACACACCTGACCTTCCTTCTCCCTGAAATGATCACAGAGCTCATGTGATCCTTCTATAAAGGATCACATGTCTTTACGGTCATCTCAGAAGCCATCCCCCCCCACAGTTAGAATCACTCCACTAGGCTCACATTTAACCCCTTGATCACCTATACTGTTAACCCCTTCCCTGCCTGTGTCATTATTACAGTAACCTTGCATATTTTTAGCACTGATTACTGTAGTAATGTCATTGGTACCCCCAAAAGTGTAAAAAATGTCAGTTAGGGGTCCAATCTGTCCGCCGCAATGTCGCAGTCCCGCAAAAAATCACCGATCGCCGACATTACTAGTAAAAAAAAAAAAAAAAAAACAATAAAAATGACATAAATCTTTCCCGTAGTTAGTAGACGCGATAACTTTTGCACAAACCAATCAAAATACACTTAATTCGATTTTTTTTACTAAAAATATGTAGCAGAAAACAAATTGGCCTAAAATTTAAAAAAAATTTTATTTTTAAATTTATTTTTTTGAGAATGTCATATAGCAGAATGTGAAAAATATTTTTATTTTTATTTTTTTGAAAATTGTTGCTATTTTTTTGTTTATAGCACAAAAAATAAAAATCGCACAGGTGATCAAATACCACCAAAAGAAAGCTCTATTTGTGGGAAAAAAAGGACGTCAATTTTATTTGGGTACAGCGTCACATGACCACGCAATTGTCCGTTAAATTAGCGCAGTGCCAAATCGCAAAATAGGGCCTGGTCATTAAGGGGGCGAATCCTTCCGGTCTTAAAGTGGTTAAAATATGCATTCAGGCTACTGTGTAAATTATTATGTGCATGATATGGAGGAATTGTTAAGTGTTAAGCCTATGGTTGGTAGAAGATTCCGGGGGTCTCAGCAATGAAAATCGTATTACTAACCTCCACACTATTGTTTCTGGAAGAAAATAGGCAAAGATGGGATAACAAGTGCCCAGGCTGAGAAAAGGAGAATGACGTGTGACAAGTGGGTCTTCCAGGCAGTGTTTTTCTATTTAATCTCCTGGGTCAGGTTTTTCTCCGAGGCTCCGCTGTACATGTGTGATGACAGCTCGATAGAACATCTCACTCGCATCCCAGAGAGACTATTATTGATCGCTAATAGACAATCAGGTGAATAGCTCTTAATGCTGATAATAGCTCTCACACTTCACTGAATTCACCCTGGGGCTTCATAGGAATCCTGCCCTTACATCATTTAAGCTGATGTCTTTTTCTGAAACAACAACACACGTGTCTCTGATGTCTTACACCCTCCTATGGGGCAACTACTCGTACTCATAGCAGAATTAGGCTTAACCTCTATTTCCTGTCTAAGCATTTTTGGACTGCAGTAACCCAGCACAGTACATCTGGATGTAGTGTTTTTGGCACTAAAACCTCCGTCTCCCCCAACAAAAAAAATATTACCTAAACTCTGGTTCAAAAAGGAACATTCTATTCAAGTATGTATTCCTAATTTTTTTTATTTTTTTTCCAAAAAGCTTTATTGAACAAAGTACACATTAGAAAAGGGTACAACAGTTGGATCATTCCGATCAACATTCTCGGTGATCCAATATTAACTAAAGTAGTAATAAACCGCAATTACATAGTATCGTAGAAACACAAAGAATTTCTATAAATGAAAAGAATCAATCCTGTATCTTGGAAGTGGCTATATGTGGAGATCTATATAAAAGATATAACAGGGGAACATGCCAGCATGTTTCCCTGGATGGGGGAGGGGGAGAAGAGTGGGTGAAAAATGGGGGAAGGGAGGGAAAGGGGAGGAGGAGTAGAGACAAGCAAGGATCACACGCATTCAAAACATGAGAAGACTTACCAGAGGCGTAACTAGAACCTTCAGGGCCCCGGTGCAAGAAACCACGAAGGGCCCCCCGGACCCCTGGCCGGGGCCCTTCCCTTCAAGCCTGGGGCTCTTCCCACTGATCCTGGGGCCCTTTACTCTCGTTGCGGGGCCCTTTATTATTGTCCCGCAGCTGGACGCTTTCACAAGTTCTGCAGTGGGCCCCCTTCCTGCCATCTTGGGGCCTCCCCACAGTGGTGGAATGCCAGGGCCCGGTCGCAAGTGTGACCTTTGCGATCCTGGAAGTTCACCTACTGGTGTCAGTAAATTTTATTTTTTGCATTTTAATTGTATTATTTTTTATCATTTTATTTTATTTTTTTACAATGTCACTGACTATGATTCTGTCCATTCAGAAGAGGAAGGAGCTGGTAAATTACATATTTACGGACCCCTTCCTGGTTTTCTATTGTGACACATCCCCTGAAGCAGCCAGCAGGGGAGGGGAGGGAGCACAGTGGGGGGGGGGGGACCGGGGGAGCACACAGGGGCCCAGAGACAGCAGAACACAAGAGAACTGGATAGGAGGAGTGGTGGGGGCAGCATACAGAGGAACCAATCTCCTCCATTTTCCTCCTGCAACCACAGGAGGAAAAAGGAGGACAGTGATTTCTCTACATGTTACCCCTGCCGCCCCTCCTATCCAGGTGTACAGGGGAGCCGCAAGGGCCCCCTGGAGCATTGGGCCCGGTTGCAATTGCAACCCTTGCAACCCCTGTAGATATGCCCCTGAGACTTACCCCAAGTGGATGTAGGAGGGGATAAGCATCTATCAGAACTGAATAATTCTGATTCTTAGAATCAGATCATGATCTGAGTATAAGCTACTGTGTTTTTAAATGTTCGCCAAGGCTGCCAGATCTTAGCAAATTTGACAGGAGTGTCGTGGGCAATTGCGATAAGTTCTTCCATCTCAGATCATTTTTCAACTTGTTTGAATCATTCTCTGATGGAGGGAGTTGCAGCTGTTCCCCAATGTCTTGGAATACATAATCTCACAGCATTAATTAGAAATGTTGTCAAGGACTTATATGATGGTGGATTGTATTGGTGATGTAAGTGTAGGAGGAGAGTGCTCGGTGAGAAATCAACCGGAATGTTGGTTATCTGAACTAGTATCTTGTGGATGTTAGACCAGAAATCGGCAATAAGTGGACAAGATCACCATATGTGTAGTAGATCCCCTCCAGGTTGATGGCATCTCCAACATTTATCCTAATTTTATTTATTGTTCTCAGGCTCCTCCAAATCCCCACATTCCTTTTTTTTTTGTTGCTGTGATCTGATGTCCTGTTAAGCCCCGTACACACGCTACGAGTTTCGGCCGACCGGTCATCCGTCTTTTGTCCAGAGTGGTGTCCGTTGGTTGGAATGTGCTCTAGACTGCACACAAATTTTCCTGTATGACAGAATTCTACTTCAGAAGTGATGTCATGTGTTGGATTGCTTTCTATGTGTTCTTTCATCTCTGAGCATGCCTAGTCTTGCTGATAAGATTTTTCCCCATCGAAATCTGTACTAATGAGACAAAAATCGGACGTGTGTTGATGGAGGACAAACATTTTAATGCCTGCACATCAGGATTTTGTCAGCCGAAAAGTCAGAGTCGGCTGTCGAAAGCACCATACTAACAATCCGAAAATCGGCAGATCGGTCGTCGGGCGAAATTTTCCTTCCGAATTTCTTATTGTGTGTACGGAGTTTTAGACCCCTTTCACGCGGGCTTTTCGACCATGTCCGCCTGTCAGTTGTTCAGGCGGACCTGATCGGACCCCTATGGGGCAGCGGATGTCATCAACGCTGTATCTTGGCATAGGCCAACAAGGCCCAGGCCTAGGGCGGCACTTTGCAGGGGGGTGACAAAAAAGCCGCCCCCTCCTCCCAGCTCCTGCACGAAAAGAGTCCCCACCGCTTGCGCTACACTTTTACATTTTTGACACTTTTAGTGAAGCGCCAGTCTTGTGGGCCGGGTGGCAGGGCCTAGGAGGCAAATTGGTCTGGCGCCCCTATAAAGCGGCCGCACTGCTGCCAGTATAATAATACTGACCAGAAGCCGATGACTGGCTTGATGTTTGGACAGACCCGCGGCTGCACTTAATACAACCGGAGGCCACCAATACTAGTAAGTGTGGCACTGGCAGCAGGTCTTAGCAGCCTAATGCTCCACCTACCCTCCTCTGCCGCATACCGGGCTTTTGTAGTCTTCTGGATGAGAAGTAAAGCTAGAACATATTCTTTTTTTGCTCATGGTTTTTGCAACCTGCTGATTTGTCTTAGTTTTTTTTTCTATAGGAACATCTTAATGCCAGTTAATCCTGTTTTATTTAGCAGAATGTATTGTAATTAAACATACACAGGTAAAAGATCTTTCAGTCTGTGTGTTGACATATTTTGGGGTCATTTTTGGCCTGATTGAGTCCTAATGGTTTTAATATTAAACTGGTTTGTGAATGCCACATGACCACCTTCAAATTGAACTGTAGTTGGGCAGGTCTCCATCCCCAGTGTTCCTCCTGGGATAAGTGACACTGACAGCTAAGAGTGGTACCTGGGTTGTCAGATCAGCACTGTATGTCCAATAATCCACAAATATGGATTTAGCCCAACCCTATCTGCTGGCCCAATGTGATGTCATTTAGAGGTATTTTAGCAGGTGAATATGAGCACTTCCACCACTGGAAGTGCTTTTGTTATCACTTAGCATTTGCTAGCACTGGCATTTGTTCTGACATCAGTTTGAGATGTTTCAGTGATCATTCAAAATTAATTGACAGGGGCACTTGACCTCTTTCTGACCTGCATTTACCTGTGTTTAATGCAGATTTTGCATTCCAATAGACGTGCATGGGTATGGAAAACCTACTTGAAGCAAGCAAAAGCCTCTCAACACAGCTTAGGGTCCATTCACATCAGCCGCTGCGTTGGTGAAGCCTATAGAGGAAGGGGTGTGGTTTGCAGATGACAGGGGGGGACTTAAACAGGAAGGGGTGTGGCCTTGACAGGAAGGGGTGGGTCCTATTTAAATTCGGTTAGTCAGGCCTAGGGCAGCACAAAACCTAAATACACCACTGGGTGACATGTCCGCTGACACCCACTGCTACACGATCCGATCCTGTCTTTGAAATCCAGAGGGATGGTAACCCTATTTTCCATCCGTCTGGTGGATCAGATCAGATAAAAATGAACAGGCGGTCCGTCTTTATCCGATCTCCCATAGAGGAGAGCGGGGCTCTGACAGGTCCATCTCAGCACATTGAGCGGCGACGGACCTGTCATCCGCCTGCTCAGCAGATCGGCGGATCAATCCCCCGTTGAGCAAAGCGGAGTCTGCTGGGCAAAACGCACGCGTGAAAGGACCCTTAGAGGGTGGCTAAATTCTCCATGGCCCCGCTGTATGCAGAAATATAGCCACCCTCTCTTGCTCGCTCCCTAGATGGACTAGGTATTATGGACTATGGGATTTATAGTGTGACTGGGGGCAGTACACGTGACCACATCTAACGTACATTGCTCATTCTAAACACATTGAAATAATGTAAAGAAAGTGAAAAACGATTTAATAAAAATTCTATTTCAGGGTCAAAGTAGTGGATGTGTAGGAAGTATTTTTGAAAAAAAAAAAAAGGATATTGATTAGTGGCACTTTAAGTCTTTTATCCATCCCCCCAACCTTGGAATTTAAACAGTTCCTTAAAGTGGCTGTAAAGTCAGAAGCTTTTTAATCTTAAATGCATTCTATGCATTAAGATAAAAATCCTTCTGTGTACAGCAGCCCCCGTAATACTTACCTGAGCCCATCTAGATCCAGCGATGTTGCAGCAGTGTCTCGGCTGTTCGAGACTCTCCTTCCTGATTGGCTGATGGCAGCGGGGCACCTGCTTTGGTTCCCGCTGCTATCAATCAAACTCAGTGAGCAAATGAGGAGGGGGGGGGGAAGTATTAATTGATAAAGTGATCAATTTTTCTCTTTCCTCCACATCCAAGGAGGAGTGCCATAGGCTTGTTACCTTCTTGACAATGTTGAGCACAGTGGACACAAGAACATTAGGATCTCAGAGGAGATCCGCCCGCTTTGTTTACACAAGTGGGTGGATTTCCTCACTCTTTCCCCGATTATTGGGGAAGAGCGGCGGTGATCACCGCCTCTCGTCCCCTGGCCCGACTCCCGCTGTTTCTGAATACAGCGGGAGCGAGCCTCCGGCGGCACGCGCGCGCCGCCGAGAGAGGGAGGTAGGTCTACGTCGCTGGACCCAGCAGAGCCGCTCTGCTGCAGTAGCAGCAACATGAGCGGTCGGCTAGTGGTTAAACAATAATTTTTGCTGACCATGTCCATCCATTTATGACTACATGTACCCATCTTCTGATGGCTCCATCCAGCAGGATAATGCACCATGTCACAAAGCTCAAATTATCTCACCACTGGTTTCTTGAACATGACAATGATGTCACTGTACTCCAATGGCCTCCACAGTCACCAGATCTCAATCCAATAAAGCACCTTTGGGATGTGGTGGAACAGGAGATTCCCATCACGGATGTGCAGTCGACAAATCTGCAGTAACTGCTCGATGCTATCATGTCACTATGGACCAAAATCTCTGAGGAATGTTTCCAACACCTTGATGAATCTATGCCACAAAGAATGAAGGCAGTTCTGAAGGGGGTCCAACCCGGTACTAGCAAGGTGTACCTAATGACGTGGCCGTTGAGTGTATTCTACATTAAAAAAAAAAAATATGCACTCCATGATCTTATAATTTTGCAACAAAAGATGAACTTTTAACCACTTGCCGACCGCTGCATGACTATTTACTGCGGCGATCAGCCCCTCACAGGCAGAGCGACGTAGTACTACGTCGCTAGCCTGTGAGGGTCTAGGGAGCAAGCGCGCGCTCCCGCGCGGTCACGGACCATCCCGCGCGTGTGACCGGCGGACCCGATGTCTGCCGGTCACTCGGCGATCGTCGGTGCAGAGGGAGAAAGGCAGGCGGCTAATGTAAACAAGCCACCTGTCATTCTCCCCTGTGTAGGAATAGTGATTATATGGTTCTACTATGTAATACCATTGATCACTGGTCCTACACCGCAAGCCACAGCCAATCACAGTTAGAATCACGCCCCTAGGGACACACATAACCCCTCCCTCTCAAAAAGTTAACCCCTTCACTGCCAGCGTAATTTTACAGTAACAATGCATATGTATAGCACTGATTACTGTAGAAATGTCACTGGTAACGCCAAAAGTGTCAAAAATGTCAGTCAAGGGTCCGATCTGTCCGCCGCAATGTCGCAGTACCGCAAAAAAAAATGCAGATCGCCGCCATTACGCGTTAAAAAAAAAAACAAGAAAATGACAAAAATCTTTCCCTTTGTTAGTAAACGCGATAACTTTTGCGCAAACCAATCAAAATACGCTTTTTGCGATTTTTTTTACCAAACATATGTAGCAGAAAACAAATTGGCCGAAAATGTTAAAAAATTGTGATTTTTAATTTCATATAAAAAAATGTGAAGAATATTGTTATTTTTGCAAAATTGACGCTCTTTTTTTGTTTATAGCGCATGATCAAAAAATCGCACAGGTGATCAAATACCACCAAAAGAAATCTCTGTTTGTGGGAAAAAAAGGACGTCAAATTCGTTTAGGTACAGCGTCGCACGACCGCGCAATTGTCCGTTAAAGTCACTCAGTGCCGAATCGCAAAATAGGCCCTGGTCAGGAAGGGTAAAATCTTCCGGGGCTTAAGTGGTTAAGAAAAGAAAAACTGAGAAAATAACACCATGGGAGAGAAATATAAATAATGCCACACGTCAAGGCAGAGCAAAACAGGGGCAATGAGACAGATTTACTAAGAGATTGCAGCTTGATTCATAAATTCCTGCTGCTGGAAAGTAGTACTGAGTGAGCATAAAACATGCCTTTGCCCACCTACTACGTTTATGAGTGTTTTAAGTGAAAAATTGTCTCAGATCTTTGCAGAACTGTTGGCTGTTCAGGATTGCAGACACAGGGGTCACACACACATCAAACCTACCTTAGATCCTTTCCTACATAAGAGGGGGTCTTATTTGTACTATCAATGAATCTACTTCTATCAGTAACCTGTTGGGTAACTGCAGCTTTTAATTGATATTCACAGCAGTCTGTTTAATAACTTCTTGCTAGTAAAAGATATGTCTATTGAAAGCTTCACTTTTGCATACATACAATAATCCAGAAAAAAGCACATAGATTAGTTTATTGAAAATCGCCAAATTCTAAGCTTAATGAGATACCAGTACACACATGATTAAATGATTCACTGCCTGGCAGAGGCGTAACTAGAACCTTCAGGGCCCCGGTGCAAGAAACCATGAAGGGCCCCTGTTGGGTAGGGGGCGACCAGGGGAGCACACAGGAGCCCAGAGAAAGCAGAACACAAGTGAACTGGATAGGAGGAGTGGTGGAGGCAGCCTACAGAGGAACCAATCTCCTCCATTTTCCTCCTGCAGCTACAGGAGGAAAAAGGAGGACAGTAATTTCTCTACAGGCTGCCCCCGCCGCCCCTCCTATCCTGGTGTACAGGGGAGCGGCCAGGCCCCCTGGAGCATGGGGCCCGGTTGCAGTTGCAACCCCTGCAACCCCTGTAGTTACGCCCCTGCTGCCTGGAATACTTCATATCTCCTATGCAAGGTATAACCATAGCTCCCAACTGTCACTGATTTCGAGGGACTGTCCCTGATTTGGAACAAAGTCCCTCTGTCCTGTACATTTGTCCCTCATGTTTCCCAGTGCTAAACCTTTCGTCCAAGTTCTAGATTCCTGCATTTGTAAATTTCAAAAATCAGTATAAAGGAGTTATTTTATTGTATAATTCTCTTTTGACCACTTGCCGACCAGCCGCTGCCTATATACGGCGGCAGGTCCCGCGAATCGCCGGACTTGTACAGGGGTTCACGAGAGCGAAGCTCGGGGCACGCGCCTGCGCCCACTTACCAGCGGGGAAGCTGATCCACATTTCCGGCGGCCCCAAGTGACACCGGGCACCCGCAATCGCTACCCGTGAAAAGAGAATTGCGGTCTGCTGTTTAACCACTTCAATACAGTGCCCTTTCACCCCCTTCCTGCCCAGGCCAATTTTCAGCTTTCAGCGCTGTCACACTTTGAATGACAATTGCGCGGTCATGCTACACTGTACCCATATAAAAATTTTTGTAATTTTTTTCACACAAATAGAGCTTTCTTTTGGTGGTATTTAATCACCGCTGGGTTTTTTATTTCTTACTAAAAAAAAAAAAAAAAAGAATAAAGACAGAAAATTTGGAAAAAAAAAGGTTTTTCTTATTTTCTGTCAGTAAATTTTAAAAATAAGTAATTTTTCTTCTTCACTTATGGGCACTGATAAGGTGGCACTGAGGAGGGGGTACTAATATGCCGCACTGATGAGCACTGACAGGCGGCACTGATGGGCAGCACAGATGAGCAGGCACTGATGGGCACTGACTGGCAGCACTATGGGCACTGATTGTGGCACTGATGGGCTTTTCTTTTTTTGCTTTTCTGTAATCAGGGCACTGATGATCAGTGCCCTGATTACCTGTCCTAGACTCCCCTTTGAGGAGGAGCCGCTGATCGGCTTTCCTCGCCACACACTCTGACAGTGTGAGGCGAGGAGAGCCGATAAACGGCACTTCCTCATTTACATGTGACTGGCTGTAATTGGACACAGCCGATCACATGAGTAAAGAACCACGTCATTGGCTCTTTACCAAGATCGGGTAAAGAGCCAATCCTGGCGGGGATGGCTTCCCCTGCCTGCCCCCGCAGGAGCAGATAATTGCTTGCCAGGAGGGATTCCCCTGTCAGCACTGTC
Source organism: Pelophylax lessonae (assembly GCF_965119305.1). Taxonomy (NCBI): domain Eukaryota; kingdom Metazoa; phylum Chordata; class Amphibia; order Anura; family Ranidae; genus Pelophylax; species Pelophylax lessonae. Next base: position 42,773,650 of record NC_138778.1, on the reverse strand, counting down.
TGGGTTTATGGGGGAATTGTGTGAAAAAAGTCGCACTATCTATGGCCTGCCGTAGGGAATCTCTGTGAGCTGATAATTACCTGGACTCTCTATGCTGCAATGTTATCATTTAGCATTGTAGAAGAATTGTATCTGGACCTAACTTGGCAGCTGAAGATCATTGGACCAGGAATGGGCAGGTAAATCTACACTCAAGTTTCCCCAATCTGTAGATCAGTCCTAGGGTTACTCTTTAAAGCGGTCCTTTACTTTCCAATTTTTCTTTGCACTACCAGCCCCCCAGCATAGCTTTTTTTTTTTTCTTCTGAAAATATTTTTAGTCCAGCATCTCCCCTCCATGCTATTTTTGCTTCGGCAACAGTGATATGTTGCTGCTCCTGCAGCCTCCCGGGACTTCCCCATCACATATTCCGGGAGGCTGCAGGAGAAGAGGCACACAGCAGCTGGAGGACAGATTTGGCAGCACGTCATCGGGGGCTGGCTGCAGGACTCTGGATGAGACAGCCTGCTCCCGATGACTGAGGAAGGAAATATGGTGGCCTATAGCAGCAGAACAGTGAATTGCACACTGGATTCACTGCACAGGTGAGTATGTTTTCTGATTGATAACCCTGCATAACAGGTAATGATAGGGGATAAAAAACCACAAAGCCGCAGTGAAGTCCCTCTTTAGGTATCTCATTAAAAGTAAAACTAAACTTTCTCGTAAATTCCCCTCACTGCCCTTAGCATCACCTTCTCAAAGTACATTAAATTTAGTTTAATAAAAAAAAAAAAAAACAGCATCTTGTTTTTCTTGTGCTCATCGAATGCACTGCAATATTTTAAACAATTTGAGCTAAATGAATGATGCAACACTCACATATCTCCATCATGAATACTAGACTATACTAGAAGTTTGTAAAAAGTATATCTCGGTTCCTGCTCTGATAGCAGCAATGTTGGATAATAGTAGCGCAAAAAGGTGAAAAAAACTTTGCATCAAGCCAAATGATGATCAATTAGCAGATACATATTAAACACGTCCCCGTTGAAGAAGTCCGGAAGTGACGAAACGCATCGGGGCGTGGCTAGACGGTGTCCACTGCAGACTATAGACAGCGAGGAGTGACCCGGAGGTGTCCATCTGGTCGGCGTGGAGCTACATGTGGAGCGCTGGGCTACACCGAGCTGCTGTTCCGATATGCTGATTTGATTTTATTTCATGTGAGTGCACTTTTTACTTTAATAAACATTGTGTTTGAGGCAGTATCACGCTATAGGCAACTTTTCTTTCTCTAAACCTATGAGCATTTGAGGAGCTGAGGATATAGGAGAGTGCTGCGATGCATAGCGATTGATTATCATCATTTGTGAAAAGCTGGGTGAGTCTGATCCATATAAGTGGACAGGCATGGAAAGCTGGTGAGTGGCCACTTTCTCTATTTGTGCACACGGTGGAGGTTGATGTGTGACGGTGTACCCCTTTAAAGACCACTGACCATCTTTGGCTCCAAGCACTTTTTCACAATTTGGGACTAAACACTGTATTGATTTTATGGACTTTCTCATGTTTAATATGTATCTGCTAATTGATCATCATTTGGCTTGATGCAAAGTTTTTTGCTTTGGATCACCTTTTTGCGCTACTATTATCCAGCATTGCTGCTTTCAGAGCAGGAACAGAGATATACTTTTTACATATTCCACTTTCAAGTAGCGGCATTATTGTTTATTGCTTTAGGGTCTTTATTCCTAAGCGCAAAGGATCCACTCTACTAATCCGGTGTGCGCCTTGGTTTATTTGCGGATTTGTTTGCAGATTTATTTTATATACTAGAAGTTTGGTGGGTAGTGAAGTGGATATATATGCACAATTGAGGACTATTTGTATTTGTATTTATATCGTAGCACCTTTTGTTAGCAATTATAAGCACTAGCACTTTTTATCAAGCAATTTGCATGCAAGGATTACTTAAAGTGGAGTTCCACCCTATTTTTATACTTACCTCCATCTTCTCGCTCCGGGTCACCTGAAAAAAAATGGATAATCGCATATTTTTTTTTTTTTTACTTACCTCGTAGCGAAGAAAAAATACTTACCTTACTTCCTTCTTCCTCCTTCCTCGGCCGCGGCCCGTCGTCACTTCCTGGCTCTGCAATGATTCCTGGGAGCTGAACGTCATAGCTCCCAGGAATCATTGCGCCTGCACCGGCCCCGACGTCAGTTCCGGGTCGCGCGCGTCATCCCCTTCTAAACAGCTTCTGGGCATGCCCAGAAGCTGTAGAGGGATGACGCGCGCGACCCGGAAGTGACGTCGGGGCCGGCGCAGAGCATCGTGGGACCAAAGAAGGCGGAAGAAGACGCCGAAGGGGATCTCGCTGGCTTCAAGCTGCCCACATCTGAGATGGCAGCGCTGGACAAGACGTTTGCAAGGTAAGTATTTGTCCTAACAGGTAAGTGCAACCCGGGACAGATCAGAGGCTAGCCATTGTGGAATGTACTAGCCCTGACTGTCCCGGGGGTATTAAAAAAAAAAAAAAAAAAATCCAGGGTGGAACTCCGCTTTAAGAAGTGGTATTTACGTATTTGTATTTATCTTTGCATTTTTGTAAGTTTTATTTACTAATTTATGCAGTTTTACAAAGATATCATCACATATTGTATACACCACTAATACTAGGGTAGCGCCACAAGCCAACATCCTATTTAATACTTTGATACCGTAACCCATTTTAAGGGGGAAATTGGTGGCAGCTTTCACCCCCAAATTTTTTATCCTACAGCAGATCACCATATAATCCATAGCGCTGCTCTCAGTAGTTTTCTTTCTTTATGTTTTTTGATGATAAACCTGCATAACAGGTAAGAAAGGATAGGGGGGAAAAAACAAAAAAAACACTAAACCGGAGTAAAGCTCCTCTTTACGTATCTCATTAAATGTAAGACTAAACTCTCTCATAAATTCCCCCCACTGCCCTTAGCATCACCTTCTCTAAGTACATTAAATTTAGTTTAAAATAAAAAAAACAGCATCTTGTTTTTCTTGTGCTCATCGAATGCACTGCAATACTTTAAACAGTTGGAGCTAAATAAATGATGCAACACTCACATATCTCCATCATGAATACTAGACTATACTAGAAGTTTACCCTGATGATAAAATTAAAATCTTGACATATCGGTGTTCAACTTTTGAACAGAGCCCTTTGGCCTCTTGGGGACACCTTATTTCTAATCAGCTGAAGGACACATACATCTCATTCAATAAATAAAATTCTCCTTTGATAAAAACAAACTATTTCCACTACAAAATGCACTTACATCTGCATGTTTTCCCTACATACTTAATCAAATTGAGTAAAGTTTGTTTTTGATGAACGATTCCCTTTAAAGCCATATTGACAGCATTTTTAATTGCGGTTATTTAATAATCTAGCTACTTATTTTTTTTTTTTTTTTTCATGTTTAAATGAATGCGGTGCTAGCTGGGTGGTCACAGTGGCTCAAAAAGAGCAATGTTCTGTGGTCACTCTGGAGGTGATGAAAAGACAATTACTTGTGAAAATGAAAAGCAGCTCTGCGATCTGTGGGAGGACACAAGGAGCTGCTGCTTGGCACTGTCAGGAAACAGACTATTTTCCAGGATCAACTGCTAGGCAATTGCTGCAGCCCAAGAAGTTGAGCCAGGAACAGCAAAGGGAGGGTGTCAGCGGAACACCAGGGCTCCTGATGAGATGAGCTTCAAGGCTTTGGAGGGAGGAGAAGTGGCATCAGCACAAACTGGAAGAATCGTGCTGGCGGGGGTGATCAAAGGGAAGTGCAGTGGGGAAGAAATGGGCAGAGAATAGTTCAAACCGGTCCTGTGACACCTTCTCAGTGCAATACAGAATACTCCAGGCTACAGAGAGAATGTACTCTATCAGGCAAATATATAGGGAAAAAACATAAATAGAACAATAGCCCAATATACAGTATATACTGTATACTGCTATCACATTTTCTGCAATTCAACAAATTTAATTTTATAGAATTGATTTGGAAAAATAAATAACCTAGAATTAAACTGCTAACTCTTCAGCTACCTAAAAACTCGTGAAATACCCAAAAAGACATCCTTGCTGCAAAACGACGTCGTCTTGCTGGGTGGGATAGTGTGCTGCTTTGGAGGGTCCTATTCAATGTACAGGCAGTCCCCGACTTACGAACATCCGAGTTGCGAACGACTCCTACTTACGAACGGGGGCCGCGTGACGTCACTGCCGGCTTCTTCCAGCTCCTTCCTCTCGCTCCTGTGACGGAGACACAATGCACGCTGCAGTACTACATGTACTGTATAAAGGAGGAGGGAAGAACGCCACTTGACATAAATATGTAGTAACTTACATTAAAGTAAGGATAAAAGCGTCTGTCAGGTCCAAAACGGTTCCACGATAGTGAGAGGGGTCCACACAATCCGGGGTGCCTCAGGTACAGAGCGCCAGACCCGCTGGCTGTGTGCGTCCGGGCGATCGGAAGATCAGAAAGATGCGGCTGTGGAGGGAACCGGAAGGCGTCTGACGTCAGCGGCAGGAAACTGGCAAGATGACTGAGGGAGCTTCAAGACGCGTTTCGGAGTCTGCACGAGGGCCCGGGCAGGGCATGTGCACTCCTTCTTCAGTTGACTTCAACTGAGGCACCCCGGATTGTGTGGACCCCTCTCACCATCGTGGAACCGTTTTGGACCTGACAGACGCTTTTATCCTTACTTTAATGTAAGTTACTACGTATTTATGTCATAATAAATCATAATCTTGCACTCAAGTGGCGCTCTTCCCTCCTCCTTTATCCGTTTAGAGTTGACTTCACTCTGTTTGAATGAGCTGACCCTGAGCTGCGGACCACCCTTGGATTGACTCTAAGAACTGTCAGAAATTTGCACATGGACTCTTAATCCCCCCCTGTGCGAACTGTTTTTGCCCCACCTGTGTACATCAACACTTTTATCTGCCATTGTTTCAGCTTATATCTATATGAACTCTTTGACCTTTGACCTCTGAGCGCCTAAACCAGTCTCTGTATCTACATGTACTGTATGCCCCACATACAGGACTGCCCAGAAGCATCTAACTTGCATCCCACTCCTGTCTGGAACCTGTGGAACTGGTGAGATTACAGTACTACTCTGTGCCCACTACCTGTACCACTGTATTGGGAGCATGCCCTGTACTTGTAGTTCTATGATACTGTCATAGGTGTGTGCAGCCTATTGCATTAGGGTGTGCACCCCAAAGCTCAAACACACTTGGGTGTGTGTTTACATATATATGACCCTGGCACATAGATCTCCCTGCCGGCACAGTAAAAGAGAAGTGCGTAAACACTTCTCTTATGGCAGAGCTGATAAGAGGGAGATCTTTCCCATCTTCCTACTGGCACACAGAACAATAATACTAATGCGCATGGGGTGATTAGGGTGTGCCCGGGCACACCCTGCACACCCTGGGCGCATGCCTATGGATACTGTAGCGGGACTGTGTTACAGTACAGTATTATCCCTGTGACCCAGCATGAGCTCATGTGGACCTCCCATTCAGTTGTGTGTGCTTTGAAACCATTTTTTATTGTTATATTGAAGTTGGTCAGTACTGTATGATGTTTGTACTGCTGTCTGTATCCTCATGAATTTTTTGGGCTGGAGTTACAATTAGAAATGTACATGTTCCGACTTACAAACAAATTTGACTTAAGAACAAACCTACAGTCCCTATTGTGTTCGTAACCCGGGGAACACCTGGTATTCTCTTAACACCAATGCTCCATGGACCCTCTTTTCTCACATTTAGAAGCAGGGGCCCTTGTCAACTATGCTTACTGCCCCACTCTTCTATTATTAATAATCTGTGGTCAACATTGAAATCAAATATGCAAAGGAACTTGTAAAGAATATATTCAATACACCCAATGCAATGGGATAATTGCCAATATTCCAAAATAAACAAACTGAAGTGGTTCCACTCTCAACGAACATACTCATATTGCTTAATAAAAATTTGGCGAAGGCGCCTAGCCCTAATAAAGAGATGTTAAACCTGCTGCCCTTTTGATTGTTAAAAACAATAAATAGGTATAGATAATTAGTAAAAAGGCGCTGGTGCTCTTCTGTGATGTTAAAAAATATTTTTCATACAAAACATAAAAATAGTGTATAAAAACAATATAAATAAATAGTCAATAGTAAAGTGCAGGTGCTATCCTTTACTTATGCAAGAAAATTAAATTATTCAAGTGCTTGCTAGTGTATTCACATAATACATTAATATACCATAATAGTGCATATGAAATTAATAAATCCAATTAGTAAAGTGCAAATGCTAACCTTTACTTGTGCAAAAAAAAATTAGCTTATCCAAGTGCTTGCTAGTACATACACCTAATAAATTTATATAGCATATAATATGTCAACAATAAATATATGTGCCCACTAGTACCGTGCTCAAACAAGTGATAAAAGTGCTTAAATAATTAAGTAGTCCAAGACAATTCATGCAAAAAAATGCTGTGCAGGTTTAATTGCTTGGATCTGTAGTGTTCCAGGTGGTGGGGTGTGTCACTCGTTGCCTCTTACCAAAATGAAGCAGGTCGCAAGGACCCCCAACGCCTGTGATCCCTTTATCTAGGTGGATCAGACCTCTTAATCGACTCCTTTTTTCCGAGTATCCTGCTCCTTTTCCTTTTGTGCGTTACTCGTACATGAATCAGTACATTCCGCATGTATAGAGACACATAAAATAGCCAAAAATAGTGTAATATTGTTTGCTTTAATGAAATATATAAAAAAACATATAGTTGGCTTCTTACATTTCGATGTGCCCTCCTGGCACTGGGCAATTGGGCAGAAAGTGGCTTGCGGGTATTAGGATGACACCTTATCCGAGGATCTGCAGCTCCCTCCCGTGTCTCCTGTTTCCCTGCTCACTTGAGGCGGTCGCAGCGTCCCAGCCTGTGCTCCAAACTGCCTGTACTTCCTACTTCCGGGTTTAGCAGAGACCACAATGCATTTCGCGATGCTTGCGTCATCAGGCCTGAGCATCCTGGGATTGACCATAAAAGCCAAGGACACATGTTACAGGGCGTCTTTGGGTGGGAAGCCAGGTCCCAGGAGGAGGGTGATGTTGGTCTCTCCTCCTGTCAGACAGGAAGGTGGTCACAGGCAGTCGGCCTAGTGAACAGGAGTGTGGTGCTGAGCCAGGAGGTCCAGGATACTGACAGTGGAGCTGAAGGCAGAGTGACCCAGGGAAAAACAGTGTCCGTGAGTATCGGGAAGCTTGCCAGGGATCTGCCCAGGAAGGGGACAACTCCAGTTGAGAGTCAGTGAACAAGGGCTAGCACACACCACAAGTAGAGAAAGGGGGTGCCAAGGTAGGACCCTGAAGGTTCAACACAAAAGGATCACATTTACTATCTTTACTGCAGTATCAATGTAAAGCAGCGGCCTTGCCGCACTCTACAGTTAGTGCCCCCGGATTTTTTGCATAGTTCAAGTTGGAGTATCCCACTCACCCCTTCTCCCATCCAAGTTCCAAAATAAAACACAAAAACCAAATCCCCTGGACTGTTCATTGTCTGAGCCAAGTCTTAAAGTGATAAGTTTTATGGACTGTTGCTATGGGTAACCCAGGGGAATCCGCAGCTCCCTAGGGGGCAGTGCTACACTATAAAAAAAAGGCTTTATTTTTAAATTGTATTTTTATTGAGATTTCTAACAGGTACAACAAAGTAAAGAAATCAGATTCAGTTGACAGATTCAAATCCAAGCATGTAGAGGTACATACAAAGCTGTTGCAGAACCACACATCTCATGAGGCATTGTAAAACTCTGACATTCACAGACATGACTAGGCATGATGGGAATTGCAGTTCCTGAACAACTGGAGGGCCATAGTTTGAAGACCCCCGCTCCAGGGTCTCTGCTAAAAAAAATACACACCGTTAAAAAAATAAATAAAAGAACACTTTTTTTTTAGAGTACAGCATTAAGTCAATTAAACTCCTGGGATATTGATTTGGTCAGATAAGTAGCGGAGGAGGTTGTTAATCAGTTTCAGCTGCTTTTGTGTTAATGAAATTAACAAGTGCACTAGATCGGCAACAATGAGATAACCCCCAAAACAGGAATGGTTTTATGGGTGGAGGCCACTGAAATTTTTTTCCCTACTAATTTTTTTCTGACTGTTCTTCAATAGTTTTGCATTTGGCTAGGGTCAGTGTCACTACTGATAGGATGAGGCGATCCTTTAGAGGTTGCCTAGGCAGTCCAACTGGTCTCTCAGCATAGTCTCAAGAGTCTCAAGAAGGTTTGCTGTGTCTCCCAGCACAGTCTCAAGAGCATGGAGGAGATTCCAGGAGACAGGCAGGTACTCTAGGAGAGCTGGACAGGGCTGTAGAAGGTCCTTAACCTATAAGCAGGACCGGTATCTGCTCCTTTCTGCATGGAGGAACAGGATGAGCACTGCCAGAGCCCTACAAAATGACCTCTAGGAGGCCACTGGTGGGAATGTCTCTGACCAAACAATCAGAAACAGACGTCATGAGGGTGGACTGAGAGCACGACGTCCTCTAGTGGGCCCTGTGCTCACTGCCCAGCATCATGGAGCTTGGTTGGCATTTGCCATTGAACACCAGAATTGGCAGGCCCACCACTGGCACCTTTTCACAGATGAGAGCAGGTTCACCCTGAGCACATGTGACAGACGTGAAAGGGTCTGGAGAAGCTGTGGAGAACATTATGCTGCCTGTAACATCGTTCAGCATGACCGATTTGGTGGTGGGTCAGGGATGGTCTGGGGAAGGACAAACCAAGGAGGGATGCACAGACCTCTTTAGGCTAGACAATGGCACCGTGACTGCCATTAGGAATCAGGATGAAATCCTTGGACCCATTGTCAGACCCTACGCTGATGCAGTGGGTCCTGGGTTCCTCCTGGTGCACGACAATGCCCAGCCAGTTCCTGGAGAATGAAGAATTGATACAATTGAATGGCCCCCAAGCTCGCCTGACCTAAATCCAATAGAAAACCTCTGGGACATTATGTTTCGGTTCATCTGACGCCGACAGGTTGAACCTCAGTGTGTTCAGGAGCTCAGTGATGACCTGGACCAGATCTGGGAGGAAATAATTCAGGAGCTCAGTGATGACCTGGACCAGATCTGGGAGGAAATAACCCAGGACACCATCCTTCGGCTCATTAGGAGCATGTCCCGATGTTGTCAGGCATGCATACAAGCTTGTGGGGGCCATACAAACAACTGAGTACCATTTGCAGCTGCCTCTATGAAATTTCAGCAAAATGGACTAGCCTGCTGCATAATTTTTTCACTTTGATTTTTGGGGGTGTCTTTGAGTTCAGCCCTCTGTAGGTTGATAATTTTTATTTTCATCAAACAATGTATCATCCTTTTGTTCCCATCACATTACCCAGTCCATATCAGTATAGATATCCAGCATGATATTTTTCCCCATTAAGATCGGATGTGTTTTCAAAGTGTTCCTTTAATTTGTTTTGAGCAGTGTATATAATGTTTGAGGATTCAAAGTAATTTTCTAGCAAAAAATACAGATTTTAACTTGTAAGCAACAAATGTCAGAAAAAGGCTTAGGCATGAAGGGGTTAAGCATATAGGCCTGAATGATGACCTGCCTAAAGCTGGCTGTACATGAAGCAAAATTTGTTCGGTTCCACAGGAACTGGCTCAATTTCGATCCATGTATGTATGTTCAATTTATCAACTTCTCATGAATGGAACTGCTGTAAAATTTCATTTTGATTAGCATTACAGTCAATAGGCTGCAGCACTGATCAGTGTATTCTGACAGCAGGGCGGCAGTGTATTCTGACACTCGCTCATCCATGTCTTTATGGACCTTGCTTTGTGCACTGGTCCAAATCATTTGGTGTCCGTGACTAAGCTTCAGGGGAGGAGCGAAACTAATTGGGGGTGTGGCCTGGTGGGAGCCCAGACTGAGGTTGTCTCTCTCATACCACCATAGGACTCTGTGGATGTGCGGTATCAGGGATCTTTCCTCTCTTCCTTCCAAATCATTTGGTGGAGGGGTGATTATGGTGTGGGGTTGTTTTTCAGGGGTTGGGGTTGGCCCCTGAGTTCCAGTGAAGAGAACTCTTAAGGCGTCAGCATACCGAGACATTTTGGACAATTTCATGCTCCCAACTTTCTGGGGATGGCCCCTTCCTGTTTCCAACATGACTGCACACCAGTGCACAAAGCAAGGTCTATAAAGACACGGATGAGCTGGTTTAGGGTGGAGGAAATTGACTAGCCTGCACCTCAACCCGATAGAACACCTTTGGTATGAATTAAAGCAGAGACTGCGAGCCAGGCCTTCTCGTCCAACATAAGTGCCTGACCTCACATTTGCGCTTTGGAATAATGGTCAAACATTTCCATAAAGACCCACCTAAACCTTGTGGACATCCTTCACAGAAGAGTTGAAGCTGTTATAGCTGCAAAGGGTGGGCCAACTCAATATTGAACTCTACAGACTAAGACTGGCATGCCATTAAAGTTCATGTGCGTGTAAAGGCAGGTGCCCCAATACTTTTTACAATAAAGTGTATGTGGATGGGGGAATCAAGTCAGTTGGCGGGAACAAATGTTTGAGCAGCCTAAGTCAGCTAGGCTGGGACCCTCAGCAATGATGAAAAGAGTGTTAAGTCTGTTATGTTCATTTGGTCAAATTTCAAATTTAAACTGATTTAGGTTAAATTAGTAGGAAACATAAGGGTTTTTGTTAGATTGGTACTTTTTTATAGCTAATTTGTGCTTTTTGCATTAGTATATGCTCCACTTTTATTTGCTAAAATATAATTATGTCTAAGATCGATTCTGTGCGGAAAAAAAAAAACTAGCGTGACGTTTGTATGTTTGCATTCATCTTTGTCTGAAGGCATGCCTGATAGAAATTGAATACTATTGTATACACAGGGGCAAAAACCTACCTGTGAAGTATGTCTTGCTATGAAAACATCAATACAATAGGTGCTAAATCATTAGGTCCCTTGGAGAGGACTGGCCTTTACATAATACTTCGAAGATTCTAGTATCGCCTCATTGTATTTGAGCTCATTGCTAGGAACAGGGATAAAACATGCTTTCTGATTTATGTCCCTAGGCAAACTGGATCCTTCAGGGATGGCTGCTGGGAGCTCACGTGGTGGCAGACAGCCTGCGTAATAGAAAGATAAATTGTCCTGAGCCCGGTCACAGAAATGACAGATTATTCATCTCCTTCACAGCTTGTACAACCAGCCTGGCTGACACGGGCATTAGAGCTGGAGAGGAGACAAGCCAGCGATGAATTTTCTGTCCGTCTTCCTACAGAATTTTAATAAAGGTCTGAATTATGGCACAGTTGAGGAATGTAATTAGCATGGTGTCCAGCTCTCTTCTACAGAGTTAATAAAAAAAGGTCTGGGCCTGCATGGGAGCTAAATATGCATACCAAGAGGACCCCCCAATGTGTCAGTTGTCCCACAGAGGCTCGAATTTTATGGCCTAGCTCTCCCTAAAAGTGATAATTTATGGAGTCCAGCAAAAATAAAAATGTATTAAATATTTAACAGTAGAATCAAATCAATATTCTAATAATGGATACTGGTAACTGATATAATTTTTATACAAACCAATATTCAAATCTTGTATACCATGTTGCTAATTTTCCTATGGTCTGTTAAGCAGTTATATTTCATGTTATGTGTTAGAATCAAAATCTATTTGTAATCTTCAGGAACCATTTTTTTAGTGTGTCCAAAATTAACAGTTTGTACCTACGACAACCATATCCAAACCTTTCATTTGCAACATTTTTCAGTACAGTTTTCAATACCATTGATTGAAATTGCACACATTTGTGTACATAACCAAAATAACCTAGTGGGTAGCTCAAAAGTCCATAAACATTTTCATATATCAATCCTATTCTTGATATGGCAAAATATAATATCTCCTTTAAAGCGGTTGTAAACCCTTACACATTGTCAGCGCCGGGCTTCTGCAGGGCCATCTTACCGAATGGGCACGCTGGGCGACTTGCCCGGGTGGCCCCACCTACCCAGCCCCAGCCAAGCATTAGTCCTGATTCCCGTGTGCATCCCGCTGCCAAACTTTGCAGATGGCAAGTGCCTGTCAGCCCTGCGCTGCTGCCAGGTAACTTGGCCGTGGAGGGGGAGCCCACAACTGCAGGAATGCCTGTCCGCCTCCACTTGGACAGGCACACACAGGACAGTCGAGTCTGACTCCCATCCGTGAGTGTGTTCACCTGACCCAGTCACTGAACTTGGAAGCTGTCATTAGCCTGGCACTGCTGCACCAATAAAAATCGCTTTATCGATAATTTGCATTTTTATTCTTGTGGGTGATTGTGTAGGCAGGGCCCCAGTGCACTGCATTTCCTGGGGGCCCTTTAATGCTCCTAAGATAGCACTGCGCTTCTGCTATTACTAGCAGCTCTCTTCTCAGTTCTCAAGGCTGCTCAGCTGTCAGTTAAATACCAGCCTTGCTCATTCCCTCCATGCCTTTGCATGATCAACATCTCCTATGTGTCTCTGCTGTGTTCCTGTTATGACTTTACCTAGCTAACGTTTCTTCCAGGTCCCGATGCCGATTTTTGGTTTCTGACAACGCTGACTTCTGGCTTCCTGATCTGGACCCCTCTGATTACCCGTTTTGAAGTGATTGGTCTCAGGTGATAAACAGAGATTAAACAAATCCTCCTAAATAAGTTTTACCTGTTTATCTGCAGTCTTCTCTACTCTACATTCATTCCGAGTGCAGAATTTACAAAGCTTTTCTGACTGTCAGAAAACAGGGGTTGGGGAGCTGAAGATACACTCTGCAAAGCTCAGGGAGGAGATCTCTGAAAGCTGATTGGAGGGAAGGGACACACCTCCTCCACACAGCATACAGGAACAGAGCTGAGGCTGTCAATTAGCTGGAGGTCTCTCCCCTGTCAATATTTTCCTCTTAGTGTCAGGAAAATTGTCAGAAGTGATTCATGCTGATAGCAAAGGAAGCAGCAGGCAGAATTGACACTCCGTGACCTTAGCCAACTATAGAGGGATATACTTTGTTCATGTTTTATGTCTAAAATTATGTTTACAGCCAGTTTAATATAGGACATGTAACAGTTTTCTATAGTGCCACCTTGTGTATCTTTGACAAGCCCATGAGCTTTAGTGGAAAATGCTTCAGAATCACTTTTTGGGGTCCCTTTTCCAGTTGCCATACAACTTTTAAAGATGTCAAAGCAACAATTTCATATGTTTTTACCATAACCAAAAATATTAAGAAATAACTTGAATTTTCCAAAACAATCTCTCCCATATGCAGCTGTGGTTTAACATAGGACTACTAACTGCAAATGTCACAATACCCACATATATTGACATTGTGAACTGATTGTTCCGCAATAACCATTTGCTGTGCTCCCTATAAGCCTATATGCACTTTGATTCCTGGGTAAATGCAACCCTAAATAGAAGAGGAAATGCATTTACTTATACAAATGTTACATCTAAGTAAACACGTGAAAATATTTTGTCAGTAAAGTGCCTGTGCCATTTATCTAGAGCATCTAATTTAGTAAATGTCACAGTGCAATTTCCGTATAACTTAAATATGCTTATTAACTACACACCTACCTTTCACTGCCACTCAGGCGCTTGTCAAAGGTGTTTAAGTGTCACACTTGCATTTCTGAGTGACAGAATACCTCTGGGATGTACTGGTTCCTTAACTTGAGAATTACTGACTATTAAGCCGAATACATGCCTGATGTAAGTGCTGGTTAATTGTCGCAGTTTTCTGCAGTCGTTCTTGCGGAACAAATCATGTCAGGTTTCAAAATACAGATAATAAAGCACCCTGAAAACACAAAAAGGAAGATGTATAAGTTTGAATACATTTTAGGTAATTGTAATATTCATCTGAATGTTAAAGTATTTCTTAACCCACAACAGTAAAATCAGTCTGTATATGCAGTAAAGCATGCTTGTTATACACTGCTCAAAAAACATAAAGGAACACTTTTTAATCAGAGTATAGCATCAAGTCAGTTAAACTCCTGGGATATTGATCTGGCCAGTTAAGTAGCAGAGGGGATCCTTAATCAGTTTCAGCTGCTTTGATGTTAACGAAATGATCAGGTGCAGTAGATGGGCAACAATGAGACGACCTCCAAAACAAGAATGGTTTTCAGGTGGAGGCCACTGACATTTTTTTCCCTACTCCTTTTTTCTGATTGTCTTTCACTAGTTTTGCATCTGGCTAGGACCAATGTCACTACTGGTAGCATATGGCGATACCTGGACCCCTTAGAGGTTACACAAGCAGTCCAACTCCTTCGGGATGGCACATCAATACGTGCCATTGCCAGAAGGTTTGCTGTGTCTCCCAGCACAGTCTCAAGAGCATAGAGGAGATTCCAGAAGACAGGCAGCTACTCTAAGAGAGCTGGACAGAGTCGTAGAAGGTCCTTAACCCATCAGCTGGACCGGTATCTGCTCCTTTGTGCAAGCAGGAACAGGATGAGCAATGCCAGAGCTATAGAAAATGACCTCCAGCAGGCTACTAGTTTGAATGTTTCTGACCATACAATCAGACAGAGACTTCATCAGGGTGACCTGAGGGCCTGACGTCCTCTAGTGGGCCCTGTGCTCACTGCCCGGCACAGTGGAGCTCAATTGGCATTTGCCATTGAACACCAAAATTGGCAGGTCCACCACTGGCGCCCTGTGCTTTTCACAGATAAGAGCAGGTTCACCCTGAGCACATGTGACAGACCTGAAAGGGCCTGGAGAAGCCATGGAGAACATTAAGCTGCCTGTAATATCGTTCAATATGACCGGCTTGGTGGTGGATCGGTAATGGTCTGAGGAGGCATATCCATGGAGGGACGCACAGACCTCTACAGGCTAAACAATGACACTCTGACTGCCATTAGGTACCAGGAAGAAATTTTTGGACCCATTGTTAGACCCTACGCTGGTGCAGTGGCTCCTGGGTTCCTCCTGATGCCCAGCCAAATGTGGCAAGAGTATGCAGCCAGTTCCTGGAGGATGAAGCAATTGATACCATTAAATGGCCCCCCACGCTCGCCTTACCTAAATCCAATAGAACACCTTTGGGACATTATGTTTTGGTCCATCCGAGGCTTCCAAGTTGCACCTCAGTGATACTCTGGTCCAGATCTGGGAGGAAATACCCCAGGACACCATCCGTCATCTCATTAGGAGAATGCCCTGACATTGTCAGGCATGCATACAAGCACGTGGGGGCCATACAAACTACTGAACACCATTTTGAGTTGCTGCAATGAAATTTCAGCAAAATGGACTAGCCTGCTGCATAATTTTTTTACTTTGATATTCAGGGTGTCTTTGAATTCAGCCCTCTGTAAGTTTAAAAAAGTTAATTTCCATATAATGATGTGGAATCCTCTTTCTTAACACATTACCCAATCAATATCAGTACAGATATCCAGCATGATATTCTTCCCCATTGAGATCTGATGTTCCTTTATTTTTTTTGAGCAGTGTACTTATTGTGTAACAAAGGGGTTAATCCTATGCATTGCGTAAAAAGGCTGTCCATCTGCTGATAGAACAGAGCCTTGGGGGCACTCTTCACATGCTCAGTTTGGTGTGTGTTGCTAGAGAGTTTTTTTTTTTTTTTCTTGGGAGGGGGCATGTGATCAGCACAGGGCCAATCAACACTGTCCAGTCAGAGGATCAGGGGTCATGCAGCCTTATAGGACAATCAGGGGGAAATGAAAATTCCTCCCACAAGCTTTAACCAGACACTAATAGAAGTCACAAAGCTGCTATATACTGCTGATGAAAAAAGGTATTTAGCCGTTTATATTTACTGAAATAATTGCATTTCCATGTTCTGTGTACTGTGGGAGACCAGATATAGTGACTACAGGATCCTGGGTTTAGTAACGCTAACAGTTTAGATATTCTTGCTTTCCCATAGTGTGATTAGATTATAAGATTGTGATTGTGATTATACATGTACATTTACAAGAGTATGCACTAAATGCTTGTTGTGAACAGTCTGCTATGAATGCTGGCTGGCCAAATATATGACAATGAAAGTATTTGATTTGAAAGAGAATAGGAAATAATTGCATCTTTCCAAAACTTTGCAGACTGATTCTTTCTATGTTTTTAAGCAAACAATCATTGAAGCGATCAAATCTGCAATCTGTTGAATGGTTGTTGATATGTGTATGGCCAGCATAAAAGCCATGGTCAGAATAAAATTGCTGGTAGCAAAATACACATACTGTACTCTCATTTGCATGTCATCTCTTATTTATTACTGTGTGTAGGCTGCTGGCACTTAGTACATTCTTCTATGTATGTTCAGACATGGAAGACTGGTTGCACTTACAGATCAATGCAGAGCATATCTAAGGTATCGAACAGCACCCACCAGTGGTAGCCAAGTAGCAGCTGTCTTTGAGCAAAGATTGGTGCAAAACTGCATTGCCTACTGTTTTGCATATGCCTGTGAAAATGCCTTATATGTATATATATCTTTCTGTCAATAGATTTTTGAGCCATCTTATCCAAGGAAGAAGCCTGTCTAATGTCATCAAAAATTTTTATATACAACCCGATTCCAAAAAAGTTGGGACACTGCACAAATTGTGAGTAAAAAAGGAATGGACTAACTTACAAGTCTCATAAACTTTTATTCACAATATAATATAGATAACATATCAAATGTTGAAAGTGAGACATTTTGAAATGTCATGCCAAATATTGGCTTATTTTGGATTTCATGAGAGCTACACATTCCAAAAAAGTTGGGACAGGTAGCAATAAGAGGCCAGAAAAGTTAAATGTGCATATAAGAAACAGCTGGAGGACAAATTTGCAACTTATTAGGTCAATTGGCAACATGATTGGGTATAAAAAGAGGCTCTCAGAGTGGCAGTGTCTCTCAGAAGTCAAGATGGGCAGAGGAGCACCAATTCCCCCAATGCCGAGGTGAAAAATAGTGGAGCAATATCAGAAAGGAGTTTCTCAAAGACAAATTGCAAAGAGTTTGAAGTTATCATCATCTACAGTGCATAATATCATCCAAAGATTCAGAGAATCTGGAACAATCTCTGTGCGTAAGGGTCAAGGCCGGAAAACCATACTGGATGCCCGTGATCTTCGGGCCCTTAGACGGCACTGCATCACATACAGGAATGCTACTGTAATGGAAATCACAACATGGGCTCAGGAATACTTCCAGAAAACATTGTCGGTGAACACAATCCACCGTGCCATTCGCTGTTGCCGGCTAAAACTCGATAGGCCAAAAAATAAGCCATATCTAAACATGATCCAGAAGCGCAGGCGTTTTCTCTGGGCCAAGGCTCATTTAAAATGGACTGTGGCAAAGTGGAAAACTGTTCTGTGGTCAGACGAATCAAAAGTTATTTTTGGAAAACTGGGACGCCATGTCATCTGGACTAAAGAGGACAAGGACAACCAAAGTTGTTATCAGCGCTCAGTTCAGAAGCCTGCATCTCTGATGGTATGGGGTGGCAAGAGTGCGTGTGGCATGGGCAGCTTACACATCTGGAAAGGCGCCATCAATGCTTAAATGTATATCTAAGTTCTAGAACAACATATGCTCCCATCCATACATCGTCTCTTTCAGGGAAGACCTTGCATTTTCCAACATGACAATGCCAGATCACATACTGCATCAATTACAACATCATGGCTGCATAGAATAAGGATCTGGGTACTGAAATGGACAGCCTGCAGTCCAGATCTTTCACCCATAGAAAACATTTGGCGCATCATACAAGTGAAGATGCGACAAAGAAGACCTAAGACAGTTGAGCAACTAGAAGCCTGTATTAGACAAGAATGGGACAACATTCCTATTCCTAAACTTGAGCAACTTGTCTCCTCAGTCCCCAGACATTTGCAGACTGTTATAAAAAGAAGAGGGGATGCCACACAGTGGTAAACATGGCAGGCTAATTCCTTTGAGGATGTTATTTTTAAGGAAACGCGTTAGGAGTATCGTTAGTGCCTATCTTTTCTGAATGCTTCTTACCACCTGTGAAATTGTAAGTGTATTCCTTTATCTTCCAATAAATTGCCCGTACGGTATTATGCTATGGTGTCCTTTTGGTTTATCCCTCTCCACAATCCCATGAGTGGGGACTCCTAGGCATTCCCGTGCGGACCGGTTTGGAAAATATTCATCACCACCTGTGATCCAGAGACGCTGCTGAGGTTCCTGCCTAATTCGGTACTGAGGACATATACATATACAGCGTGTATGACCCATTTGCTGTAGAGTACTTTGGGTCCATACCATCTGGTGAGCACATCTTGATTCCTTTATTCCTTTGGTGTGGAATTTATCGTTTGTTGCAGTTATTTCACATGCTGGAGTCAACACCTTTTTCAAGTCACAGTTTACACTTCATGGAGATTCTGGACTTTGATTTTTTGCATTTTTTTGCATTTTGGTTTGATTGTTCACGTTTTACTTTGTGCACATTTACTCACATATTTTTAGCGCTGCACTATTTTTCTTAATAGTTTATAATGTGGCTTATGAGTTAGAAACACGAGCCATCCTTTTTGTTTCACTGTTACGGCATAGCCCCATTGATTTGAATGACCGAATTAAATTTGCCATAGCTGCGTCATGTGAAAAGCCTTCCCTGGATGTATTTTACGCTTTGGGTGATCGGTGGGGTGGTAAAACCATAGTCAGTCACCTGTTTTTACCATCCCCAGTGAAAGATGCTTTAGGTTATTAGGTTACCTAGAAACAAGTAGAGCCACAATTTAAATACACGAGAAGGGTCTCATAAAAAACACGCAAAAAATTTAAATAATTGTCAAATTCTTTCTTTCATTGAATTTGCCCATATGATGTTGTAATATTATCTAATGTTTTCCACTTTCTATAGAAAGATTATGCAATCCTAATAGAATCTGTCATTGAATTTCTATTCCTTTATAGCCATCAATGAAACTGTCAGAAAATCCATCTTACCTAGGGGGATGTTCTCACCTAAGCCTGTACCTTACAGTGTACATTGTAATGCATATCTTCATCCACCAATACACGTTCGTATACATACTGTATGCTTTTACATGCACCCATCTGTTTCCTTTGGGTCCTAAACAAACACTCACTTACAAATTCAAAAAACAAACTTGACCCATATGTATGAGTGTATGCACTGGGGTGTGTTAGGGTCATGGTTGCTTTTTAATGTATGGACATATGTTGAAGGAACTTTAGGAAGCAAGCGGTGCATCCCTAAAACACATTCCTAATTTGTGTCGGCAATTTGTGTAATTACGTGAAAATTTGCATAACATGCAGTAGAAATGGGGCCTTAAAGTGGAAATTTATCATTTTTTAGCGGGTAGGTTAATGCCATAAAGTGCAAGTATGTACGGTATACTTGCTCATTATGGTAAGCTCAACTATCAAACACCCCTCTCCAGTGATGCAATGGCTGTAATCTCCATCATTGTCACTGTTGAAATCTTCTGTTTGTTTACTTCCAAAGGCTGGTTGTCCTCTGTGTCTGCCATTTGACAGCAAATGAGGACATAACACTTGTACTTGCGTACAGGAGATGCATCATCCCCAGCACACAACTGCAGATGCCGGGTAGGAATGAAATTGCTACAGAGTCTTCTGGCCTGCTATAGAAGATCTTGCA
Organism: Pelophylax lessonae; assembly: GCF_965119305.1. Lineage (NCBI taxonomy): Eukaryota > Metazoa > Chordata > Amphibia > Anura > Ranidae > Pelophylax > Pelophylax lessonae. Next base: position 42,753,905 of record NC_138778.1, on the reverse strand, counting down.
AACCTAGGTACCTGTTTAAGAAACACTGTACCACCAAATTGAGGACATGTGCAAGGCATGACACATGTGTCAACTTTCCCTGTTGAAGGGTGGACAGAAGGTTAGTGTGATTATCACACACCACCATTTCTGGCTCAAACTTTCATGGCATGAACCACCTCTGGGCCTGCCCCTGCAGACCTGAAAGAATCTATTTTCGAGTGTGGCTTTTGTCCCCTAGACAGACCAGCTGAAGCATTGCATGGCATTTTTTAGCCTGACTCATTGAATGGCCCCTTCAACACTTAAGGGGTACTAGTGGTTCATAATACAATCCAGGAGGAGGGGGTAGAGCTGACAGGTCTCACATCATCACCATCTTCTGAGAGGTGTTGGCAAAACAAGCTTCAGCACTAGGCCTTGTCCTGTATCTTTCCTAGTTGCAAGCAGAGTTACCCAGTGTGCTGTAAACTAAACATATCGTCCCTGACCATGCTTGCTGGATTTAGCAGTAAGATGGACCTTGCGGCTGACTGCCTTGCCCAACTATACCAAAACACTGCCTTCTGCGTGATGGTACAGAGCTGGAATGGCTTAGTGTGAAAAGAAATAGCGATTGCCATTGTGGTACAGCACATTCTGCAAATTCATGAAAAGGGGGCAGAATCCACCAGATGGAAAGGCAGAAGTTGTAAAGCCAGCAATTTGGACAAGCTGGAATTTAGATGCTGGGCATATGGGTAGCAGGGAGTGTGTTTAGCTGCAGCTGGGGCAAAGAAATTTGTCTGCAATACTCTACAGCTGGTGATGTGCTGCTGGCAGACTTGTTACAAGGACCTGTGACACCCTTTGCTATACCATAATCCCTTTCAGTGATGTCTGAATGTCTGCCTCTCCTTGTTGGTCTCCCAGACATGATGGGGGGGAGTGGGCTTATTACTCACATTTTATAGATACTGGGAAATGTGTAATTGAATGCACTTTATTCAATGAAAAGTGGCATTTGGTGCACTTTAAATTGAAGACTGACGCTGACAGAAATGTAAAAACTATAAAAAAAATAAGTAAAAAAGAGAAAACAAAACTGCGGCTGACAATTAAAAAGAAAAAAAAGGGGCAGGCAGGGGAACAAAAAAAGACAACCCCCCCCCCGAAAAAAAAAAAAACTACAGCAACCAAAAAACAAAAAAGGGGGTATACATCACTGAATACAGCACTAAATGTAATGTGTTAAACACTGCACTACACTAACACACTATTCTCACACAATATACTAACAATAAACGAACACTCTGCATTCAAGAGTCACAATAAGTGTTAACACTAACTGCTAGTAGCAAAACGAGCCCTGCTCTATCTATCTCCATTCAAACTACACTACAAGAGCTGGCTATGGGAAGTTAGCTTTTATAGTGTGGGGTGGGACTATGAGCACTAAGCTGTTATTAGAGAAAATCACTTTGTCCAATCAGGGCCCTAACAGTGCTACTTAGAGAAGCCTTGCATCTTATCAGCGGTCGGGTGCAGGGCTTCAACAAATTAGGGACCTAGAATGCACTGTGAAGCGCGCAGTGCATTGTGGGGCGCTCAGCGGACGAACATCTCACCAAGCTACCTTGAAATTCTGATGAAAAGAAGAGAAAAAAAACGCTGATGCAAGTCTTAATTGCTCAGCAGAAAGGTTGTGGCGGACTTTAAAGGCACATACCCTTCAGGCAAAATTTATTTGTTTAAAAAACATGTAAATTTTATTAAACACGTATTAACCACTTAAGCCCCGGAGGATTTGGCTGCTAAACAACCAGGGGGTATTTTGCGATTCGGCACTGCGTGACTTTAACGGACAATTGCTCGGTCGTGCGACGCTGTACCTAAACTAATTTGATGTCCTTTTTTTCCCACAAACATAGCTTTCGTTTGGTGGTATTTGATCACCTGTGCGATTTTTTGATCATGCGCTATAAACAAAAAAAGAGCGTCAATTTTGCAAAAATAACAATATTTTTCACATTTTTTTATATGAAATTCCCCCCAAAAAAAATGTAAAAATCAAAATTTTTTAACATTTTCGCCCAATTTGTTTTATGCTACATATGTTTGGTAAAAAAAATCGCAAAAGCGTATTTTTATTGGTTTGTGCAAAAGTTATCGCGTTTACTAACAAAGGGAAAGATTTTCGTCATTTTTGTTGTTTTTTTTTAACGCGTAATGGCGGCGATCTGCGATTTTTTTTGCGGTACTGCGACATTGGGGCGGACAGATCGAACCCTTGACTGACATTTTTGACACTTTTGGGGTTACCAGTGACATTTCTACAGTAATCAGTGCTATACATATGCACTGATACTGTAAAAATACACTGGTAGTGAAGGGGTTAACTTTATTTGAGAGGGAGGGGCTGTGTGTGTCCCTAGGGGCGTGATTCTTACTGTGATTGGCTGTGGCTTGAGGTGTAGGAACACTGATCAACGGTTGTACATTGTAGAACCGTGTGATCAGTGTTTCTACACCGGGGAGAATGACAGGCGGCTTGTTTACACAAGCCGCCTGACTTTCTCCCTCTCCCCCGACGATCGCCGAGTGACCGGCGGACATCGGCGCGCGCTCGCTCCCCAGAGCCTCACAGGCTAGCGACGTAGACCTACGTCGCTCTGCCTGTGAGGGGCTGACTGCCTCAGTAAATATACTGTGCGCAGTCGGCAAGCGGTTAAAGCATATAATCAAAAAAACAAAAAGAGAAGACGACGAACAAGCAAAAACTTGTACATATTAAAATCCAGATTTTCTATGGATCTGAATTGGATATACAGACATTATGCAGGATTGTTGCAAAAGGTAAGTACTGTAATTTTGGTCTGAAGAGGTCGACACGTTTTGCCTTAGCTTCTTCTGGACCTCAGACGTTTACATGTATTTCTCCTTCCATGCAAGACAATGTGCAGTCCGTGGCAATCAACAAATGGTAGTCAACCATAAAATAGGACGAGGGGGGAGAAGGCTCAACCCACCTATAATTCCAAAGGAGACTTAGAGAGGGGGGACGGCAGTGTGGTGGATGACACAATCGGCAGACTGTATTCATCTGGCTTATATCTTTAACCAGGTTCGAATTCACATCTTGGGGTATTTTTCTGTTACCCAAGTATTGTGGGAAATATATATGCCCTTCTGATATTCCAATATAGAAAGTGTATATGCTCTTCTGATATTCCAATAAGGACTTATCATTGCATTTCTTATATCGGTATATTATATTTCTATGTGCTTATCTGAGAAGCTTTTTTGATCTGCCCATGGTAGTATATTGTAGCAATACTCAAACAGGGATATATACTTGACCCAGTCAGCGGAGAGGGGAAAGGAAGTAAAGCCTCATCCAGCAAATTGGCATGCACCCTGTGTCTCCTCCAGCATCCTGACCGTCCTGATGTTCACCGAACAGACGAAGTTCAGACCGAACTTATGCTCGACTCGAACTGTTTGCCAATCTCAGATGCCAGGGAAAGATATGTACAATAAATGTGATAAAAGATATAGTGCACTCAACGCAATCATAAATTATAAACATGTAACATCTGGGTTGTCCCAATTACTATAGTGATCATCATACAGTGTTAAAAAAAACATATAATCTTTAACAGTTGTGAAAGAATATAAAGTCCTCCAATTGATCCAGACAATCTCAAATAGCCAAAGACCAAGCTTCCATCAATAGTGAATCTTCAATCTTGCTAACCTTAGACCGATATGTGAGGGTGAAATAGAAGAAATAGCCTGCTCCGGTCCCAGCTGAAGCCTGATAAGGAGAAACGCATTGGGGGGAGCAGCCAGGCCGTCACGCCACGCCATGTGTTCCGCACTGCAGGCAGTCACGTTCGGTACACCTGGAACCATTGTTTATGCTCAGTTTCATCCACTTGCAATGTAAGTGTGTTTCTTTTTTAATAAAGTTTTTTAAAAGGATATAGCACTCCTGGCACTTTATATCTTTTGTTATGGGGGAGCTACATTAGAGTATAGTATCGCCAGCTACATCGGTGAGTTGGATATGGTGGAGTGGGGAAACATTCAGCCCACACATTGAAGCCGCCATTGGATACCTATACCTGGTGCATCCGTATAAACAACAGTGGTTCATGCCTACCCTCTACATACTTCTGGTAAGAAGTTTGCACTACCACCGAGGTGTCACCTCACTTGATTTTATTTGTCCACGTGTGGAAAGTGCCTATTCACCAATAAGGCTCACTTTTTATTGTTATCTGGTAAGAGGCTATTTCTTCTATTTCACCTTCACATATCGGTCTAATATTAGCAAGATTGAAAGTCCACTATTGATGGAAGCTTGGTCTTTGGCTATTTGAGATTATCTGGATCAATTGGAGGACTTTATATTATTTCACAACTGTTAAAGATTATATGTTTTTCACATATGATTTTTAACACTGTATGATGATCACTATAGTATTTGGGACAACCCATATGTTACATGTTTACAATTTATGATTGTGTTGAGCGCACTATATCTTTTATCACATTTATTTTCCCCATTTTCATTGCTGCTGCACAATTGTATGGCTAGCGCACCCTATTTCTTTTCACAAAGATATGTACAATAAATTGGCTGGACTTTCTAGCATTTTTTTCAGTTTCAATATAATTTATATCGTTTTTTTTCAGCTCGAACCCACAGATCTTTTTCTGGTTTGTTGGGGGCCTGCTTTCAGAAGCCTGTAGGCAGGTGCAGTCTGTACTACCCAATGCAGGTGGCTCTGGACCAAAGCGGCAATGCAGAAGGGGAAGAAAGTTGTGTTTCCTCTATGAAAGCTGTCAGTTTGGACTCTTGCACCTCACGTGACTTCAGCGGCCATTTTGGGTCAGGCAGAGTCTATTTAAGACCCTGGCTCCTTGCTTTATGCAAGTGGTTAGTTTAGGGAAAGGTTTCCATGTCTGGCAGGGCCAGTGTTTAAAGGAAAGGAAAGTTTCCAGAGCAGTAGGGACAGTGCAGGGACTAAATCTACCTCATTTAAGGAAGCCTCTCTGTCAGGGATGTGCTGGCCATAGCGTAGCTGATGCTCAGAGGCAGATGCAAATGCGCATGCACGATCCTGCAAGTGCCCATCTTGCCAGGCGCGCGACTGTTGACCTATGAGCATGTGCGCCATTAACACTGGCGCCAAATGGCATATATGGGGGCAGTAGTTGCACTAGCACATTGCTATCTGATCTGCAGCTGTACCTGTGTACTTGAACCTGATCCTGCTTACTTCTGTATTAGACCAGGCTTGCTTCTGACTTTGTTTGAATATCTTCTACCCTGACCCTGGCCTATATCTGGATTTTGCCTCTGTGTTCTGCTTATCTGCCTGAACTCGTGTTGCTGATCGCTGCCTGTTCCTTGACCATCCCTCATTTGCTGTCTATGCCTGCATCTGTCTATGCCTGCATCTGACCTAGGTTACCAACCTGGCTTGTCTGACCACGCATCCTGTGTCTCTTCTGCCCTGCATGCACCTGCCTGGCTCCTGCTGGAGCATCCTTCATCGTGGGCCATCAGTCTTCCTGCACCAGCTATTGCCACTGCCTACTGCTTCCTGCTGCCACCAGCCCAGGGTCTGCTGTTCCTGCCAACACCTACAGTCCAGCTATTAGGTCCATCCTGGTGATGCACCCACTACATAGAATGCTGTACGGGCACCCTTACATCCAGGGCCGATGCTAGACACCCCCCCAAAAAAAATAAAAAGGGAAGGGGTTAAAAACTTCTCTATGTCCTACCCAGTGACCCTAATCTGATGGTTCCTCCATGTTATGCTGTCGTACCCAGTGACCCCCATATTCCTGCATGTCACACCTGGGGACCCTGATGTCCCTCTATGTCACACCCAGGGACCCTGATGTTTTTCCATGTCACATTCTGGGACCCCAATATTCCTCCATGTCTTGCTGTCATACCCACTGACCCAGATGTTCCTCCATGTGGCACCCAGAGACCCCCGTGTTCTTCCATGTCATGCTGTCATACCCAGTGACCCCAATGTTCCTATATGTCACCCCAGGGGCCCCTGATGTTCCTCCATGTCATACCTGGAGAGACCCTGATGTTGTTCCATGTCAAACCTGGGGACCCTGATGTTCCTCTATGTCACACCTGGGGACCCTGATGTTCCTCCATGTCACACCTGGGGACCTCAATCCCCCATGGCACACCCAGGGACCCCAATTCCTCATGGCACACCTGGTGACCCCGAACCCCTGTTACACCCAGTGACCCCTATCCCCCATGTTACACCTGAGGACTCTGATTCCCCATGGCAGACCTGGTGACCCCAATTCCCATTCACACCAGGGATCCTCCATGTCACACCCAGGGACCCGGGTCCCCTGTTCTAGGGACACTCACTGGGCGGTATGAAGAGAGTGGCCTGCACTCTCCTCTTCTTCACTGTGATTCCTTTTCCCAGGACACTCCTCTTCTGGACCACAGTGCTCACCACAGCTCCAACAGGCTCCTGGTGGAGGAAGAAGCAGCAGTCAGAGAGCTCCGCACATCCTTCATCACCAACCTCCTCAGACCATTCCGGTGCCTCGTCGCTTCTGCTCCAGTAAAGGTGTCACCCTTCAGTGCCGAGCTCCAGCTCAGGTTCAGCTCTCCTCCGCTCCCTGCTTAATACCGACCCAGGGAAATGACGACTACCCACCAGCTCAGTGCAGAGAATCACTTCCTTCCTGGGGTTTAGGCCACTCAGCTCCAGCTGAAGAGGATCATCATGCAGGCAGCACTCTGGTGGGCTCCCTTCCTGCCTTCTGGGGCCCCCCAAAGCCAAGGCTTGGTAGTTCCGCCACTGCCCCAGACACCTGGCATCTTCCTCTGTCCCTTCTTCCTCCCCCACTGCCGCCCCTCCCCTCAGCTCACAAGGATCATTAATAAAGGAGAGCGAGTGCCAACTCCTGGCTGCGCCACTAAGTGGCAACTGTGACAACATGGGTGGTCCCTGAGCCGGGCTGTAAGAGAGGCCTTCCCGCATCATGCTCAGCTGTCAGGTATGTGACACTCTCCTTTGGATGTGAACCTGCCATTCTACTCCTCATGGCAGACTCTGTCGGGATTATTAAGTCTACAGACCACTGTTACAGTTTGTAATTGGCTCTGGATGGTCGTGCCTACCTGCCGGGCCTAGGTATTACGTTGGACCTTTCTACAATATATTGCTATTGCCTAACTTGGACTCTGTGTGTTTACTGCTGCCACACCACGCTGCACCATACTCACAAGCCTGTGCTGTGCAACCTCACCTCTGCTTGTTATATCATCAAGGAAGAAGGTTTGGATGACTGGTGGCTATGGAAAACATCATCTGCTGGCCATATACTAATGGAAATTCGGCCAGTTCACTTTGATGTTGACAGTCAATTTAATCGACTTTTGATGAAGGGACATATTAGAAAATGTATCGATTGATCAGTGTATTCGGATTGTGGTGGGTGGGTGCTACTGTCAGAATACAATGTCCTGCTAGTGGGGGCGCCTCCATTTAACTTGTCGGTCTTTTTTAAATCTCTCACAGGCTGATTGGAATAAAACCTAACCGTGTACTGCCATTAACTTTGTTGATACTTCACATCAGCAGTGCTGTATTTTGGCCTAGGCCGACAAGGCCCAGGCCTAGGGCAGCACTTTGCAGGGGGGCAGCAAAAAAGTCCCTCCCCCTCCAACTGAGAATCTTTTTGGCCAGTGGTTGCTAGAGCTGCCTCTCGCACCCCCTCCTCTCTCTCACCCCCCTCTTCCCTCTCTCTTATTCCCCCTCTCTCTCTCCCATCCCCCCTTCTCTCTCTCTCTCATTCCCCCCTTCTCTCTCTCTCTCATCCCCCCTCTCTCTCTCCCATCCCCCCTTCTCTCTCTCTCTCATCCCTCCTCTCTCTCTCTCCCATCCCCCTCTCTCTCTCTCTCTCTCACCCCCCCCTCTCTCTCTCACCCCCCTCTCTCTCTCTCATCCCCCCTCTCTCATACCTCCCTCTCTCTCTCTCTCTCTCATCCCCCTCTCTCTCTCATCCCCCCTCTCTCTCTCTCATCCCCCCTCTCTCTCTCTCTCACCCCCCCTTTCTCTCTCACACCTCCCTCCCTCACCCACCCCCTCTCTCTCCCATCCCCCTTCTCATGAGATCTCAGGGGTTCATGCTGGGACTTGTAGTCCTTAAATTTTGGAGGGAGTCGCATCCATTAAAAAGGAAGGAGTGGGGCAAATTTACATGGGGGGAGGGGGTTAGTCTTGCCTTGGGCAGCACAAAACCAAAATACACCACTGCACATCAGGAGTTCTCTATGTGAGAGACTGTAAGGGCTCTTTCGCACGGGCGTTTTTTTTATGCCCGATCAGTTCCTTTTTTTTTTTTTTTTTTTAAACGGACACGGATGACACTTGTGTCATCCGGTCCGTATGTCCGTTTTTCATCCAATCCATTTGCGGATGAAAAACGGACATAATGTATCTCTATGTAAATACGGATGTCAGCGGATGACACCACTGCCATCCGTTTTTGCGTCCGTTCCGTTTTTTGAACGGAAGAAAAAATAGGGTTCTCTTCCGTTCAAAAAAAACTGAACTGAACTGAACGGACGAAAAATGGATGTCAGCGGATGATTATCCGCTGACATCCGTATTTACATAGAGATACATTATGTCCGTTTTTCATCTGCAAAGGATGGGATGAAAAACGGACATACGGAACGCCCGTGTGAAAGAGCCCTTAGAAGCATGCAGTGGGCCTGTTTGGGAATTACTCTACTCCTTTACAAACTGAGCAGAAAAAAGTGTTTTCAGATCACCAGATAGTTCACCAATCAGTGGTAGTCTGATGTACCATGTCAATGTCTGGGAATGCACCTTACATTTTCTGTGCACACACTAATAGGAATACTGTCTACATTTACTGTAGGTATTACACAGTACTAAGCAATGGAAGGTCAACTGAGTGTGATGTGATATACCTGGGTGTGTCAGACTTAAGGCAAAGCAGGAGAACACTGGGTGTGAGTTGGGTGCTACCTATTGGCACGAGCATGGCTCATTTAGTAAGTGTAGCCGGCAACGACAGATTGGGAGGAGGCGTGAATCAGCTTCATGTCCAGGAAGACATCTGAGAGGGCAGGAGACAACTCTGCATAACCTGTGGAACAAAGAACTGGGTCACTCAGAACAGGAACTAAAGAAGGGAAGCTAAGCCTCTGCACACCCTTATTACAGCCTATTAATGTAAACATGGGACTCTGTCCTACTTGCAACACCCATGACAATTATAAAGTGGAGCTCTGTAATCAAGACTGGTCTGAAAGTAAAAGTCCTGTGTTCATGTGTTTAAATATACTTTAATGCATTGCACCACGTTTTCAAAATGTTATAATGCCCTGAGTATTTATTCATTTATCAATAGGAGAGCTGACTGTTCATCAAAATGCTTCACATTTTTCAATTGGCAGCAACTTCACTAATGTTGTGTTTGTTATATTAGAACTTTATCCCTGAGCCAAGATCTTCTGTAAAATATTAGCATTACAGCAGATGCTAACCATATTAATCAATAAAGTGTGCTGTTTACATAGTCAGAGAAAAAAAAGATGTAATTTAAAGTGGAGTTCCACCCTATTTTTATACTTACCTCCATCTTCTCGCTCCGGGTCACCTGAAAAAGAAATGGATAATCGCATATTTTTTTTTTTTTTACTTACCTCGTAGCGAAGAAAAAATACTTACCTTACTTCCTTCTTCCTCCTTCCTCGGCCGCGGCCCGTCGTCACTTCCTGGCTCTGCAATGATTCCTGGGAGCTGAACGTCATCGCTCCCAGGAATCATTGCGCCTGCACCGGCCCCGACGTCAGTTCCGGGTCGCGCGCGTCATCCCCTTCTAAACAGCTTCTGGGCATGCCCAGAAGCTGTAGAGGGATGACGCGCGCGACCCGGAAGTGACGTCGGGGCCGGCGCAGAACATCGTGGGACCAAAGAAGGCGGAAGAAGACGCCGAAGGGGATCTCGCTGGCTTCAAGCTGCCCACATCTGAGATGGCAGCGCTGGACAAGACGTTTGCAAGGTAAGTATTTGTCCTAACAGGTAAGTGCAACCCGGGACAGATCAGAGGCTAGCTATTGTGGAATGTACTAGCCCTGACTGTCCCGGGGTATTAAAAAAAAAAAAAAAAAAATCCAGGGTGGAACTCCGCTTTAAACCTTTAGGTAGACCCTGTCATCCGAAAAAGAAAGTTTAAACCTGATCTTCAGGCAGAAAAACATTTATTTAATTTAATTTATTTGATTATATCACTCAATGGCCGTGAAAGATACAGTATCTGACAAAAGTGAGTACACCCTTCACATTTTTGTAAATATTTTATTATATCTTTTCATGTGACAACACTGAAGAAATGACACTTTGCTACAATGTAAAGTAGTGAGTGTGCAGCTTGTATAAGGGTCCTTTCACACGGCCGCTCCGTGTGAAAGGTCCGCTGCGGGACTATTTTTTTTTTTTCCACGGAGCGGATGACATTTCTGTCATCCCTCCGTGTGCCCGCATATCATCCCATCCGTTTGCGGATGATATGCGGACCTAATGTAAGTATATGGCACTGCGGATGTCAGCGGATGACACCGCTGACATCCGATTTTCCTTCCTTTCCGTTTTTTACACGGAAGGAAAAATAGGGTTCTGTTCCATTCGTAAAAACGGAACAGAACTGAAAGGAGGAAAATCGGGTGTCAGCGGATGGTATTCCGCTGACACCCGCAGTGCCATTCACTTACATTATGTCCGCAAATCATCCGCAAACGGATGGGATGATTTGCGGACACACGGAGCGGCCGTGTGAAAGGACCCTAACAGTGTAAATTTGCTGTCCTCTCAAAATAACTCAACACACAGCCATTAATGCCTAAACCATTGGCAACAAAAGTGAGTACACCCCTAAGTGAAGATGTCCAAATTGGGCCCAATTAGCCATTTTCCCTCCCCAGTGTCATGTGACTCGTTAGTGTTACAAGGTCTCAGGTGTAAATGGGGTGCCGGTGTGGTCAATTTGGTGTTATCGCTCTCACTCTATCATACTGGTCACCTGAAGTTCACCATGGCACCTCATGGCAAAGAACTCTCTGAGGATCTGAAAAAAAGAATTGTTGCTCTACATAAAGATGGCCTAGGCTATAAGAAGATTGCCAAGACCCTAAAACTGAGCTGCAGCACGGTGGCAAGACCATACAGCAGTTTAACAGGACAGGTTCCACTCAGAACAGGCCTGGCCATGGTCGACTGAAGAATTTGAGTGCACGTGCTCAGCATCATATCCAGAGGTTGTCTTTGGGAAATAGATGTATGAGTGCTGCCAGCATTGCTGCAGAGATTGAAGGGGTGGGGGGACAGCCTGTCAGTGCTCAGAACATATTCCGCGCACTGCATCAAATTGGTCTGCATGGCTGTCATCCCAGAAGGAAGCCTCTTCTAAGGATGATGCACCCGAAAGCCCGCAAACAGTTTGCTGAAGACAAGCAGACTAAGGACATGGATTACTGGAACCATGCCCTGTGGTTTGATGAGACCAAATTAACCTTTTTGGTTCAGATGGTGTCAAGCGTGTGTGGCGGGAACCAGGTGAGGAGTACAAAGACAAGTGTGTCTTGCCTACAGTCAAGCACGGTGGTGGGAGTGTCATGGTCTGGGGCTGCATGAGTGCTGCCGGCATCAGGGAGCCACAGTTCATTGAGGGAACCATGAATGCCAACATGTACTGTGACATACTGAAGCAGAGCATGATCCCCTCCCTTCTGAGACTGGGCAGCAGGGCAGTATTCCAACATGATAACAATCCCAAACACACCTCCAAGATGATTACTGCCTTGCTATAGAAGCTTAGGGTGAAGGTGATTTACTGGCCAAGCATGTCTCCAGACCTAAACCCTATTGAGCATCTGTGGGGCATCCACAAACGGAAGGTGGAGGAACGCAAGATCACTAACATCCACCAGCTCTGTGATGTTGTCATGGAGGAGTGGAAGAGGACTCCAGTGGCAACCTGTGAAGCTCTGGTGAACTCCATGCCCAGGAGGGTTAAGGCAGTGCTGGAAAATAATGGTGGACACACAAAATATTGACACTTTGGGCCCAATTTGGACATGTTCACTTAGTGGTGTACTCACTTTTGTTGCCAGCGGTTTAGACATTAAAGGCTGTGTGTTGAGTTATTTATATATTATCCAAGCTGTACACTCACTACATTGTAGCAAAGTATCATTTCTTCAGTGTTGTCACATGAAAAGATAGAAAAGAAAAGATGAAAAGAAAATATTTAAACAAAAGTGAGGGTGTACTCACTTTTGCTAGATACTGTATAAACCTACTTTGGGCACATCAAATGACCTCACAATCCCAGATATTACCTTGAAACAGTAGTGGTGACCTTACAGTACATAGTTTGTGCAGAGAGCAGAGCTATGGGAGGGACCCAGCAGGCTCCACCCACTACTATTGCCTGCGGAAAACTACAGGAGGGGGCGGAGACATGACCAGTCACCTTGCACAAGGAGAGAGCAGCAATTACCAGTCTGTATTACAGGAAGCTCCTGCACAGAGACAACGTTTCATACTAGAATGATCTGGAGGAAATACACAAAGCACGCCAAGATTTAAGTAAGAATACACATGCCTCTTGTATTTAGATGGTGCTTGCTGAACCTGGAACTCAGTTTTAAAGCCTAAGTTTAACTAAAACGAAAAATCAGTACAAGGGGCATTCGTTACCTTCTATGGGATGTGTCCTTTGGCTGCTTTGTCCTTTTGTTGAAATCTTTTTCCATGCATGAAATAGGAGCTATGAATGGAGGAAGGGCGGATGATTATAGGTCTATTGATAGATCATGAGTCCCTTGTTTAAAGGGGCTTCCAGTTTCCGATATGTCACACCCCCACCACCACCAAACCAGGGTTGGGAGAAAGAGGCCCTTGTGGAGAAGCACCCCCCTCCCCGCGGGGGGGGGGGGGGGGGGCAAGGCTGCATGCTCAGATAAGGGTCTGGTATGAATTTGGGGGTTGACCTCACTTTGTTTTTTTGGGGGTTTTTTGGTGTGGATGTTCCCCTTATAATCTGTACCAGACCCAAAAGGGGCCTGGTATGGATTGGGGGGGGGGGGGCACCCCCATGCTGTTTTTACTTCTAATTTTTCATTGCCATTTGTTTTGTTTACATTCAGCTGTCAGCAGGGAACCCCTCTGACAGCTAATGAGTCATCCGTTGTTAAGGATGCGGCAGCCCGCTTGCCTGCCTGCTCCTTTAACCACTTGTCGACCAGCCGCTGTACTTATACTGCGGCATGTTGGGTCTGTCCTGCAAAACAACATACCTGTACGTCATTTGGCATGACAGCTAGTGGGGGCCACAGGGGAAGCCAATCAGTGGGTCTGGCAGCTGCGATGTCCGCCTGGCACCTGTGATTGCTCACCGTGGAGACAGAACGGCAGTCTGCTGATGTAAACATGGCAGACCGCTGTGCCGCCCGTGCCGTTTCTTCAGAGCCCTGTGCCGCGACCGGCGGCACCCGCGTACATGCGTGGGAGTGGCATCACACGGCTCCGGCCAGTAATACAGCCGGAGTCTGCAGACCCGAAAGGAAGATGGGCGAAGATGGATGCGACCGCCAGTGGGAAGAACTTGGGCTTTGTTTGCAGGTAAGTGTCACATAATGTGCTAGTATGCAATGCATACTAGCAGGGCCGCTGATAGGGGGGGACCACCAGCCCTCTTGTAGGGGGCCCGAGCACACAGGGGGGCCCACACAGAGAAGGGGATTAGTGATGGACAACAAATACAGAAATCTTCCTCCAGCACCTGAATCTGATCTGTCCCTCTCCCTGCTATCAGCTTTTATCTGTTGAGAAAGTGACAGTTGTCCCTCACTAATCCCCTCCCTTGTGTGCCCCCCCCCCCCTCCCAGCACTTATCTCTGCTCTGGAGTTTATTTGTAAATTGTAACTTTGTTTCTCTCTCTCTCTGTCTCTCTGATCACTGAGCTCCAACTGCCCAGCCTGTATATTTTTCTCATCTCATCTTTTTTATTTAACATCGTTTTTTTTTTTAGATTTAGCAGGAATTATGTGAGTTATGTTATATTTGTGTCTGCTAATAGTGATTTTGTTGTAATTTTAGCTAAATATATCCTTAATATTTTCTTGGGGGGCCCTGGCAGGTAGTCTGTACGGGGGGCCAGTGATTTCTAACAGCAGCCCTGCATACTAGCACATTATGCATTTACTTTGCAGGGAAGAAAAAAAAAACTGAAGACTTTACTTCCTCTTTAACCACTTCCCTACCAGCGTATATGGAAATGACGCCGGCAGGAACCCTCTGTCTCTCAAGGCGGACATCATTTAATGTCCGCCTGTTCTCGCCGCTCTCTTGCACCCCCCGGGGGCGTGCAGCGCGGCAACTGGAGATGAGGCATGTCCCTCGGGACACAGCCCATACCCGATCAGTTTAAAGAGCCAATAAAAATGGCTCTTTACCATGTGACTGGCTGTGTCCAATCACAGCCGGCCACATGCACTGTCCTTGTGCACGCCTCTCGTGCGCGCCCCCAGGGGCGCGCAGATCGGCGATCAGGGATGGAGAGTGTCACTCTAACACAGTCCATCCCCGATCAGGGTAAGGAGCCAATGAAATTGGCTCTTTACCACGTGACCAGCTGTGTCCAATCACAGCCAGTCACAGAATGTCAACAAATCGCGGTAACTAGTTGTTACCGGGCTCTCCTCCTCACACAACGATCCTGTGTGAGGAGAAGATTGCGGTAACAGCTAGTGTGCACAGCAAACACACTGATTGCCCCCCCCCCAATAAAGAGTACCTGTCACCAGCCCTTCAAAGTACCTGTCACCAACCCATCAAATTACCTGTCACCAGCCCATCAGAGTACCTGTCACCAGCTCCTCAGGTACTCTGAGGACAGGTACTCGGGTACTCCGATGACAGGTACTTGGGTACTCTGATGACAGGTATGCGGGTACTCTGATCACCTGTAATCAGGGCCGGCGCTACCTGTAAGGCGACCCAGGCAGTCGCCTAGGGCGCCACTCAGCAGGGGGGCGCCAGCATTCTACTTGTTGCACCAAGTTGCACTGTCTGTCCTGTCCGCAATGACTGTATGCCGGCGCCCCTCTTGCTGCTGTGCTGCTTAACAGTACGATCGGCTCGGCCTCGGCGGGCGGCGGCGCCCTCGGCGGCTCAAATCAATCATCATGTCTCTCTCTGTCTTTCTCTGTGTGACACTCACACAGAGACTGTGACAGGCAGCGCCGCGCGTCTTTGCATCACTGCAGTGGAGCTGTGGAGGTTCCCCCTGCCCTACCAATGACGTCGGGCGGGCGGGGGGAGGGCCGGGAGCCGGTGTACTGCCAATAAGGAGAGCGGGGGGAGCCGGGGAGGAGAGCGGGCGGGCGGGGGGAGGAGACCGGGCGGGCGCAGAGCGGGAAGGACACATTTTGAATCAGAGGAGCAGCAGATTCAGATGCAATAGTGCAAGAAGGACCAGTCCAGTCCCCGCCCCCGGCCAGACCCCCAGATCCAGGAAGATAGAGAAGGAAGAAGATCCATCCAGGAGAAGAGGACCTGTCCGACCACCTGGTGCCATTTTGAACACGCATAAAACGTGAGTGAAAATGTGCATTTTAAATTGGTATATTCAGTGAGGTGAGGGAGGGGTAACATTACATTTTTCCTTGGGATGGAGTATAATTGTTTTATTGTGGCTGTTTTAAAAAATCTTCTCTACTTCTCTTGTCTTGTGCTCGGCTCCCTATTGTATTCTGCCTAAGGTCCGGTTCACACTTATGCGATGCGGGAAGGCTGCGAATTCGCAGCCTATTCCCGCATCGCAAACGCACCCCTGGCAGTTCACACTGCCATATGTGATACACAGGGGGTGTCAATTAAATTTTAACGACACCCCCAGTTTGATCGCATATCGCAGTGCGATCTTTAGGTCTGGTTCACACTTATGCGATGCGGGAAGGCTGCGAATATGCAGCGTGTTCCCGCATTGCAAACACACCCCTGGCAGTTCACACTGCCATATGCGATACGCTGGGGGTGTCAATGAAATGTTAACGACACCCCCAGTTTGATCGCATATCGCAGTGCGATCGTGCAGTTCGCACAGGATCGGATCGCACAAGTGTGAACCACCATGCGATCCGATCCTGATGCGGCTGAAAAAAGGGTCCTGTGCGTCTTTGCTGCGGGTGCAGTGCGAATTTAGCCATATAAAGTGTATGGCTGAATTCGCACTGCACACCCGATCGCATGTAATGAAGGAGCAGTGCGCTCCGATATTACATGCGATCGCCGCAGCCGCACATATGTGAACCGGCACTAAGTGCTGGGGGTGTCGTTAACATTTCATTGACACCCCCAGCGTATCGCATATGGCAGTGTGAACTGCCAGGGGTGTGTTTGCGATGCGGGAACACGCTGCATATTCGCAGCCTTCCCGCATCGCATAAGTGTGAACCAGACCTTACAGTTAGCACAGAATCGGATCGCACAAGTGTGAACCACTGTGCGATCCGATCCTAAAGCGGCTGAAAAAAAAGGGTCCTGTGCATCTTTGCTGCGGGTGCAGTGCGAATTTAGCCATATAAAGTGTATAGCTAAACTCGCACCGCACAGAGATCGCATGTAATGAAGGAGCAGTGCGCTCCGATATTACATGCGATCACCACAGCCGCAATAATGTGAACCGGCACTTAGGACCGGTTCACATTTGTGCGATCACAGAGATCACATGTAATTCGGAGCGCACTGCTCCTTCATTACATGCGATCTCTGTGCAGTGCAAAATCAGCCATGCAGTTTGCACTGCGAGATGCAATCTGATCTGGGGGTGTCATTAACTTTTAATTTACACCCCCCCTGCGTATCGCATATGGCAGTGTGAACTGCCAGGGGTGCGGATGTGATGCGGGATCACGCTGCATATTCGCAGAATTCCCGCATCGCACAAATGTGAACCGGGACTACAGGTGCTCACAGCTCATAGCTGCAGGTGAGCGACCGTCGTAGGTCTACGCCGTTTTGCGCTTGAGGGCCAGCCTGTCGCAGACCCGCAGCAAAAATGTGTGGCGTGTATTTTTCTCTTAACAACTATATGTTGTATTGCACTTTCAGAATGTTTTTTTATTAAACTTTGCACTTTATTTTACATTATGGCTTTTTGTGCTTGGGGGGGGGGGGGGGGGGGGCGGCAATTTTTATTTTGCCTAGGGCGCCAAAAATCCTTGCACCGGCCCTGCCTGTAATCAGAGTACCTGAGTACCTGTCACCAGCCCATCAGAGTACCCGAGTACCTGTCATCGGAGTACCCGAGTACCTGTCATCAGAGTACCTGAGTACCTGTCACCAGCCCACCAGAATACCTGTCATCAGAGTACCCGAGCACCTGTCACCAGCCCATCAGAGTACCCGAGTATCTCTTTGTAGCCCATCAAAGTACCTGTCTCCGGCCCAGAGTACCTGTCTCCGGCCCAGAGTACCCAAGTACCTGTCTCCAGCCCAGAGTACCCGAGTACCTGTCTCCAGTCCAGAGTGCCCGAGTACCTATCTGCAGCCCATCAGATTACCCGAGTACCTGTCTCTAGCCCATCAGATTACCCAAGTACCTCTCTACAGCCCATCAGAGTACCCGAGTACATGTCATCAGAGTACCCAAGTACCTGTCATCAGCCCATCAGATTACCCGAGTACCTGTTATCAGAGTACCCGAGTACCTGTCACAAGCCCATCAGAGTACCTGAGTACATGTCTCTAGCCCATCAGGGTACCTGAGTACCTATCTGCAGCCCAATAGAGTACCTGAGTACCTGTCTCCAGCCCATTAAAGTACCTGAGTATCTGTCTCCAGCGCATCAAAGTACCCGAGTACCTGTCTCCAGCCCAACAGAGAACCCGAATACCTCTCTGCAGCCCATCATAGTACCCGAGTACATCTCTGTAGCTCATCAGAGTACCCGATGACCTATCTGCAGACCATCAGAGTACCCGAGTACCTATCTGCAGACCATCAGAGTACTCGAGTATCTATCTGCAGACCATCAGAGTACCAGAGTACCTGTCTCCAGCCCAGAGTACCCGAGTACCTGTCTCCAGCCCAGAGTACCCGAGTACCTGTCTTCAGCCCCGCATACCCATCTGCAGCCCATCAGATTACCTGAGTACCTGTCTCTAGCCCATCAGAGTACCCAAGTACCTCTCTGCAGCCCATCAGAGTACCCTTGTACCTTTCTGAAGCCCATCAGTGCTGAAGCCCATCTGCAGCCCATCAGAGTACCTGAGTACCCACCTGCAGCCCATGCCTCCTAGATTATGTGTTGGGGTGTTTGCTTTTTTTTTTTTTCCATTTTGTGGGCATTTCCATTGTCCTGGTGCTCAGTCAGGGCCTTCAAAAGTGTGATAGGTTGTAATGAAATTAGATGTGAAATATATGCTCCTAGAACGCCTGAAGGTGCTACTTGAATGTTGGGTCTCTGTATGTAGCCAGGCTGTGTAAAAGTCTCACACATGTGGTATCGCCATACTCAGGACGAGTAGCAGAATGTATTTTGGGTTGTAATTTTTGCTATGTACATGCTATGTGTTAGAAATATCTTATAAATTGACAACTTTGTGTAAAAAAAAGTTTTAATTTTATTTCCACATTCTTGAAAAACTTGTGGAAAAAAAATGACATGTTCAAAAGACTCATTATACCTCATAGAATACACGTTAGGGTGTTTGCTTTCCAAAATGGGGTCATTTTGTGGGTAATTCCATTGTCCTGGTGCTCCAGGGCCTTCAAAAATGTTATAGGTCGTTAGGAAATTATACGTGTAATTTATGCTCATAGAACACCTGACGGTGCTCCTTGCATGTCGGGCCTCTATATGTGGCCAGGCTGTGTAAAAATCCCACACATGTGGTATCACCATACTCAGGAGGAGTAGCAGAATGTATTTTGGGTGTAATTTATGCTATGTATATGCTATGTGTTAGCAATTTTCTATAAATTGACAACTTTGTGTAAAAAAAAAAAATAGGTTTTCATTTTCTTTCCACATTTTCCAAAAATTTGTGGAAAAAAATGACATATTCAAAAGACTCATTATGCCTCATAGAATATACGTAGGGGGGGTTTGCTTTCCAAAATAGGGTCATTTTGTGGGTAATTCTATTGTCCTGGAGCTCCAGGGCCTTCAAAAGTGTGATAGGTCATTAGGAAATTATATGTGTATTTTATTTTCGTAGAACACCTGACGGTGCTCCTTGAATGTTGAAGTATGTGGCCAGGCTGTGTAAAAGTCTCACACATGTGGTATCGCCATACTCAGGAGGAGTAGCAGAATGTATTTTGGGTTGTAATTGCAAGTATGCATATACTGTGTGTGAGAAATAACTTGTTATTATGACAATTTTGTGTAAAAACAAAAAAGATTTTCTTCATTTTGCCAAGTATTGTGGGAAAAAAAATACAACTTAAAAAAACTCACCATGCCTCTTAGGCCCCTTTCACACATACGGTCCGTTCAGTTCTTCAGTTCAGTCACATCAAAATGTATCAGTTTTCCATCCATTTTTCATCCGTTTTTCATCCGTTTTTCGTCAGTTGTTATCCGTTTTTCATCCGTTTTTCGTCAGTTGTTATCTGTTTTTCATCTGTTGTCATCCGTTTTTCATCCGTTTTCATCCGTTGTCATCCGTTTTTCATCCGTTGTCATCCGTTTTTCGTCCGATCCGTTTTTTTGACGGATGAAAAATAGGACATTCATCCGTTCAAACAAACGGACATTGACGGAAGTGGATGAAAACGGATGTTAACTGATGATCATCCGTTGTCATCCATTTTTACATAGAGATACATTGATGTCCGTTTTTCATCCGTCAACGGATGGATAAAAAACGGACAAACGGACAGCATGTGTGAAAGGGGCCTTAAGCTGGATACACACTATCCAACTTTTGTGGTTAGATTTCCTTCAGATTGACCTTTTCTATGTAGTTCAAGGGCCTGCGAGATTGCATACAAATTGAAAGTGTTTAGGTTTGACCTCATATTATATGGTTTTGGTAAGTCTAAAGGAAAAAGTCTTCAGAAAATCTTATAGTGTGTATGGCCCATTACTAAATAAATACCCTGGAATGTCTACTTTCCAAAAAGGGGTCATTTTGGGTGATATTTGTATTGTCCTGACATTTCAGGGCCTCAAAAAATGAGATTACATCGGTACATCAGGTGTGATCGATTTTCGATGATTGGCACCATAGCTTGTAGACTCTATAACTTTAACACAGACTAAATAATATCCACTAATTTGGGTTATTTTTTTACCAAAGATATGTAGCAGTATACATTTTGGCCCAAATTTATGAAAAAAATTACTTATTTGCAAAATTTTATAATAGAAACTAAAACAATTTTTTTATTTTTTTTTAAATGTTCACTCTTTTTTTACTTATTTCGCAAGAAATAAAAAACCCAGTGGTGATTAAATAGCACCAAAAGAAATCTCTATTTGTGTTTAAAAATGATAAAAAATTTGATTGGGTACAGCGTTGCATGACTGAGTAATTATCATTTAAAGCTGAAAGCTGAAAATTGGTCTGGGCAGGAAGGGGGTGAAAGTATCCGGTATTGAAGTGGGATTCTTCATTAGTGTAACAGTTCACATATGCAAAAGACTGAGACTTCTTGCTGTAGTTTGAGGAGCGAGACTACATGACTGGTAATGCTGGCCATACACCTGCTGAAAAATCGTTTGAAAATCTGTCATTTGGTCCGACCGTTTGTTTTTCGTCCCGTTAATGGGCACAAATAGAAAATCGTTTTCAACTTTTCAGAGCCGAAAAATCGAAGGAACAGTTTTGAAAATCTGCCGGCCGAACGATAAAAGAACGATAATTTGAAAGGTTAATGTGTCTCTCGGCCGACCTGTTTGCACTAGGTATATGTGACAAACTGAATGAAAAATGAATTCATTTATGTCCATTGAACGATTTATCTTTTGAAATTTGGTCATTACATGATGGCACGATCGTCTGATTTTTCGTTGTTCGAAAATGAGTTTGTCCGATATTTCGGCTAGTGTATGGCCAGCATTTTCAACGTGGAGCTCTCAACAGTGAAAGCATTTGTTCATTACCAAAAATATGAATTTTGAGTGGACTGAGCTTTCCGTATTATGGAGCTTGCTGTGTAGAGTATCTGTTTTTAGCAGCTGCTTGTCTCTCTGGCACCTTCTTTAGAGAACATGGAAGTAAGTACATTTGTCTATCATCAAATCAGGCAGATCTGATATGACCTGGGTGGTGCTGGAGCACAGCTGTTACAGAGTGGTATAATAATCCCTGAAAAGGTTAAGCAGTTCCTTCTGCACCTGCATTTTCCTCTTGCGTGTCTGGCGCTTTTACTGTAACAGAGCCCAGTGCAGGCTGCACTTCCCGGAAATCCTATGCTAGGGAGTATCTTTCATTCATCGGATGATGTGTAATAATGAAGAGGAACTGCTACAGGAGTTACCATAACTCTTTTCTTTCCTTGTAAAAAGAAACTAACAATTAGTGTTTCACGTCCCAAATGACTTTCTACAGGCGTCACATAGTGATTGGTTTATTGCAGAAATGGAGCCCTTGAAACATGACATTTTACTTAACTTATAGAGCAAATAAAGTGCCGTAAATAATCTCACACTACCATTGTCACGGCAGAGACCAGTCAGACAGGGTTTGCTACTTGTTTTTTTTTTTTTCTCAGCACTGGGGCCCTTCACTGCCCAATCAGCCATACACTGTGCAACCTAAATCCGGCCATAGATTGTTTGAATCTCACCTTGTTCAGCAGGGAGGGACCAGCCGAGATTCAAAGCATGTATGGGCAGGCTGAATGTACATGAGTTAATCAATCACCTTGGGTACAACCAGCCTATCAGATGTTACATGTGATTAATGCTAGCAGCTATTATAAGTGTAGCACTACTCCCTTGAGAGCTGCTGGTTACGGATTCCCCTGGGTTACCCAAAGCAACTACTTGACAATATAGCAGATTCTAAATGCTTGGCTCAGTCAGAAAACAGTCCAGGGGTTTTGGTTTTTTGTTGTTTTATTAGAGAACTTGGATAGGAGAAGGGATGAGTGGAATACTCCAACTGTATAAACTATGCACAATTGCTGGGACTTCTATGTAACGCTGAGTGCGGCAAGGCCACTGCTTCACCATGCCACTTTAGTGAAAAATAATTATTGAACTGTACTGAACTGTGAATCACTCTTCAGGGTCCTACTTGGCACCCCCTTTGTCCCTACTCTTCAGATCTCTGAAACTGGAACCCCCTTTACTCTGACACTCTGTGTAAACTGGCCCCTTGATCCTCTGACTTCACTGGCCCTTCCTGTGCAGATCCTTTGGCAAGTCCCCTGGTACTCACGGACACTGTTTTTCCCGGAAGACTCTGCCAGCAGCTCCACTGTCAGCTGTACTGGATCCTCTGTGACTCAGCTCCACACCTGGTTCACTAGGCCAGCTGCCTAAGACCACCTTCCTCATGCAGCAGGAGGAGAGACAAGTCGTCAGCCTCCTCCTGGGACTCTGCTTCCCGCCAAAGACGCCCTGTCACATGTCCCCCCGACTTTTATGAGCAATCCCTGGATGCACTAAAAGAGTGCCCTCCCACTGGGACTCTCACAAAAGCCAATGTGTCACTGGCCAGGTTTCCTCCACTGTCCAAAAAACAACAATAGTGGCGATTTTGGCTCTGAGGAAGAGGGTCCTCCCTCGAAACACGTAAGCCACATCAGGTTTTGAGGACGCCATCACGCTATCCAGCAGTAGAGAATTGTCCTGGAAGCGAGCGGTGCCCATTTCCTATGTGCTTGTTCATATGCTACGTTTGTGAGTATATTGTACGCTACCCTTCTTTGCTTTTAATAAACTTTTAAGTGGTAATGCACAAAGTCGGTGCGCCCTTCTCTTGTTGTTTTCCTCCACTGTCCAACAGGCTCCCCTATTTCATGCAGTGGGGACACTCCCTTAGATCCAGTGAATCACACCTGGGAACATGCAACAGGCGACCTGATAGATAAGGCTCCCCTGATAGGCAGATGGAGCATACAATGCTTGGAACCTAGCACCTAACTAGGAGGGTGCTACATAAGTATACATGGTAGTTCAGTGAGAACAACAAGTCGACAATTACAAAGGATGTGGGGGGCTTGAAGTTCATTCACACACAGAGCTGTGTGAATGAATGATGCGGCTGTGTGGCAGCGCCGATTTTAAAAAGTGACAGCTAGTTTGGGGAACTTCTCCCCGTACTGCGGTCACAGGGAGTGTGGGGAATGGGCAGTGGCTGCAGCATTGGGAACATGTTACCTGTTCCACCCTAAAAATGGGTGGAACATGTAACATGTCCCCAAAGGTATACTTCTCCTTAAAAAAAAAGACAGAACGAATGGAAAACTTTTGCACAAAGGTATCTAGCGAAGTCTGAAAATTGAAACTCCCATAGTACTACGTCGCTCGCCTTGGAGCCTGTAGGGGGCGAGTGCGCGCCGCCCGCTACAGGGGATGCCCGCTCGTTCACGGGCATCCCCACGCTTGTGACCGGCGGCTCCGATGTCCGCCGGCCACTCGCGATCCCGCTCAGGAGAGGGAGAAAGGCAGACGGCTGATGTAAACACAGCCGTCTGTCATTCTCCCTTAGATCATGACAGAGACTATGCGATCCTGCTATGTAGGATCGTATGTCTCTGTTATGATCTAACAAGCCACGCCCCTTGACAGTTAGAATCACGCCCCTAGGGATACATTTAACCCCTTGATCACCAATAAAGTTAACCCCTTCCCTGCCAGTGTCATTTTGACAGTAACAGTGCATATTTATAGCACTGATTACTGTAGTAATGTCACTGGTACCCCCAAAAGTGTCAAAAATGTCAGTCAAGGGTCCGATCAATGTCACATTCCCACAGAAAAAATCGCAGATCGCTGGCCATTACTAGTTAAAAAAAAAACAAACAATAAAAATGACATAAATCTTTCCAGTAGTTAGTAAACGCAATAACTTTTGCGCAAACCAATTAAAATATGCTTATTGCGATTTTTTTTACCAAAAATATTTTGCTGAAAACATATTGGCCTAAAATGTTAAAAAATTTAGATTTTTACATTTTTTGGGGAGGAATTTCATATAAAAAAATTTGAAAAATATTGTTATTTTTTCAAAATTGTCGCTCTTTTTTTGTTTATAGCGCAAAAAATAAAAGTCGCACAGGTGATCAAATACCACCAAAAGAAAGCTCTGTTTGTGGGAAAAAAAAATTGTTTAGGTACAATGTCGCACGACTGTGCAATTGTCCGTTAAAGTAACACAGTGCCGAATCGCATAATAGGGCCTGGTCTTTGTGCAGCCAAATCCTCGGGGGCTTAAGTGGTTAAAAAAATCCATTAAATATATGGTTCCCAGATAGGGTATCTATCAGATATTGGGGGGGGGGGGTAGAAGCGCCAAGTTCACCCTTGGTGTAATACAGTGATGGGGAAAAGGGAGCAACCATTTTATTTATCAAACATTTATTTATGATTATCAAACATGTATTTAGTATTAACCAGATATATTGGATGTATATATTGTGAGAAGTCATATTGTATAACAGCTGTTGTGTTCAAAAGCCATTTACACCTCCAGCTGTTAGATTGCTATCTAGACCTTTGAAGACCTGTTCAGCAAACAAGCCTTGGAAGTGATGTGAATGACCATCCACATATCAAAGAATGTCCCCAGAGACTCACATGGGACTTCAAAAGAATTTAGTTAGCTAGGTTCCACCCACGTCAGAATGTATAAATTGTAATACAAGTCCTTAGGAAGATAGAGCAATGGCTTTCAAACCAACAGAATGTAATGTGACTGAATTGCTCTCCAAATATGTCTGTCTACCTACAAGTTTGTCTAATAAATATAATTTCCAATCTGGCTCCAACAGTTAAAATGTTACTAAAACCCATGAGTTCTGTGGTTTCCCCTACAACAGTTTTAATGATCAAAAAGTAAAATACATAAAATGTTCCACTCGCAAAGGTAAGAATAGAACAAACGTGAGACCGGTGAAGGCTCTGTGCAGTGATGACCTTCCCCAGGTGGAGCTGTCAGTCCATGCTGCTACACCGCGGCTCCGGTGTCAGAGAGATTTCAGAGGACGCTGGGGGATGTATCAGATGTAAAACTGATAAGAACAGATACTACACGTGAACTTAACCAAAAGGCCGAGAAGCGATTTTTCTTTGCATGTAGATAGACTGTGTGCATCACCTGAAGTGCTGAAATCTTGTATTACCAGCTGAATTACATTTGCTCACAATCACTTAGGCTGCATTCACATGTCAGCTTATAATCGCGGGCAGAACCGCCGCGGTTCCGCCAGCGATTCTGAGATTTATTGCAAATCGCGGGACGCCTAGCGTTGCCCGTTGATTTGCAATAGCCCCCCAAACGCCGAGCGATGTTGCCGCGATTTACGCCCGCCGAATCGCGGCAACATCGCGCAAACAAAATCGCGGGACGCAATACGCTCCAAAAAAGTACAAGAGCTTCTTTGGAGCGTATTGCGTCCCGCGATTTTGTTTGCGCGATGTTGCCGCGATTCGGCGGGCGTAAATCGCGACAACATCGCTCGGCGTTTGGGGGGCTATTGCAAATCAACGGGCAACGCTAGGCGTCCCGCGATTTGCAATAAATCTCCGAATCGCGGGCGGAACCGCGGCGGTTCTGCCCGCGATTATAAGCTGACATGTGAATGCAGCCTTAGGCCTCATTCACAGGGGAGCACCTATCTGTACATCCATGGAAAGGGACATCTTTGCCTGCAAAAAACGCACAGGTGCTGCACGGACTTTTGACACCTGTGTTCGGGGACGGCTGTCAAACTGGGACCAGTGGCTGAGTCCGTGCAGCTGCTTTGCCCCAATAGACATAAATGGAACTACCTGCATGCAGATGCACAAAACACCATGTGCATCCTGTGTGGGCAAAGAAGGCCCTTCGCACGGGTGTTCAGACAGGTCCTCCTGTGCAAATGAGGACTTATTGGAATCATTATTTGATACTCTCTCTTACAATTCTCTACAAACATTCCTTGTGCATTGAAAAATGTTCTTTTCACATTTAACTAAACATTACTGCAAGACCTGAAACTTGCACATCGTAACTCTTAGGAGATCAGTAGAATTTGAGCCATTTTTGTCACCTTCACCTGTAAGACACAAGATCCCTTCTGTGTTTTAGACTGAAATATCAGGCAGAACAAGAAGCCAAAATGATGTCAAGTGGCCCACAGCTAACCTCAGTCTTGTTTTTTATTGCCTCAGAGAGAGGGATTGAGAAAATATTTATAGGCCCTAGAAGACGAGTAAAAGTTTGCAGGCATATAGGGATTTCAGTCAATAAACCTTTTGTGTGCCCTTCATGCACCCATAAAAACATAAAGCAGGAATCATATGCTGACAGGCAGTCAAAAATCAAAGCCGTACCTTTCGTCAGCCAAATTACAGCACCCAGCAGGTGATCCTGCGCTTGGTGCCCATCACATATTTAGCTGACCTGGAGATTTCGTGCCAGCCTTGTGTGACACCTCATGATGTATTGAGAGACTCTTAAAGAAATTAATTTATGCACTATAATGTGTCCTGTTAATTTACGGAGCTTATGCTATGCTCATACTTCATCATTTGGAGAGACAAAATGTAAAGAAATATGTAGTTGGATCCCGTGAGTTTTATGTGTACAAGAAAACACATAGAATTTATGGTAGAATGTCTTATTAACTGCTTGCCGACCG
Organism: Pelophylax lessonae; assembly: GCF_965119305.1. NCBI lineage: Eukaryota > Metazoa > Chordata > Amphibia > Anura > Ranidae > Pelophylax > Pelophylax lessonae. The sequence continues at coordinate 42,727,033 of NC_138778.1, read as the reverse complement.
TATAATGTAAATATATGGGGGCAAGGTGGCTCTCCTGTGCAGGATCACGTACCTAGTATGTAATCCTGCACCTCCGGGTCTGGGGTGCCCATGCGCGCCGCCAGTGACCCACTGGGATTAGACACAGCGGGAGCTGATCTGTGGCTACCGTGAACCAAGGCAGGTTGCCATTCTGTCAGCAGGTAAAACATTGATCCTGTGTTCCTGCAAAGCAGGGACATGGACAAATGCCTTCCCATAGCAAAATCACCTCCCACACAGTAAGAAAACACATTGTTAGGCACACAGGTAACCCTTTAATCGCCCCTGATGTTAACCCCTTTCCAGCCAGCGTTCGTACAGTGACCATGAATATTTTTAGCACTGACCACTGTATTAGTGTCACTGGTCCCCAAAAGTGTCAAGAGTGTCAGTTAGTGTCCGATTTGTCTGCCGCAATATCGCAGTCCCACTATAAGTTGCTGATCACTGCCATTACGAGTAAACAATAAATAAAAATTCCATAAATATATCCCATAGTTTGTAGACTCTATAACCTTTGCGCAAACCAATCAATATATGCTTATTGGGATTGTTTTTACCAAAAATATGTAGCAGAATACATAATGGCCTAAATCTATGAAGAAATCAGATTTTTTATATTTTTTATTGGATATGGTTTTTTTTTTCAAAATTGTTGGTCTTTTTTTGTTTATAGCGCAAAATATAAAAACTGCAGAAGTGATCAAATACCACCAAAACAAAGCTCTATTTGTGGGGAAAAAGGACATATATTTTAATTTGGGTAAAGTGTTGCATGACCGCGCAATTGTCAAAGTATTGCAGTGCCGTATAGCAAAAAATGGTCTGGTCATGAAGAGGGTAAATCTTGCAAGTGGTTACCACTATAGGAAAGACTTTGATGTCTTCTTAGCAGTTCTTCCTGATTGAAGACCAACAACCCTGACATGGAAAGTCCATCCAATATTTGACAGTCAGTTTCTCTTCTCTATGTGCAGGTTTTTTTTTTTTTTTTTTCAGGGGGGGGGGGGGGGGGTTGACGACCATTTTAAGTAGTAAAGCCAGTAATGCCATTTTTTAGTAGTAATGCCAGGTCTGGGGTTGGGTTGGGCCTACAGCATACAGGAGATTTTAATTACTTGGTAGTCTTGGGTCTGTCTCTAGCGGACAGTCCCCATAGTTTACAATACTTAGCTGCAAGTAGGGCATTTCTCAGCAAGGGATTAGCCTTGTGCTACTAAGCAGAAACAGGCAGCATTGGGTGGGGGGGGGGAGGATTAGTAGTCTTGTCTAGGTTGCAAAATAGTTAAGCACTGGCCCTGCCTGGATGCTGGTTGAGCCTGATGCCTAATTGAGGAGCCAGGCAATGAGAACATTGACTGGGGTACACCTTTCCAGTGAGCAGAAGGAGAACCCATGCTGACTCAGAGTGGTGGGAGGCTCCTGGCCAACCCTACATTGCATGCAATTGAAAATAGGAATGGGGCTCTGTATCCATGACTCAGCATCATTCTGAGCCCTAGCCGTGTGCTGGAGTTTTAAATAATAGAATAGCATAGATGAGGGGAGCCTAAACTCCACCTAGAGAACAGAAAAGGTGCGCAACTTGGCAAGGCTCCCCTCCAGCAAAACACAATATTTCTGCAGGAGGGATTCCCCCACCAACACGGACTGCGTTGATAGGGGAATGAAGCAATTTTCTTTCCTTCTACCCGTGGGCTGCTTTAGTCTCTGGAACATGAATCAGAGAGTCAAATTGGTGACTACAGAAAACAACTCACTTTGAGTCTCTTATTTTCTGAACTGTTTTTTTTCTTTTAATAAATAGTCCCCTATATCGTATCAAGTTACCATAAGAAGCCAAGTGCCTGATTCTGATGCCCTGGAAACAGACAACTTGTCCCACTTTGGCTGAATGGAAACAAGAGGTCAATTGGATTATGGCTGCGGAATGGAGGGTGTTGACTCTTAAGGGTCAGCAGTCCCGATTCATGGATACTTGGACAGGCTGGATGTTCTACTCGGAAGAGCTTACAGACGACTAAAGTGCTGGGGCTGGGCTTCTGGTTTATGTGTGTTATTCTTTCGGACCCCGTGCCTCCCCCCGATGTGTTACATCCTCCATGACCTTGATTCTTCCAGAGAAGCAAAGAAACAAATCACCGCTCAAAGTACTGACAGCTGGGCCAGTAGGGTTCCCAAATAAACTGTAGTAGTCCTACAAGACTGGGTGCTCACCAAGGTCCGCAACCTAAGAAGTCCATATGCATGTAGAAAGAAAGTGGCACTTCCAGTCTCAGGAAAGTAGAAACTTGAGTTTTATTTCTTCAAATCAAAAAGTCCAACATCGACATGTGCAAGACAAACAGGATAGCAGCAAATGCGTTTCACACTATGTGCTTATTCATTGATTCTTCCAGGCTGACTATTTTTCCTGTACTCTCTTTCTCTATACTTACTCTCCTACAGCTCCACAGGGAGCGACCTTTCCTCTCCTCTTAATTCTTTGTTCTGTCTCTACTACTTTACGCAATTGCAAGCTAAGAATGTGGCAACACTACCCTGTAATTCCTTATGTTGGATGTCACGGTACTGCCGGACCGCCCCAGGGGTTCTTCCCTGGGGGATAGGCCTGGTCAGTGGGAAAGGCGTTACATGAGGTTCACCTCCGTTTGGCCGATAGGCACACTCTCCATGACGAGAAACCTGTCTTTTGTATACGTGTTATCTGCTTACTGTATGACATGCCACTATTGATTACTGCTACACTTGTTATAAATTTTTTTTCTGTGCTTTGAACTTCTCTGTAATCTATCTTTTTTTGGAAAATTGAAATTAAAGATTATTAAAAAAAAAAAAGTTACCATAAGTAATAAGTAGCTGCTATCGGTTAAATTGAATTTATCCATTTTTGGGGAGAAGTGACTTTTAAAGAGCACACATTGTATGACCTTTCGATAACTGACCCTTACAGCAATATGTTGTGTATGTATAACAAGCATACCAACCCCTCTGCTGTGCATTAGTCTCATGAACCTCGCTCCTCTCTAAGACAGATACAACAATCTGTATTAACCTGCACCTCTTCTAGAGCCACCAGATTCAATTCCTTATCTCAGTGAGCAGTGGAGGGCCTCATGTGCATGAACACTCTTTTCCTCTATTCATCTCCCCCCCTCCTTCTCTCTCCTGATACACATTTCCAATTTCAGCCCCCTTTCAAAGGCCATTCATTTCCTTAGCCCCTGAGAATAGCATACAAGGGGTCCCTACACCTCTCAATAAAGGCAGACACACAGCTCGCATTTGAAAACCAATTGGCTGTGGAGGATGTGCATAATAGGCAGGGGATAATCCGTGAGTGTATTACCCAGATACCGACTGAAGATGGGATATTATAGGCATTAGTGCACCTGACGCTGAAGTGATTATTTCCTCTGTGTCATATCGCCACCACTAAGGAAGACTAGTCAGAAGATGACAGGGACATGTTTCTGTCATCACCTCATATCATCTAAGCTCAGCTTTCAATACTGCTTAGCACCCTAATGAATGAGATACTGATTTCGGTGCTATAGTTCTGCACTGATACCATACTCTTGAAGAGGAATTCAATTAGCTATTTCGTCTCAAGAAAGCTCTCAATATCACGAGAACCAAATATATAAAACATTTCCATAGAAAAAAGGACTTATCCTAGCTCCTCTGACCTTTACCTCTGTGTTGTAAACCTCTCCTAATCCTCAGTCCTTGGTTACATAGATAGCTCCTTACTCAGAGTTTAACCAGCAACACCTCCGCTGGGAGGCTGCTGTGACTCATCCAGTCCTTAGAGGAAGCAGTTAATTTCTCTATTGATTCTCTGACTTTGTAAAAGCATTTGGTCATTGCCGGGTTTGGTTGATTTTTAGAGAATTTGAGAGAATTATAGAATATAGTAATTTCTGCCGTGACCCCAGAGCAGGATTTGGTCAGACCGAGGTCACTTGTCGCAAAGGAGCTTAAAGGATAAGTTCACTTTTTTGGGAAAAAAATAATTAATGCACATTTTTTTGCAGGTAAAAAAAAAAAAAACATACGTGTATTTATTTATTTACAGTGGCGGCTGGTGCTCCATGGGCCGGGGGGGGGGGGGGGCGTCAGACGGACCACACCATACCCCCCCTCCCCCGGACCACATCAACTCGCATACCATACCATTCCCCCCGTCGGCGGCTCACTCACTCTGGACTGGAGCAGCGGCAGCGGCTTCCCCTGCATCTCCTCCCTCTTCCTCCTCCTTGGCCAATAGCATGGCCTCTCCTTTCGGCCAATTGGGAAACAGGTCTCAGGAACTGCTTCCTGATTGGCTGGGAGGAGGATCTGTGTGATAATAGCGAATAATAATTCGCTATTGTCACACAATTGGGTGGGCTCTGCGCCCCGAGCCCACCCTTTTTTGAAGCCTATTAGAGCCTCTGGCTCTAATCACATGCTTCAAAAAAAAAACCCCATTGGAATCCATGCGTCCGGCACCCTGCATGTAGATTAGGGGGCCGGATGCATGGATGCAGGGCGGCGCCCCTGCGCTCCCAATGCTACCAGCCGCCACTGTTTATTTATTTATTTTGAGCCTGTAAAGCATTGCGCCAGATCGCTGGTGCCATGCAGATCTCCTTCAGATCTGTTAGTGTATCTGTGTGCTCGTACATTCCGTACAGGAAAGCAGATACAATCTGACAGGAAGAATCAATGAACTACCACGGCGCTCCACAGCGCCGTGGCAGTTCATTGAGAACTACAAGTGGACAGCCGCCAAGGCAGTCGGAGCTTGTAGTTCATTCACACACAGAGCTGTGTAAATGAATGATGCGGCCGTTCCACACAGAGCTGTGTGAATGAGTGACAGCTAGCACAGGGGAATGTCTCCTAGTACTGCTGTCACAGGGAGTGCGGGCATCGGGCAGCGGCTGCAGCATTGGGATTGGGAACATGTTACATGTTCGACCCTAAAAAGGGGTGGAACAAGTAACATGTTCCCAAAGGTGAACTTACTCTTTAACTTTACCAACTGATTCCAAAGTTTAAAGGAAACTTGTAAAGTCAGCAGAGAAATAAAAATTTCTCTGATGCTGTACAGCAAGTACCCTAAAGTGCCAAATCCTGGCATCACAGTACCTACTTACTGCTTTAAACGCAGCTGGATCCTTTTGAATTTTTGCAAATAAGAAATTCGGGATATTTGAATGGGGTTAATGATGCCCCCACTCCATATGCATTAAAGCTTGGGCCTGGCAATAGCTGGGGCTTTAAAAGGTGGATACAGCTGCACGCTGGGAAGCAGCAGGCACTGTGAAGGTAGGATGTGATACCTTAGGGTGGTATGTTAGCTTTTGCTGTTTAAAGCAGCATGGGAGGGGCATGGGGGATTTCAGTGCTGAACAACATGCGTTTATATGAGCACCCATGCCCCTGACCTATAACCTATCCCTAAAAAGTTACCTTATTGTATCATCCTTTACACACCCTCAACCTAACCCTTCCATTTCATCCTTAACACTTAACCTACATCAACACAATCTACCCTTTAACAGTTAAATGCAACCCACAACCAATAAAAAAAATAAAAAAAATCAACCCTTAACCAACTCCTAACACTTATTTTTTTCACCCTGCTTAAAGTGACTATATTGCCCAAAACCTGTTTTTAAATAATTATATTTGAAAGAAGAGGGTTAATACTTGACTGTCCCATTGCCTGTGTCTCCAGTCGCAGAGGTACACCAGCCCAAGATCTTCAGCATCTACCACACACTCCAGGAGTGTTGGATATCTGGGGCCCCTACTGTGAGCTGTGGTTCCGCCTGCTTGGCCACTACATCATTGCAAGCCACACCAGTGGGATAATGGCCAAGGGGTGGAACCACAGCATGCAACAGGGGATCCAGGCATCTAACATGCCCAGGATGTGTGTTGGATGCTGAAGATTCTTCGACTCCGAAATACAGGCAGTGGGACTGGTAAAGGTTTTTTTCTTTGGCAACAAAGTCACTTTAAAATGTAAAGAATCTATAATCTTTATTATTTATATAAGCACTTGTAGGAAACTGAATAAAGCTTCCCTATAGTAGTACTAGTACTTATGATAGCCTAAACATTAAGCATCATGCATTACCTTCCTTAGTCATACCTGTTAATATCAATAGGCTTTCTGCACTCTGTGTTTTAACTTTGCTAACTTTGTATCTCCCTTTGCCCCAGCCAATTCCCCACAGGCAGCAGCCCCTTCCAAAGCAGGATTACAAAGTCAGTTTTACACATTAGTGCTGCTCTGAAGGATAAACTCAGCTCTATTCACTGCCAGACGGCTCTTTAATCCCAAAATCACACGTCAGTTTCAATTAAGAATATTATTCTCTAGTCCCCCTTGGGCCGATGTTTTACCCAAGTAAGCTTTGCCAGAAACTCGTATCAGATATGGTGAGTGTCAAAAAGTAAGAGGGATGGTAGATAGAGGGCTGCCTTGGGGGAACTCTGTTGTCCCAGACTGAACTCTAACAATTAAATTGTATCCTAATATCTAATTAGCAGACTGTTTCTGCCATAATGTTCTTAATGGGTGATATTATAACTTGCTGAACATGCAGCATCACAAAGTTATTGTCTTGGGTAACTAGATTTTAACAGGAAACTTTGAGAAATTGTATCTTACACTGATCACATACAGTATGATTTCTGCTTGTGATATATCAGGTTGGAGTTAATCTTTGCCCAAGAATGATCACTTAGAAGCAAGTAAAACCCAAGTATTGAAAAATAAAAACTATTATAATAGAGCACATTTTATGACTTTCAGTTTAGCATATGTCATCTTGATTTAATATTCACTATATTGCCAAAAGTACTGGGACACCCCTCGAAATCATTTCATTTAGGTGTTCCAATCCCCTCCATGGCCACAGGTGTAACAAATCAAACACCTAGGCATGCAGACTGCTTCTACAAACATTTGTGAAAGAATGGGTCACTCTCAGGAGCTTAGTGAATTCAAGCATGATACAGTGATAGGTAAGGTTGGCACCTGTGCAATATTTCCATCTGTGAAATTTCCTTCCTACTAAATATTCCACAGTCAACTGTTAGTGGTATTATAGCAAAGTGGAAGCAACTGGGAACAACAGCAAATCAGCATTGAAATAGTAGGCCACGAATAACGATGGAGTGGGGTCACCGCTTGCTGAAGCGCATAGTGCGCAGAAATCGTCGACTGTCTGCAGAGTCATTAACACAGACCTTCAAACTTCATGTGGCCTTCAGATTAACACAACAACAGTGCATAGATGGCTTCATGAAAAGGGTTTCCATGGCTGAGCAGCTGCAGAACGCCTTTATATCACCAAGTGCAATGCAAAGCATTGGATGTAATGGTGTAAAGCAAGCTGCCACTGGACTCTAGAGATGTGTTCTACGGAGTGACGAATCATCAATCAAGCTTCTCTGCCTGGCAATCTGATGGACGGGTCTGGGTCTTAAGGTTGCCAGAAGAATGGTACTTGCCTGACTACATTGTGCCAACTTCCAAGGGTAAAGTTTGGTGGAGGAGGGATTATGGTGTGGGGTTGTTTTTTAGGGCCCTTTGGTCTAAAGCCCTTTAGACCTGAAGAAGGGGTGTACCCCAAAATATGTAGTCTGGCCGCCTTTTGTCTCCACTCCGCACACTCCCGTCGGTGATCTCCCATCTGGTGACATCATTTCTGGGCGCCGAAACGGTCTACTTGGCAGGGACAGCTGATTACGCATACTCTGCGGTCACTGCCAGCATCTTACCTTGATGTGACCCGTGCAGGATGGCTTTTGTGGCATTCCATTCATTCTCCATCACGTAACCCTTCTATCTGGCATCTTATTATCCTGTTGCTTGGCGGCATTGCCCGCTCCTCATCCCATCTTCCTTCTGAGAATACAATGTTTTTAGTCATCTGCACTGGCTCCACTTAAGGTACTGCCGTTTTGCTGTTTTCCATCTGTGTTATTTTATATGGTGGCCAGCATCCTCTACAATTTGGATTATCTACTGTGAAGCATTTATTGTCAATAAACTAAGACTTTTGGACTTTAATTTTGCAAGCAAATGTTTCTTTGCCTGGCTGGGGGCAGCGCTTTTCATCCCAATTTATTGTTTGCATTCCCAGAAGAGTTGAAGTTGTTATAGCTGCAAAGAGTGGGCCAACTCAATATTGAACCCTACGGACTTAGACTGGGATGCCATAAAAGTTCATGGCATTAAAGGCAGGCATCCCAATTATTTTGGCAATATAGTGTAGAGTGTACAATGGTTGGTGTGCACAGTTATGATATGTACATGCTACCAGAAGGTTTGGAGAGGACTCCGACGGCATGTAAGGGTCTGTTCTCTCTTATCAGATTGGTTCTTCGAGGCCTCAGAGCTGGAAGTAACGGAGAACGCAGCTGTACATTTTAGAGAGCCGTATGCATGCTATGGGTTTTATGCTTTGGTCCTGGTACCTGCATAAAGATACAGTATATAGATAGATCAGCATAAAGATTTCTAGAAGTGACCTAGATCCACCTAGGGATAACTTGCATGTTAGGAGCCTGACCAGTCTGCACCCAAATGGGGAGGCTTCCAGGAAGAAGCCTTCCCTACTCTTCTGGAACCTTTCCCTGATGCTAAGCACTGTCCCTGACATACGGCTGACCTGTCTCTACTCTAGCCACTGGTAAAATGCGTGCCAAACCCAGGAGCCAGGGGGTAGAGTGGTGACCAGGGTCAGAACAAAGAATGTGGCCAGAGGGGTGGCTGCCCTGCGCACTGTGGTATCATGTGAGGTGGGTGGGCATCACAAGAAGATGGGGGGGAGGTGATTTGTGTTAAAAAGGGGAATTTTGGAAGTGGCAGGGGGTAAGAATTGTTCTAGAAGGGCACATTTAGGGAGGTGTGCTAGGAGTGGTGATTTGGGGGATTTGTATAAGGCCCATCTAACTTGAGGGGGGGGGGGTACAATTTGGCATGTTCGCCCTGGGCTCCAGATGATATTGCCCTGGTACTGGTGGTGTATAAAGAATATAATAGAATAGAAAACCATCATCCTAAATTCGAATTTTGAATAGAGTATAAAAAAAATTAATAGAAAAGAATAGAATAGAATGAATAGAACAGAATAAAAAAAATATATATACATAACAATATTTCCGAATTTTGAATAGAATACATTTAAATAGAATAGCAAAGAACAGAATATAATAGAAAAGAATATAATAGAAAACAAAATAGTGGAATAGAAAAAAAAAAAAAGAATAGAATGGAATAAAAAGAACATAACCATCTTCCAAAATTCTAATTTCAAAAAGAATAAATTTGATTTAGAATGGAATTAGGTTTAAATGCAATGCGAACAAAATTTGATTCAAATTTGAATTGAATTCGAATTTTTAGAATTTGGTGGAATTTTGTCAAATTTTTCCAAATTCAGAAAAATCGAATCCATTCTAATTCAAATAAACCAGAAAAATTCCAAAGACAAATTAAACAAATAAAACAAATTTTACTAAACAAATTTATGTGAATAACAAATTGAAACAAAACAAAACAAATGTTTTCGTTCTGCACGTCTAATGTATCCTATTGATGCCATTCTAGGTAGCTTCTCAGTCTGGTCAGTGAAATTGAAGCCTGTAGCTCACAGGCTCACATCTGCTGGCTAGTAGAAGTTCTATTCACGAACACATACAAAAAAAGAGAAACCAGCTAGGAACATGGGGATTAATATAATGAGGTAAGGGATTATACAGAAATGGATGAATACAGCTGATAAGAGGAGCAGTAAACTGGCCGTAGCATGTGATGTTATCTGATAAGGTATATGGAAAACACATACCTTCTGGAAATATTCCAGACAGAATTATTGTTAACATTATTATCTAGTCAGATAACCAAGAAATTAAATATAGCCAGAGTCTATAAACTGTGCAATCACAAGTGCAATTTGGTATCCCTTAAATACTATAGTCGTTCAAGTGTGTATTATCTTTTTTTTTTCTATAGCTGCCCATTAATTAGAATTTTGTTCAAAATGTTTTTGTTTTACAAAGTTCATTCATTTTTCTAATTGTTAGTGGGGTCAATTTCTAACGATGTAATAGGTTTTCATTCGGGAAAACCTTCACCTTCAATTACTTTTAAATCAAATCTTAACTGAAGACCAGGCATTTTTTGGCACTTTTTGCTTACATGTAAAAATCATTTTTTTTTTCCCTAGAAAATTTGTTAAAACCCCCAAACATATATATATTTTTAAAGCAGAGGCCCTAGAGAATAAATTGGTGGGTTTTGCAGTTTTGTATGTCACAAGCTATTTGCGCAGCATTTTTTCAAACACAATTTTTGGGAAAAAATACAATTTTTAAAATTTTATGCAAAAAATCACAATACATAACCTAATTGTTTTGTAAAATATAAAAGATGATCTCACGCCGAGTAAATAGATACCAAACATGTAATGTTTTAAATTTGCGCATGCCCGCACAACGGCTACAAAACAACGTAAATTTTACCATTCATAGGCACATTTTTAAAAGCCTTTACTGGTTACCACTTTAGATGTACAGAAGAGATCTAGTGTTAGAATTACTGTCCATGATACAACATTCGTGGTGATACCTCACATGTATGGGACGATCATGGTTTGCGTGCGTGCAGGACTGATGAACAAATTCACCTTTGGGGGGGGGGGGGCAGAGGCACTTTAAAATTTTTTTTTTTTTTTTTTTATATAAATTTTTATTTTTGCTCTTGCTTAATTAATTAAATTATTTTTTGATCACTGTTTTTGCTGTCACAAGGAATGTAAACATCCTTGTGACAGCAATAGGCACATGACAGGTACTCTTTATGGAAGGATCTGGGGTTTACAAGGCCCCAAATCCCTCCTTTGCATTTGAAAGCATTCAAAATGCCAAGATCGGCGTTTTTGAATACTTTCGATTTATTTGCAAAAAATAATGCAGTTAAGATGCCAGTAAACCACAAATGAAGTCATCTCATCGCTTCCAGGTTATCATAGCGGAGACCCGATCAAAGCTGACCCCTGCTTTCTTCGGGTCTCTGACTAGCAGGAGGATGTGCCCGCTAGTAGCTTTGGTGGAACTGGAGAGCCCGAACGAGCCGTGAAAGATGGTAGGAGGGGGCGTCCTCTTCTGCTGCTTGTAATAACAACTGAGTGACTGGTCAGCTGCTCCAGTTGGTATTACAAAAGAGCCGACTGTGGGCTCTAAAAAAAATGGTACCGGGGTGATGCTTGCAGCTGCAGGCATCACCCTGGTACAACCACTTGAAGTCAAATGACGTACCAGGTACGTGATTTGGCGGCAACTGGTTAAAAGAAAACTAAATTTTGAAGTGCTTTTCGAACAGCATTGGTCAAGTGATCAAAAGTAATCTGAATTTTGTACAAATGTTTGTATGAATATTTGTTACCAATGTTTGTTCATTTGAAAATCTACTGGTGTATAGCCAAAATTAAAAAAGAAATGTGCCGCAGTATCTGCCATGATGTAGTTTAATTATATCTGTAATACCTTTCAAGCCTGAAAATTGGTGCCAATTTCTAAGTAGTTACCAGTCTGTCGAAAGTACCTTGAAAGATTGCTGGGATTTCTACTAAATTTATCCATTTAAGTTATAATCATCTGTTACTATTGTTTTGTTAATCTAAGGTACAATTCCTGATAAACAATAAAATATTTGTTGGAGTGTTTCCTTTGGTACATATGGTTCTAGTTTCATTTTGTATTGTCTTTCCTCTGTATCACTACTTGAGAAAATGAAAGTATGGTAGTTTTTAGAATTCTGGAAAAGCTCAAAATAAAACCAGTACTCATAACTAGAAAATTGTATTTAATTAATTATTCATTCCCATTGTTTTGGATTGGAGAAAGAATATACAAGTGTTTATACTGCCTCCAAGAGAGTCACCCTTCCCTATGGAATGTTGGGTACCAGTTGATTAGAATAGGCTGTTCCAGTGCCAGTTGGTCATTAAAGCTGTTGTAAGTTCTGTATTTTTGTTTTTAGCTACAGGTAAGCATATAATAAATAAATAAATAAATAAATAAACGAAAAGGGCGTGGCTTACAGGACACTGAGACAGCACTGCTCAAGCATTGGAAAGGAACTGCTTCACATACCCCTGCTCACGGACAGCTTGAGCAGAGGATCAATGTTACACAGCACAGATCCCTAGTGTCTGGCAGACACCATCCTTGTTTTGTGGCCCCAGGGCAAGGCTCTATTGTTTGCCTGTATGGTGCCCAGTGTACACTTTTTTCAGAGCTGCTTTGCACGTGACTTCCCTCTTTGCCACGCGGTTGGCTCAGGTGCTCCATGTTCCCCCTTTGAGTTTGGTGCACGAAGGAATTGTTGGGAGTCCAATCCGGTCGATATAGGAGGAGGTGGACAAATGTGATTAGTTTCTTCCTGCTACTAACCTATCCACATTCTGGGCGTGTTTGACCCTGTAGGGTCTATCAAGTTGGTAAGAGTACCTTGTGATTTTGTTCGGTGGTGGACTTTCCTGCTTGCACCCCTCCGTTTTCTGGGATTTATGTGGACTCCATTATTGCACTTGGGACTCGTTCATTCTTTTATTGTCAGCCTAATTTTATATTTGGATTAGCACGACACCATTTCCTACCAAGCTTATAATAAAGCTTACCTGCAGGCTAAATAAATATCTCCTAAACGTGCACCATTCAGGAGATATTTTAGTGAGCAGCAGCCAGTGACATCACCGACGCATATGCTGTGAAGGTATGCTGTTCCTTCAGAGCTGTCCTGCGACTTCAACTCCCGCATGCAAGAATTTTAGGCCCCTTTTACATGAGCGGTCCAATTGGGTCCGCCTGTCCATTTTTCAGGCATAACCTCTTTTCTCCTCTACTGTAGGGTGGCCAGACGTCCCCGGCTTGAGGACACTGTCCCCGGTCCAAGTCTGTCCCCGGTTTTGTCCCTGGATTCAGGACCGGATTAATGTAGACAGGGCATTCCATGCTGGCTGAGAAACAGCCTGGTGGTTTAGATGCAGACGCCCCCTGCTGGACGATCTTATTGCTTCTCCTGCTGCTGTTCAGTGGAGGAGAGGCCGAGCCAAAAATTGACTGTGTGGAGGGCTGAGAGCGGGAGATGAGTAGATGGGGGGTATGCTTGTACACAGGTGAGGGCAGTGGGGGGGGGGGGGCAGGGGTCAGAGCTGATGCAGCTGCATGGAGAGATGGAAAGTTTAGCGGTTGTGGGGGAAGGGCTAGGAGGTGGCTGCAGAGATAATCCGTGAAAGAAGGGTGCAGAGGTGAGCTATGGATGTGGGGGCAGAAGTGTCCTCTGTGCATAGCAAACCTCTGAACCCTGCACTCTATGCCTAACACCCTCCTGTATATTCTGTAGTCCTGTGCCCAGTGCTTTGTGTAATATGTAGTCCTGTGCTCAGCGCTCTGTGTAATATGTAGTCCTGTGCTCAACGCTCTGTGTATTATGTAGTCCTGCGCTCAGCGCTCTGTGTATTATGCAGTCCTGTGCCCAGCCCTCTGTGTATTATGCAGTCCTGTGCCCAGTGATTTGTGTATTATGTAGTCCTCTGCCCAGTGCTCTGTGTATTATGTAGTCCTGTGCCCAGCGCTCTGTGTATTATGCAGTCCTGTGCCCAGTGCTCTGTGTATTATGTAGTCCTGTGCCCAGCGCTCTGTGTATTATGCAGTCCTGTGCCCAGCGCTCTGTGTATTATGCAGTCCTGTGCCCAGCGCTCTGTATATTATGCAGTCCTGTGCCCAGCGCTCTGTGTATTATGCAGTCCTGTGCCCAGTGCTCTGTGTATTATGTAGTCCTGTGCCCAGTGCTCTGTGTATTATGTAGTCCTGTGCCCAGTGCTCTGTGTATTATGTAGTCCTGTACCCAGCACTCTGTGTATTATGTAGTCCTGTGCCATTTGCCAATAAAAAAGAAAAATGTCCCCGGATTTCATTTTAAAAATCTGGTCACCTTACTCAACGGAACGGTGGATGCAACCTACCTCTGAACTGATAAATAAAAATGGAAGGGGCTCCATTCTCCTCCATCTGGCCAGATCGGAGGGCAGTTGGGTTTAAAAGGCCGGTCTGCTAAGCTCAGCAGGGAATGAACAGAAAGATCCTCTGGGGAGAAAAACCTGATCCGACCCATGTAAAAGGGGTTACCTTTCTGGGTAAGCTCTTGGGAGTTGCCTGAGAAAGTCTGGGCAGGCTGGTGGGCAGACTTATGAACAGCTGTATGAGCAATGATAGAGGAGCAGAGAAGTTCTCTATCAGTGCTGTAACAGTACCAGCTAGCACAGTATGGCACAGTCACAGTTAGGGCCAGTGTCAAAGAGCTTTTGCTTGCTTCAGAACTCCGTCTCTCACTATAAAGGTCTATGGGATTGCAAAAGCAGGTCAGAAGGCGTGCATTGCCTATCAAGCCCTTTGACACTGCCCTTGAAACTTGCATTGTGATCACTGCTAGGATAATTATGGTGTCGGCCTGCCCTGTTGCTAAACGCTGTATTTACAAGATTACAGTGCTTTTAAAATGAAAGCACCAGCTGCAACAACAGGGTAGACGAATGCCTTACCTATGTTAGCAGCAGCTACAGAGCAAGTCCAGCAGTGTCTGTGTACTGCTTTTGTACACTCACCAGCCACTTTTTTAGGTACACCTTGCTAGTACCGGGTTGGACCTCCTTTTGCCTTCAGAACTGCCTTAGTTGAATAGGGTGTTGGAAACATTCCTCAGAGTTTTTGGTTCATAGTGACATGATAGCCTCACGCAGTTGCTGCAGATTTATAGGCTGCACATCCATGATGCCAATCTACCGCACCACATGCCAAAGGTGCTCTATTGGATGAGATCTGGTGAGTGTGGAGGCCATTGGAGTACAGTGACCTCATTGTCATATTGAAGAAACCAGTGGTGAGATGATTTGATCTTTGTGACATGGTGCATTATCCTGCTGGAAGGAGCCATCAGAAGATGGGTACACTGGAGTCATAAAGGGATGGACATGGTCAGCAACAATACTCAGGTAGGCTGTGGCATTTAAACTATGCTCAATTGTTACTAAGGGGCCCAAAGTGTGCCAAGAAAATATCCCCCACACCATTACACCCCACCACCAGCCTGAACCATTGATACAAGACAGGATGGATCGATACTTTCATGTTATTTACACCAAATTCCTATCCTACCATCTGAATTTTGCAGCTGAAACTGACATTCATCAGACCAGGCAATGTTTTTCCAATCTTCTATTGTCCAATTTTGGTGAGCCTGTGCGAATTGTAGCCTCGGTTTCCTGTTCTTAGCTGACAGGAGTGGCACCCGGTGTGGTCTTCTGCTGCTGTAGCCCATCTGCTTCAAAGTTCAATGTGTTGTGCTTTCAGAGATGGTTTTCTGCATACCTTGGTTGTAAGTAATGAGTGGTTATTTGAGTTTCTGTTGCCTTTCTATCACCAGTCTGCCCATTCTCCTCTGACCTCTGACATCAACAAGACATTTTGCTCCAGACAACTGCCGCTCACTGGATATTTTCTCTTTTTCAGACCATTCTCTGTAAACCCGAGAGATGGTTGTGTGTGAAAATCCCAGTACATCTGCAGTTTTTGAAATACTCAGACCAGCCTGTCTGGCACCAACAACCATACCACGTTGAAAGTCACTTTTCCATCCCATTCTGATGCTCGGTTTGCCCTTCAGCAAGTTGTCTTCATCATGTCTAGATGTCTAAATGCATTGAGTTGCTGGCGAATAGATCTAGTATAGAGCCCTACAGAACTATAACTTCACGCTACTTTGGTCCCATCTGACTATAACATATGCACCTATTACACAAACTCTCCTAATTCTCTATAAGTTCACTTGGTCTCCACAATGAGCTCGCAAACTCCGTTTACAGGCTATAAACATAAAGCCCCGTGACATCTCCCAATGGAATCTACTATTAGCGCACAATCCTGCTTTGCATCTCATGATATCTTTAAAGCGGAGTTCCGGCCTCAGAGATGTTTTTGAAATAAAAATACCCCCAGGACAGTCAGGGCTAGTGCATTTCAGAATGGATAGCCTCTGAACTGTCCCGGGTTGCACTTACCTTTTAGAAGAAATACTTGAAAATGTATTGTCCAGCGCTGCCATCTCAGGTGTGGGCAGCTGAAGCGGGAGCGTCCTCTTCTGCGTCCTCTTCGGTCCCAGAACGCTCTGCACCGGCCCCGCTCGTCAGTTCCGGGGCAGGCGCGTCATCCCTGCACAGCTTCTGGGCGTGCCCAGAAGCTGTTTAGCAGGGTATGATGCGCCTGCGCCGGAACTGACGAGCGGGGCCGGTGCAGGCGCATTGACTCCTGGGAACGATGACGTTCAGCTCCCAGGAATCAATGCAAGCAGGAAGTGACGGTGGCAGCTGTGTGCCTGCAGAGGGAGGAAGAGGAAGTAAGGTACGTATATTTTCTTTAAAAACAAGGTAAGTGAATAAAAAAAAAAAAATTGATTATCCAATTCTTTTTCAGGTAATTTAGAGCAAGTGCATTTTTAGGGTGGAACTCCACTTTAACCGCTTGCCGACTGCGCACAGTATATTTACTGCGGCAGTCGGCCCCGGCCAGGCAGAGTGACGTAGGTCTACGTCGCTCGCCTGTCACTCCTTCCAGAGCCAATAGCGGGCGGGCGCGCGCCCGCCGAGGCGCGCGCCCGCCTCGGCTCGTTCACGGAGGAGTGCGGGAGTGTGACTGGCGGACCCGATGTCCGCCGGTCACACTACGATCGCCGCTACAGCGGGAGAAAGACAGAGCGGCTTGTGTAAACAAGCCACCTGTCAGTTCTCCCTGTGTAAAAGTGAAGATCAAACAGTTCTACTATGTAGAACTGTTGATCTTTGTTTTTACACTAGTAGCCATGTCCCTACACAGTTAGAATCACGCCCCTAGGACACACTTAACCCCTCCCTGTCCAATACTGTTAACCCCTTCCCTGCCAGTGTCATTTTTGCAGTAACAGTGCATATATATAGCACTGATTACTGCAGTAATGTCACTGGTACCCCCAAAAGTGTCAAAAATGTCAGTCAAGGGTCCGATCTGTCCGCCGCAATGTCGCAGTACCGCAAAAAAAATCGCAGATCGCCGCCATTACTCGTTAAAAAAAAAAACACCAAAAATGACAAAAATCTTTCCCTTTGTTAGTAAACGCGATAACTTTTGCGCAAACCAATCAAAATACGCTTTTTGCGATTTTTTTTACCAAACATAGGTAGCGTAAAACAAATTGGCCGAAAATTTTAAAAAATTTTGATTTTTACATTTTTTTTTGGGGGAATTTCATATAAAAAAAAGTGAAAAATATTGTTGTTTTTGCAAAAATTACGCTCTTTTTTTGTTTATAGCGCGTGATCAAAAAATCGCACAGGTGATCAAATACCACCAAAAGAAAGCTCTGTTTGTGGGAAAAAAAGGACGTGAAATTCGTTTAGGTACAGCGTCGCACGACCGCGCGATTGTCCGTTAAAGTCACGCAGTAAAAAATCGCAAAATAACCCCTGGTCTTTTAGCAGGAAAATCCTCCGGTGGTAAAGTGGTTAAGAAATCTGCAATTTTTTGTGCTTCATCTCTTCATGTTCCTAGCGTTACCACATGCTTGAATGCATTTTAATTCTGTTTGGTTTTTGTTGTAGATATACTGTCTTTTGACCATGTTTGCCTTGTTCTTGTAGGGGGAAACCCCAGAACTCATGGGTTTCAGTAACATTTTGACTGTTGAAGCCAGATTGAAAATGATATTTATTTAGACAAACATATAGGTAGAGACATGTTTGGAGGGCAATCCAGTTACATACATTCTGTGGATTTGATAACCATTGCTCTAGCTGGCTAGGGCCCCTAATACAATTACACATTCTGAAGTGGGTGGCACCTAGCTAACTAACGTTTCTTTGAAGTCACATCTGAGTCTTTGGTGACATTCTTTGATATGCGGATGGTCATTTCACATAGATGTGTCACTTCCAAAGTTCGTTAGCTGAACAGGTCTTCAAAGGTCTAGCTAGATAGCAATCTAACAACTGGAGCTGTAAATGGCTTTTGAATAATATGACTTCTCGCAACATATACATCCAATATATCTGCTTAATAATAAATACATGTTTGATAAGCATAAATAAATGTTTGATAAATAAAATGGCTGCTTCTCTTTTTCCTCATCAGAGGTGGGGGAATCGAGTCACATGACTTGACTTAAGTCAGACTTAAGTCACCAGTTTGAGGACTTGAGACTTGCTTGACTAAAATTAATAAAAGACTCGACTTGACTTTGACTTGGTATTCATGACTTGAGACTTGACTTTGACTTGAGACATACGACTCGAAATGACTTTACTTTTTTAAGTTATTAAAGCGGAGTTCCACCCTGGGAATACTTTTTTTAATAAAAATACCCCCGGGACAGTCAGGGCTAGTACATTCCACAATGGCTAGCCTCTGATCTGTCCCGGGTTGCACTTACCTTTTAGGAGAAATACTTACCTTGAAAAAGTATTGTCCAGCTCTGCCATCTCAGGTGTGGGCAGCTTGAAGCCAGCGCGATCCTCTTCTGCGTCCTCTTCCTTCTTCTTCGGTCCCACGATGCACTGCACCGGCCCCGGCCGTCACTTCCGTTGCACGCACCGGAACTGACGTCGGGGCCGGTGCAGGCGCATTGATTCCTGGGAGCGATGACGTTCAGCTCCCAGGAATCATTGCAAAGCCAGGAAGTGACGGCGTTGGTCGCGGCTGCAGAGGGAGGAAGTGGAAGAAAGGTGAGAATATTTTTCTTCAATAACAAGGTAAGTAAACGAAAAAAAAAAATCGTAACTATCCATTTCTTTTGCAGGTGACCAAAAGCAAGCGGATGGCCCAAAATCGACTATGTTCAGCTCCCAGGAATCATTGCAAAAGCCAGGAAGTGACGAATCGCCGAGGCCGCCGAGGGGAGGAAGAAGGAAGTAAGGTAAGTATATTTTCTCTACAAGGTAAGTAAAAAAAAATAAAAATTGCGATTATCCATTTGTTTTTCAGGTGACCCGGAGCGAGAAGATGGAGGTAAGTATAAATTTAGGGTGGAACTCCACTTTAAATATTTGCATTTTCTCAAGATGTGTTAAAGCAAAATGAATGTGCCTGTTATGTTTCTGACACCACAGTCACTTAAAACACCTCAGTGTGTTCTGATTTTTAGGACACTGGCTGTTTAACAATAGAAATACTTGATATGTTTTTAGTGACTGTGGTGTTGAAACATTACCGGACGAAGGATTTTGAGCTGTTTGGGCATTCAAAGTGTTTTTTTAATATGCCAAGAAAAAAGCACTAAGCAGTTTTGTTAATGTTGGAAATAAAACAAAACCTTTCCTGACCACTGACTTTTAACTGATTTAAATGTGAAAATTGGGGTAGATCAGTATTTTGACTTGATGTGTGACTTGACCAAAAGAAATGGCTTGACTTGCTTGACTTCTAGCAGGGACTAAACTTTACTTGCTTGCTTTTTGCCACAGTAACTTGGGACTTGCTTGAGACTTAAAGGTTAAGACTTGCGACTTGCTTGTGACTTGCACACGTGTGACTTACTCCCATGTCTGCTTTGTAATGCTCTGTGATGTTTTTCTTTTTAAAAACTTTTAGTGAAAAAAAAAAAAAAAAAGACACCGCGTTGCAGTAAGTAAACCTGAAGGGCTTTTCACCGACAAAATTACGTTTTAAAAGGCGAGGCTGGGGTTCAACTTTAAGCAGTGCAAGGAATTCAGAGTGTAAAATAATTTGTTGAATACCTCATTTACCCCTTGTATGTTTGACTTCAAAAAAACATGCCTTTTTATGGAAAAATCATTGCTACAGCGAAGACCCGTGCCACATCTTTTAGGGTAGCCTTGGATGACCTTTGGTGGTCAGTATCTGTTATGTAATTTGAGTCGGTGACGGATGCTATTTGTATCTAAAACATGCCAAATGATTTGTACCCTCTACACCCTCCACCTAAATCCTTCTTCCCACTTTCTGTTCTCCACTCTTAAAAACCTCAGGATATTGCACAATGACCCAATGTGTCATCTGCTGGGCTGAGGTGGTTTACAGACAAGCAGGGGGAGGGTAACAGCAAATTCTCTACATAAAGCGATCGTTTTTTTTTTTTTTTTTCAGTATATCTCTTTTTTGCTGGGGCGATTTCGCCATTTTGCAGATGGATGAAGCAGTAATCAACACAGTTTGCGATGCATCAAGAAACTGGCGTGAAGTTAAATTAGCAGATCTTATAAATATCTTTCCTTCCTCCATTAGATTCCTCAGGAAACAATCATGAATGTAATGCCATTGTTTTAAAAAATATATCTGTGACCAAAAAATATTCAGTGTTAATGAGCAGTAAATTGGAAATAATTGTCGGTTTCTACCACTGTACTGTACAGGGATAAAGTTGTCCCCATTCAACTCCATTCACACTTGTGCGACTCCAAAGTCGCACGATTTCCAGTGCGACTTTGGAACCTTACTTTGATGGGACTTTGAGTGCAACTTTACACTCTCTGGCACTAAGGGGGAGATTTACTAAAACTGGAGTACACAGAATCTGGTGCAGCTGTGCATGGTAGCCAATCAGCTTCTAACTCCAGCTTGTTCAATTAAGCTTTGACAATAAAACCTGGAAGCTGATTGGTTTCAATGCAGAGCTGCAGCAGATTTAGCACTCTCCTGTTTTAGTAAATCTCCCCCTATGTCACATCATAGTAGTGCAGGCAACTTTACTGCGACTTTAAAGTGTTACTAAACCCATAACAGTAAAATCAGTCTGTATATGCAGTAAAGCATGCTTGTTATACTCACTAGTGAACCTAAGAAGTTAATCCTCTGCATTGTATAAAACGGCTGTTTGATCCTGTCTTCCCTGATCCTTCCCTTCTTCCACTGTCCCCAATCCATCTGACGATAAGACAGAACCTTTGGAGTTACTCTGCACATGCTCAGTTCTGTGTATTGCTAGTTTTTTGTTGTTGTTTTTTTTTTTTTTGGGAGGGTGCATGTGATCAGCACAAGGCCTAACAGCACTTTCCAGACAGAGGGTCAGGGGTCCTGCAGCCTCATAGGACAGTCAGAGTGGAATGAAAACTTCTCCTTCAATTGCAGTTATGTGCTTGCTATCACACTGGAAAACCTAACAATAAAAGGTTCAGTTGACTTTTAGTTTATTCACATTGTTGTCAATTAAGCCCTCTTGGACCAAACACGTTGGATACTTTTTGCATTGTCACCTTGACTTTTTAGAATATCTGGTAATCTTTTAGATTTGGGGTGGTGCTTCAATTTCAATTTTAGTCTCTAATTAGAACTATGAAGCCATGAGTTATCCTGTTTAAGCCACAAAGACATTGCTGTGAAGGGTTCATGTTTTTTCAGCTTTCACAACCTGTTTTTCATTATTTTGCCATGTATGCATATTGTACATTAACCTGCTTTACATTATTGCTTATCTTTTCACCTGATTAAAAAAAATGCAAGTTACAGTTAAGCCAGCAATACATGGGTCGAAACCCAAAATAATTTTCTTTTGAAAATCGAAACTAAGAATTTTCATTCAAATTTCGCACCATTAGTGGGCTGCAGCAATGGCAGATTTTCATGCGGCCATCGAATTTGGGGATTTGGAAATTTTTTTTAAAAAAATAACGATTTTCTATTCAAGGATGGGAGAATTGTGCGAGAAATATAATCAAAAAGGAAATGCACATGAGCTGTGACTTGGAAAGAAAAGAAGATTCCTTGGTTGGCTAAATTTTGAAATCAATGGTGGCACCATCCGATCACAAAACACACAACATTTCTGATTTTCGAAAGAATTCGACCCTTGTATGGCCAGCTTTACTTACTGTCTGATTACCTGTGGCGGCTGGTGCTCCATGGGCCAGGGGGGGTGTCAGATTGACCACACCATACACCCCCCCCCTCTGACCACACCAGCTCCAGCCCTACACCTAACCCCCCTGGTCGCCGGCTCACTCACCCTGGGCAGGCAGCGGCGTCGTTCCCCTGCCTCTCCTCCCTCCTTCTCCTTGGCTAATAGCATGGCTTCTCCTTTCGACCAATCGGGAAACAGGTCTCAGGACCCATTTCCTGATTGGCCAGAAGGAGAATCAGTGTGGCAATAACGAATATTCATTCGCTATTGTCACACAACTGGATGGGCTCAGGGCGCAGTGCTCTGCGCCCCTAGCCCACCCTTTTTTGAAGCCTATTAGAGCCTCTGGCTCTAATCACGTGCGTAAAAAAAAAAAAAAAAAACCCATTGGAATCCATGCGTCCGGCGCCCTGCATGTAGATTAGGGGGCCGGACGCATGGATACGGGGGGATGGGCCGCCACTGCTACTTACTTACCCAAATACACTACAGTTTCCCATTGAAGAGTGGTACAATTCTTACAAAGTTCTCCCCCTATACCGAACTACATTTAGATTGGTGAACCCACATAGATCAAAACAGCTTAGATGGCTGAAAGTCCGCATGTGAAATTAAACCAAACTGCCAAAAGCTACCACAACTGTTCCCTTGCCATATTCTGTTTTGTTTTGTAGGAAACTAGTATTCAAATTTTCTAACACATATTGAATTAGAGGAAACAAGTCACGAGGGAAATTGAGAGGCAGCCACTGTTGATCACTTCCTCTGAAAATGTCACCTTCCTTGCTTTCTTGCTGATGCATTAGTCTTAATACGTTATAGTAATTGTCCTAGAACAGCTATGAGGTTCAAGTGATCCTTTTTCACTTTACAGGACAACGGTAGGCAAAACTTTATTTTTTTTCATTTTGGATAGAGTAATTGAAGGTTAAAATACCTGTCAGGTTTTTTGACATCTGTTACCCATTGGGAAGATTTAACTTCACGTCCTGTCCCATAGACAAATAGTAAGTGAGAAGAAAATCCCTGCAAATTAAGAAAATCCCTTGGGTCCCCCCTGTCAGGAAAACCATGCCCAAACTCATGCTCAAGCCCTTGCTCAAAGGAATGCACATGCTCACAGAACTGTGCATAGACAGGACCATGCACGCATGAACACGTGCGCATACACATGAATATTAGTGTGTTGCACGTGCTCATGTACATGAACGTGCATGTTTGCTGGAATTTGACGCCC
Organism: Pelophylax lessonae; assembly: GCF_965119305.1. Classification (NCBI taxonomy): domain Eukaryota; kingdom Metazoa; phylum Chordata; class Amphibia; order Anura; family Ranidae; genus Pelophylax; species Pelophylax lessonae. The sequence continues at coordinate 42,703,823 of NC_138778.1, read as the reverse complement.
AAATGCCCTATTTAAAGCCACTCTGCCTGTGACCTGATCCCGTGTACTTCTGTATCCAGACCTGGCTTGTTGATTTGCTCGTTCCTGAAACCCTGTTATTGACTCTGGCTTGTGAACCCGACCTTGTCTTCTGCCCACTGTTCCGGTGCCTTCTCTACCTGCTTGATACAGACCTTGGCCTGGCTTGACTCTGCTCCTGGGTTCTAATTCTTCACTCCTCGTGCCCGATTGTTGCCGGCCGCTGCCTTCTCTGACCATGCACCCGAGATCTGGAATCTGCCAGTCACCAGCTTCCCTGTTGCTCTGTCTTCACATCTGCTATTGGACCTCCTGGTCCGGATCTTCTACAGGCACACGTGCCACTCTGTGCCCTGTTATACCCTGTCATCATTCTAAGGGGACGCAGAAAAAGAGGTGTAAGGGAAGCCCTTCCATCAACTCTGCCTCAACCAGGTACCCGACACCCCCAGGTCACCAGAACTAGTGTCCCCATTACAGGTTTTCCGTTTTATTACTTTTCTGGGGCCACCCAAAATTCTGAATTTTCTTTTAATTTCTCTTTCAATGACAATGAGAAACAGGACGAATAGAGAGGGTGAATCTCCCTAAGACTCCGTTCACACTATGTCGGATCCGACTTCGGGGAGACCTGTGAAGTCGCGTGCAGCGCGACTTCGGCGCGACTTGCACGGACTATGCAAGTCGCTCCAGGTCGCCCCGAAGTAGTACAGGACCCTTTTTCTAAGTCAGAGCCACTTGTGTCGCTCCTATTAGAACCGGTCCTGTACTACACTATGGGACGCAACGGTGCGTGACTTGTCAGGCTGACCAAGTCGCCTGACAAGTCGTACCAGTGTGAATGGAGACTAAAGGGGGCCAAACTGCAATTAAACCTAATAGGTGTTCTAATCCCTCTACGCTCTATCCAAAACTAAAAAACAAAGTTTTACCTTTAGTTATACTTTAACTTTTGAGGCTTGCTTTGAAACTGCGAGCCAGAGATCGATAACTAGAATTTTCAGAAAGAAGTCAGCAAAGACAGTCTACATCTACTCAGTATAGTTTGCCTTCAAGTTTATTTTTTGTCCCTCAATTGGTAGCGGTTGCTTTAACATTCCTAATTCCCTCATGTATGTAAAGGCCCGTACACACTTGACGGAAATCGGACAAAATATCCTCTGATTTTTCTCTCTCTTGCTCAGCGGTCATAACCATTTTTAGTTGACGGTGCATAAATGTTCACGAAATTTCTCGTCCGATTTTTTTGTTTTTTTGGGACATTTGTTCCTAGACTTCCGGGTCGTCAGCAACTCATGATCATGCGCAGTCTTTCGTATCCAATTTTGGCGGATGTACTGCATACACATTAAACGAAAATTGGTCGTCTGGGGACGGACGATAAAAATTTTGGTGTTTGTCCCTCCGTTTGTTTTCATTGAAAATGTCAGCATCGGCTGCTGAAAGTTGTGTACACACTAGCCAAAAATCGTACGATTTTACCTCGGACAGGAATTTTCGGCAGATTTTCTACTAGTGTGTATCCCACTTGAAGCGGAGTTCCGGCCACAAAATGTTTTTTTCAATAAAAATACCCCCGGGACAGTCAGGGCTAGTACATTCCACAATGGATAGCCTCTGTACTGTCCCGGGTCGCACTTACTTTTTAGAAGAAATACTTACTTTGAAAATTTCTTCTCCAGCGCTGCCATCTCAGGTGTGGGCAGCTGAAGCCAGCGCGTCCTCTTCTGCGTCCTCTTCTGTGTCCTCTTCTCCCAGAATACGCCTGCACCGGCCCCGCTCGTCACTTCCGGTGCAGGCGCGCCATCCCTCCACAGCTTCTGGGCATGCCCAGAAGCTGTTTAGCAGGGAATGATGCGCCTGCACCGGAAGTGACGAGCGGGGCCGGTGCAGGCGCATTGATTCCTGGGAGCGATGACGTTCAGCTCCCAGGAGTCAACGCAAGCAGGAAGTGACGGCGAGGGCCGCGGCCGCAGAGGGGGGAAGTGGAAGAAAGTGAGTATATTTTTCTTCAGTAACAAGGTAAGTAAACAAAAAAAATCGTAATTATCCATTTCTTTTGCAGGTGACCAAAAGCAAGCGGATGGCCCAAAATCGACTACGTCGATTTTGTGGCCGGAACTCCGCTTTAAGCTGCAAAAAACATGTCTACTTAACAGGATTTTACCTGACAGTAAATTCCATGTGCATGATATTACAGTGTGGGGCATGATACTTTGTGATGAGGTACAAGGACATAAACTGACAGGACCTAGGCCTTCTCAGAGGTCCGCCACATTACTGTTCTTCTCATTCACAAATCCCCATTTTCAGTTGCCCTCTAAACATGTTGGTTGAAAAATAATTATATTGAAAACAGAGAACAAATATAAGTTATTTTGTTTTAAAAAAAATGCTTTCCTATTCTAACGTGTTGTGTGCATACACTGATTAAACATGGGTCAGAGAAATAAAGGGTTAAGTTCCTGTATCTAGTTTCCTGTAGCAAGTCTATAACCCTCGCTTTCATGTCACCGGCACATTTCCAAACCAGCAGATAAAGTAATCGGCGTCGTTACAAGCCTTCTCTGGTGCCACTGCACATTGCAGGACCCTTATTAAGTTGGAATTACCAGACGTCGTCATGACTACCAACTCTTAATTAATAAATATGTCTCCTCGCTTACAGAGGCTGGGCACAGGTCAGAGGGAGCCAAGGTTCAGAGACTGGCGTGGAAGAGGCACGATAAACCTTTTCATAACACCTACTCCCTCGCGTCTCTCTGTCTTGTGGTTACCCCAAAAAAGGAGTTATGAGAAGAATCCAGAGGCCCCCGATCAGCCAAGACCTCGCCTTTGAAGGACTAAAGAGTCCTTTAAAGAAAGTTACAGGAATGTTTAAGAATTAGGGTATGCCGACTGTTAAAAATAAAGCTGAAAAAACAAAGGCAAAAAGATAGTTCCAACATATAGGTCACAGGACTATTTACCGTAGGGCTAACTTGACATGGATGTTTTCCATTGAGCATTCAGAAAGAAATACAGATGTTTGTCAAGCACTCCAGGAGCACGCTGAATGACATCAAAATGACATCAAAATGATGATGAACACCAGAGATGTATAGTAACTAAGTAGAACTACTTCACTACTCTATTTAAAGCGGAGTTCCGGGCACAGATGTCATTTTTTAATAAGCATACCCCCGGTACAGTCAGGGCTAGCACATTCCACAATGGCTAGCCTCTGATCTGTCCCGGTTCGCACTTACCTGCAAGAAGAAATACTTACTTATAAAATTTCTTCCACAGCGTTTCCATCTCTCTTGTGGGCAGCTGAAGCCGGCACGGTCCTCTTCTGTGTCTTCTTCCGCGTCTTCTTCTCCCAGAATGCGCCTGCACCGGCCCCTCTCGTCACTTCCGGGGCGGCGCCCCATTCCTAAACAGCTTCTGGGCATGCCCAGAAGCTGTTTAGCAGGGGAATGCGGCATCGCCCGGAAGTGACGAGCGGGGCCGGTGCCGTCGCATTGATTCCTGGGAGCTATGACGTTCAGCTCCCAGGAATCATAGCGAGACAGGAAGTGACGGGGTGAGCCGCGGCTCCGAGGGAGGAAGTACTCTGAGGTGAGTATTTACGATCTTCAATTAAAAGGTGAGTAAACAAAAAAAAAAAAATAACTATCCAATTCCTTTTCAGGTGATCTCGAACTAGTGGAGGGGCACAAAAAAAAATACTGTTTTTGTGCCCGGAACTCCGCTTTAAGTACCGAAAGGCGGTATCTGTACTTTCCTAGAGTAGAATTTTTTGGTCCTACTTCCACTTTTACTTCACTACATTTTTTCAATGATTTCAATACTTCTACTCCAATATTTTTTTTTTTTGTGCTGCATAGTTACTCGTTACAATTATAAAAATTACCACTGCCAGAACAGTAGATGGCAGGTTTCATGAAGCTCAAAACATGTGTATTATCAGCGCATCCGAAAATAAATGCTACTGTATGTATAAATAAAAGCTGCATTTGAAATAATAAAAAACAATATGATGTTCAAAGTTTTGACTTCTTTCTTTAATAACTACATAACACAGTACTTGTACTTCTACTTTCAGTACTTGAGTAGCCTTTTTTTTTTTTTCAAAACTACTGGTACTTTTACTATCAGTACTTGAGTAGCAACATTTTTAAAAAAACTACTTGCAATACTTAAGTACAAAAAATGTTGAATACTTTAGTACTTCTACTCAAGTCACTTTTTGATCGAGCACTTGTACTTTTACTCAAGTATGGGTTTTGAGTACTTTATACAACTCTGATGAACACATTACTGTTTGCAGGGCCGTAGATTATTTTTTTTCCTGGGGGGGGTTCAGCCTTGAGTACCCAGAGAACAATAATTATCACGCCTGCTACGCTGTGACAAATTGTGGTGTGTAAATATATACAGTATATACAGCGCCCCCAGCAGGCACATCCGTTAGTGAAGCAAATAGTTAACATGGCTTCAGACTCGGTCCACACTAGCACGACTTGTCAGCCTGACAAGTCGCGCTCCCTCGCGGTCCATTGACCGCCACAGGACCCGTTCTAATAGGAGCGACACAAGTCGCTCCGACTTAGAAAAAGGGTCCTGTACTACTTCGGGGCGACCTCGGAGCGACTTGCATAGACTTCCATTATGTGAAATCCATGCAAGTCGTTCCGAAGTCATGGTGCATGGTAATGCACAAGTCACCCCCGAAGTAGTACAGAGTCGTGTCGCCCCAGTGTGAACCGACTCTCAATGTAAGCCTCGTGGATGAGATATGTGGTCTTCCCAGTGATAGTGCGTCTCCCGCAGCTGATAGGCTACACTAGCCTAGCTGCTGTGAAATTGACCGATGCTTTGGGGGGGGTTGACCCCCCCTGACCCCCCCCCCTTATCTACACCCCTGACTGTTTTATTGGAATATTTGTATTGATTTGCACATTGCATTGCAGCATTCAGGGGGCTTGGCTCATTTTATTGTAACCGCCACAGTACAGTAAATAGATATGTTTGGCAAATGGTGGTCAAATACCAGTAGAAAATATGAAAAATACTATTTTTTAGAGGCAAACAAGTACATTTTTCGGTTTTAAACTGCCTCTTGTTGGACAGACAGTGAATGCACTATTGCCCAGCCTTCTTTTTCTATGCAGTCTTGGCTGCTGCACAAATAGCTTTACATGCAGCACACTGATCATAAACAATTTTAAGAATCCATGTTTTAAAAATGATGACTGGCTCTGTAGAACCAACAAAAACAGGAATACAAGAAATAATTTTGATTCGTATTGGAAAACTTGACTCTGCAAGGAACTGCTTGAAACCTTCAAGGAAGGCTCCTCTGCTGCACATCAGTAAATGTGAATGCAGGATGGTGCCTGGTCCCAGCCCAGCGTGATGATATCACAATGTACTGCCCATCTGACGTGCTTCGCCCCATCCCGGTTTTCTGAAAGACGCCTCTTACTGTCCTTTGAGAATGCCTAGAATGGGCACATTGCACCAGGCTGGTGGTATATCGTATATAGAGCTTAGAGACCAGGGTTAAAGTGTTACTAAACCCAGGACCCTGCATTTACTATATCTGGTCTCCCACAATACACAGAACATGGAAATGCAATCGTTTTAGTAAATAAAAACTGCTAAATACCTTTTCTCATCATCAGTATATAACAGCCTCTGACTGTCCTATTAGGCTGCCTGACCTTCTGTCTGGACAGTACTGATTTGCCCTGTGCTGATCACATGCACCCTTCCAAAAAAAAACTCTCTAGCAATACACACCATACTGAGCATGTGCAGAGTGCCTCCTAGGGCTCTGTATTATTAGCAGATGGATTGGGAATAGCAAAAGAAGGGGAGGAACAGAGAAGCCAGGATCAAACCTCCTTTTTACACAATGCAGAGGATTAATCCCTTAGGTTCCACAGTGAGTATAACAAGCATGCTTTACTGCATATACAGACTGATTTTACTGCTGTGGGTTTAGTAACACTTTAAGTACCACACAGAGTTCAGAGACCAGGATTAAGTAACGCACAGGGTTCAGAGACCAGGATTAAGTAACGCACAGAGTTCAGAGACCAGGATTAAGTAACGCACAGAGTTCAGAGACTAGGATTAAGTAACGCACAGGGTTCAGAGACCAGGATTAAGTAACACACAGAGATCAGAGGCCAGTATTAAGTAACGCACAGAGATCAGAGACCAGGATTTAGTAATGCACAGAGTTCAGAGACCAGGATTAAGTAACGCACAGAGTTCAGAGACCAGGATTAAGTAACGCACACAGGTCAGAGACCAGGATTAAGTAACGCACAGAGTTCAGAGACCAGGATTAAGTAGCGCACAGAGTTCAGAGACCAGGATTAAGTAACGCACACAGGTCAGAGACCAGGATTAAGTAACGCACAGAGTTCAGAGACCAGGATTAAGTAACGCACAGAGTTCAGAGACCAGGATTTAGTAATGCACAGAGTTCAGAGACCAGGATTAAGTAACGCACACAGGTCAGAGACCAGGATTAAGTAACGCACAGAGTTCAGAGACCAGGATTAAGTAGCGCACAGAGTTCAGAGACCAGGATTAAGTAACGCACACAGGTCAGAGACCAGGATTAAGTAACGCACAGAGTTCAGAGACCAGGATTAAGTAGCGCACAGAGTTCAGAGACCAGGATTAAGTAACGCACACAGGTCAGAGACCAGGATTAAGTAACGCACAGAGTTCAGAGACCAGGATTAAGTAACGCACAGAGTTCAGAGACCAGGATTTAGTAATGCACAGAGTTCAGAGACCAGGATTAAGTAACGCACAGAGTTCAGAGACCAGGATTAAGTTACGCACAGAGTTCAGAGACCAGGATTAAGTAACGCACAGAGTTCAGAGACCAGGATTAAGTAACGCACAGAGTTCAGAGACCAGGATTAAGTAATGCACAGAGTTCAGAGACCAGGATTTAGTAATGCACAGAGTTCAGAGACCAGGATTTAGTAATGCACAGAGTTCAGGGCCCAGGAGTAGCTAGCGCATAGATTTCAGGGGTCGGGTCAGATGCTGACATGGTGCCATTTTGGATTGATGCTTGTGCAGTGTGATTTGATTTGGAGCCTGTGCACTACAATGCACTATGGTACACAGTTCCAGGGAACAAAATCCGGGGATGCTCATTTCTCTGGGACAAACCCCTTATAATGGGGACCATCTCCAGAAAACAAGGAAGATTGGTAACACTATGCCAATGATATTTTTGTGCTTCTGTACTGGTTTTTAACTGCAAATGAGGTGTTTTCAGAAATGTTTTGTCCGGGTACCCTGGTAAACAGCACTCAGCTTGCTTTCTAAATTCTTCATAGTAGCTGTGATCAGTAAACACCTCTTGAGCAATGAGTAAGATAGGGGTATTTGGAAGACGGGAAAATCAGCTAAACATATCCATGATGTCATTACCGCAAATTGCTGCAAACATGTCTAACCTTTTGAACTTTTTTACCTGTCAGTTAAGGTAACACTGTAGACTGCTACTAATGCAAATATTGGTCTGGGTATTAATAAAAGTGCTAGGTGGAGAATTTTGGCTTAACAATGCCGAAAACAAATTTTAGGTGGTCACAGGCACTGGGTAACACTGCAGACTTAACAATATTTACTTCTTCAGGGAAACGAATCAATGAACTGCAAATGCTATCCAACCAACAATGCCACTGTGCTAAAGTTAGAAAAAAAGGAGAAAAATAAGCAAAGCAATAGACGGAGGGCCGGCATGACAAGGGTTAAAGGGGCTTGGAGCATAGGAGGGGGCAGGAAAATTAAGTTGGGACTTTATTTTGGTAGGAGAATTGTGCAGATTGTACAGAAGTTTGGAAAGGTAGAGTTTGGGACAATTAGCGAAGCAACAGAAGAGGGGTGGTCAGCAGTTGGAGAAAAACAGGCAAGGAACATCTTCCCGTCCACCCTAACTTTTTAGAAGGTTCGGTTATGTTGGGTATCTAATGTGGCGAGACATTGGTTTTTGTTTGGCGGGGTGCAAGGTCCTTTTTAGGTTAATATGGGCTCAAAAAGGTACAGTGTAGGGACCCGTCTAAGGTACGGCTCCCTGGTGGTGGGACATGTATCTGCGAGTTGTCTCCGAGTTGGTGGTTTTGCGGCTGGAGGCCTGAGAAGTGGCACACAGGTACTGTCCTTTGGTTTTGATGCCTATTAGGACCTTGTGGCTCCATTCTTTTTGAACTATGTGTTCATGTGATCTTATTTATAGTTATTATTTGTGAGTTATGTTTTTGGTTAATAAAAGGCTGGTATAGCCAATTAAATCCAACCTTGTGTACGTGGTCTTATTTAAAGGGGTGGGGGTTTTGGTATAGCAGTGATTAACAGGCCATACTTAATACCTTAGAGCCCATTCAGACTAGCGCGACTTGTCAGGCGACTTGTCAGCCTGACAAGTCGCGCTCGATCGCGGTCCATTGAGTAGTACAGGACCCGTTATAATAGGAGCGACACTAGTCTCTCCGACTTAGAAAAAGGGTCCTGTACTACTTTGGGGTGACCTCGAAACGACTTGCATAGACTTCCATTATGTGAAGTCTCTGCAAGTCGCGCCAAAGTCGCGGTGCACATCGGTGCACGCGACTTCATAGGTCGCCCCCCAAAGTCGTGTCGTGCTAGTCTGAATGGGCTCTAAGTGTCTGCAATCCATGAATGGCAGTTTTCAGAGACCTCCTTGTATGTTAGATGGATGGGTCTGCTTCCTGAATCATGTGCTTTGTAACTTCGTCTCTGCTTGATATATCATCATTTACATTACAGACTTCCAAAGCAGCTGTAGATCTGGTAGTTGTAAGAAACTTCTAGCGCTGACACTTCCATAATCAGTTTTTTTCCAGTATAAAAAAGGCAGCAAGGAAAACCCAAAGGATATGTTTGGGAATACCTCTCGTTCCATACAAAAAGTAAGCAGAAGGTATTTCTTCATCTCCAGATTTCTGACAAGAGGGAAAAACTGTATGCATTTCGAGGCCCAATTTTCAATTTTAACTTTAAAGTGACACTAAACGATATTGTTATTTTTCAAAAATATTATTATTATTATTATACAGGATTTATATAGCGCCAACAGTTTGTGCAGCGCTTTACAGTGTGGGGGAAGACAATACAGTTACTATACAGTTCAAAACAGGAGGAACTAGAGGGCCCTGCTCGTTAGAGCTTACAATCTAACCCATACACAACTTCTACCTAAAGTAGGGCTTCACCCAAAAGGGAAGGCTCTGCTTGTTCACACCCTCCTCCCCCCCTCCCCTCCACTGCCACATTTGGCACTTTTTGGGGGAGAGGGGGGAAGCGGATACTTGTCAAAATCAGGTACTGGCTCCCACTTCCGGGTAAGATTGCCACACGATTGCAGCGATCTACAAAATTTCCGGCCCCTCTAACCCCCCCCCCCCCCGCTGTCTTCTGGGAGACACACAGGTCCCAGAAGACAGCGGGACCATTCGGAAAGCACAGCACGACTTGCACATGTGCAGTAGGAAACAGGCTTTGAGGCCTCAAGGCTTCACTTCCTGTTTCCCTTAGTGAAGATGCTGCTACCTGCACCCACAGCCGATGGACGAATCGGCTAGGGGTGCCAACATTGTGTGATACCTGGACATGTCCTTATATTTAAAGTCAGTAGCTACAGTATTTGTAGCTGTTGACTTTTTTTTGACAGCCTGGATCTCCTCTTTAGCCATTTGCCGACTGCGCACTGTACATCTACTTCGATAGTGCGGGATAGCTGTGTAGAATCACGTATATATAAGTAAGTGATTCTGCTCTTCAAGGTAGAGGGCACGTGCCACTGGAGCCCCACTCGTGCTGCGATTAGTCACAGTACAAGCTGATCAGCAGGTGCCAGCCAATGGATGTCCATGGGCACCTGCTGATCGCCGAGGAAAAAGACAGAACAGAGCTCTGCCTATGTAAACAAGGCAGAGCTCTGTGCTGTCAGCATAGGTGGACTGTAATTGGTTTCACTGCAAAGTAAAAACACCACATAGTAAACACAAAAACACTAGTTACTGTAGGCACACATTTAGAGCCGGTTCACACCAGGGCGACTCAAAGTCGACCCGACCTTGAAGTCGCCCGTGCAGCACGACTTCATCGCGGCTTGCAAACGGCTTCTCATAATAGAAGTCAATGCAAGTCACTCCGACTCCGCCCAGAAGTAGTGCAGGAACCTTTTTCTAAGACTTGAGTCGCTCTGATTAGAACGGTTCCATTGCACAGAATGGAGCGCCACTTGTCAGGCGACCAAGTCGCCTGACAAGTCAGAGTAGTGTGAACCGGGTCTTAATCCTCTAAACACCCAATATGTGTAACCCCTTCCCAGCCAGTGTCATTAGTACAGTGCCTGTGCATATTCTTAGCACTGATCACTGCATTAGAGGCAATAGTTCCCACAAAGTGTCAACAGTGTCAGTTAGCGTCAGGTTGTCCACCGCAATATCGCAGTCCCACTAAAAGTCGCTGATCGTCGTCATTACTAGTTTAAAAAATAGATACAAATTTCAGTGTATATCCGATAGTTTGTAGATGCTATAACTTTTGTACAAACCCATTATTATACGCTTATTAGGGTTTTTTTTTACCAAACATATGTAGCAGAGTACATATTGGCCTAAATTTATGAAGAAATTTGATTTTTTTTTTATTGGTTATGTTTTATAGCAGAAAGTAAAAAATATATATATTTTTTTTCCAAAATTGTTGTATTTTTTCATTTATAGCAAAAAAAAAAAAACAGCCCAGTGGTGATCAAATACCACCAAAAGAAAGCTCTACTTGTAGGGAAGAAAGTGATTCAGATTTTGTTTGTGTACAGCTTCACATGACTGCGCAATTGTCAGGTAAAATAATGCAGTGCCGTATAGCAAAAAATGGTCTGGTCATGTAGGGGGATAAATCTTCTGATGGATAAGTGGTTAATGGCCCTGTAATCTATTTTTTATAAAAATGGTTTGTGTTTTGCTCCTACTTGTAACATCCTAAATTAGCTCCCCAACCTCTCCTTTTCTCCCTGTTGCTTGTTTGGAATGAGAAGTGCATGTTAGCTGCGATCGCATGCTCTGCACACTGCAAATCTCCTAGTCCACAGTCCCTACCTAGTCCGTCTCAGCAGCAAGGAAAAGAGGATGGCTACGCTCCTACATACACTGGGATCATGCAGAACAAACATAGTCACCCTCTAACAGGAAGTCAGATCACAGCAGCATAAAAAAAAAAAAGGAATTTAGAGATCTTCAGAAAGCTGAGAGCAAAACAAGGGACCTTTTCAAGTTTGGAATACATACTTAACCACTTCTGGACCAGAAGATTTTCCCTCTTAAAGACCAGGCCATTTTTTGCAATTCGACTCTGCATTACTTTAACTGAGAATTGTGCGGTCGTGCGACTCTGTACCTAAATAAAATTGATGTCCTTTTTTCCCCACAAACAGAGCTTTCTTTTGGTGGTATTTGATCACCTGTGCAATTTTAATTTTTTTTCGCTATAAACAAAAAAATAGCGACAATTCTGAAAAAAAAATATATATATTTTTCCCTTTAGAACATTCCCAATTTTAAAAAAAATAAAAAAATCTAGTTATTTCATCATTTTAGGGCAATTTGTATTCTGCTACATATTTTTGGTAAAAACAAATCTCAATGAACATATTTTGATTGGTTTGTGCAAAAGTTATCGTGTCTACAAACTAGGGGAAAGATTTATGTAATTTTTATTTATTTATTATTGTTTTACTAGTAATGGAAGCGATCAGTGATTTTTAGCGGGACTGCGACATAGTGGCGGACAGACCGGACCCCCTAACTGACATTTTTGCCACTTTTGGGGAGACTAGTGTCATTACTATAGTAATCAGTGCTAAAAATATGCACTGTTACTGTACTAATAACACTGTCAGGGAAGGGGTTAACACAGTGGCGATTAAAGGGTTAAAGTGGAGTTCCACCCTAAATTTATACTTACCTCCATCTTCTCCCCCCGGGTCACCTGAAAAACAAATGGATAATCGCATTTTTTTTTTTTTTTTTTTTTTTACTTACCTTGTAGAGAAGAAAATATACTCACCTTACTTCCTTCTTCCGCCCCTCGGCAGCCGCGGCGATTCGTCATTTCCTGGCTTTGCAATGATTCCTGGGAGCTGAACGTCATCGCTCCCAGGAATCATTGCGCCTGCACCGGCCCCGACGTCAGTTCCGGTGCGCGCGCGTCATTCCCTTCTAAACAGCTTCTGGGCATGCCCAGAAGCTGTGGAGGGATGACGCGCGCCCACCGGAAGTGACGGCGGGGCCGATGCAGAGCATCGTGGGACCGAAGAAGAAGACGGAAGAGGACACAGAAGAGGATCACGCTGGCTTCAAGCTGCCCACACCTGAGATGGCAGCGCTGGACAATACTTTTTCAAGGTAAGTATTTCTCCTAAAAGGTAAGTGCAACCCGGGACAGATCAGAGGCTATCCATTGTGGAATGTACTAGCCCTGACTGTCCCGGGGGTATTTTTATTAAAAAAAGCTTTCCCAGGGTGGAACTCCGCTTTAAATGTGACCCTAGGGTTTTTTTTCTAACTGTATGGGGGATGGGCTTATGGAATCAACACAGAAACCTGTGTTGAGGAGGAACACAGGAGCTCTGTATTTATTCCTGTTCTCTCTCCACGGGGAGTGATCGCGGGCACGCCGGCGGCAATCGCGGCCGCTGGCTACATGAATCACCTTCCCCGCCGGCGATTCGCGGGAACTTACTGCCGTATATTGACAGCGGCTGGTCGGCAAGTGGTTAAAGTAGAACTATAAACAAAACTTTTTCTTTTTCCATTTTGGATAGATTAGGGGGAGGGTTGTAACCTCCATCAGATTTGTTTTCACCATCTGTGTCCCTTTGCAGAGATTTCCCTTCACTTCCTGTCCCATTGCCAAACAAGAAGTGAGAGGAAATCCCTGCATATAAGGGAATGACTTGGGGGGGGGGGGGGGGGGGCAGGTCACCGGTACTAGTATCCCCATTGGAAGATTTCCCCTCTATTACTTTTTTGGGGACAACCCAAAATTTGGGTAATTTCTTATACTTTCACTTTCAATGATAATGGTAAACAGGACAAATAGAGAGGGCGAATCTCCCTAACGGGAGCACAGACACCAACAATAAAAACTGACAGGTGTTCTAATCTAACTCCATTCTATCTAAAACTAAAAAAAAAAAAAAAAAAAAGTTTTGCCTTTAGGTATACCTTAAATAGATTTTTTTCAAACCAAAGTTTAGTGTCATTTGTGTCAATTCTGTGTATTAAAATAAAATAATGTCTCACTACTTGTATTGCCCCCTCTCAGGGCTGGTTCTTCATAGAGCTTTGAGTCTCTGGCAGCGGCACTAAGGGAAGCAAGCAGTGACTCTCTTAATCCAAACCTGTGCCCGTCTGCAGTGACACTGGTCTCTCTTCGGCTCCTTTCACATGAACGATCCGATCAGATCCGCCTGTCATTCTATGCATGAAGGTAACAAACCTTCAGCATGCACCACCCCCCCCTCCTCAGCCACCCCCCTAATGCTTACCTAAGCCCGTTCTTGATCCAGTGATGTGCATGGCACCGGAGGCTCTCCCTCCTTATTTAGTAAGATGCAGCAGCAGGAGCTATTGGCTCTCATTCCAAGCATGAAGGTAACAAACCTACAGCGTGCAGCTCCTGTGCAGCTCCCCCCCTCAGCCCCCCCAATATTTACCTAAGCCAGATCTCGATCCAGCGATGTGCACAAAACCCAAGGCTCTCCCTGGTTTCTCCCTCTGATTGGCTTAGATCCAGCAGCAGGAGCTATTGGCTCTCATTCCAAGCATGAAGGTAACAAACCTACAGCGTGCAGCTTCTGTGCAGCTCCCCCCTCAGCCCCCCAATACTTACCTAAGCCAGATCTCGATCCAGCGATGTGCACAAAACCCGAGGCTCTCCCTGGTTTCTCCCTCTGATTGGCTTAGATCCAGCAGCAGGAGCTATTGGCTCCCACTGCTGCATTGACGCAGAGATATTGGCTCTGGAGCAAGCACGTACGAGTGCCCCCACAGCGAGCGGCTTGCTATGGGGGGGCGCTCTGCAAGGGGGAGGGGCCCAGAGCACTGGCGAGGGACATGAAAAGAGGAGGATCGGGTCTGCTCTGTGCAAAGCCACTGCACACTGCAGGTAAGTGTGACATGTTTGTTTGTTTTTGTTTTTTTAAATAAAATGTTTTTCCTTTACAATCATTTTAATAAAATACTGTGAGGATTTGGGAGCGGGGGTGGAGCTTAGCGACGCTGTGTGTCTCTGTGGACACACACAGTCCAGCTGGTGAGTGGACAGCAAAGTCAGGGGACCCCAGAGGAAAACATTCATGGCCACTCTGTAAAATACCATTACACAAAGCAAGTATGTCCTGTTTATTATTTTAATGAAAAAAAAAAAAAACTTTACAACCACTTTAAGTGCCCTCTCATTGCCCTATTGCTGCCACATGAAGCCAGAGAAGACATTCCATAGCTCACGGCCTTTAAACTTTGCGTACAACCAGTGGCGGCGCACAAACGCAGAAACTATGCAGTCATCCCATATTGACGTAAGCACTTGTATATCAGTATGAGTGGCAATGCAGTATAGACTACTTATTGTGCAGGAACTTGCTGCCAGCAAGGTACTGTGTAAATAATATACAGCCATGTGCATGGCGTATAAATTTGTATAATCAATTAATCATAAGGGGCTACAGTGTTTTCCTAGAAGCACTATGATAAGACTGTCAAATTTGGCTGCACTTGATTAAAAAAATACTCTAATAAAAGTAATTATAGTGAATTTCATGAAAAGCAGAATTTCAGCCAATACTGAATTAAATAGATTGTGAATAGGCTGGTGCTCCATGGGCCGGGGGGGTTGCGTTAGACAGACCACACCCCCCCCGACCACACCAGGTCCAGCCCGCACTGTGCCCCCCGGTCCCCCACCAGCTCCAGCCCGCACTGTCCCCCACCAGCTCCTGCCCGCAATTCCCCCCCCCCCCGCCGGCTCACTCACCCTGGGCAGGCAGCGGCGGCGGCTTCCCCGTCAGTCTCCTCCCTCCTCCTCCTCAGCTCCTTGGCCAATAGCATGACTTTTCCTTTTGGGAAATGGGTCTAAGGAACCGCTTTCTGATTGGCCAGGAGGAGAATCAGTGTGGCAATAGCGAATATTCATTTGCTATTGTCACACAACTCGGTGGGCTCAGTGTGCAGTGCTCTGCGCCCCGAGCCCACCTTTTTTTGAAGCCTATTAGAG
This sequence comes from Pelophylax lessonae, assembly GCF_965119305.1. Classification (NCBI taxonomy): domain Eukaryota; kingdom Metazoa; phylum Chordata; class Amphibia; order Anura; family Ranidae; genus Pelophylax; species Pelophylax lessonae. The sequence goes on along the minus strand of NC_138778.1, from coordinate 42,688,478 downwards.
CCTCTGGCTCTAATCACGTGCTTCAAAAAAAAAAAAAACCATTGGAATCCATGCCTCCGGCGCCCTGCATGTAGATTTGGGGGCCAGACGCATAGATGGGGGGGGGGGGGTAGCACCAGCCGCCACTGGTGAACAGGTTAAACCTTTATCAGGTTCCAACTTTTGTGTCCCCATTTGGGAGATTTCTCCTCACTTCCTGTCCCAGAGAAAAAAAAAAGAGAAATTGCATCATTAACCACTTGCCTACAGTGCACTTTCACCCCCTTCCTGCCCAGACCGATTTTCAGCTTTCAGCGCTCTCACACTTTGACTGAAAATTACTCAGTCATGCAACACTGTACCCATACAAAAATTGTGTCCTTTTTTTCACACAAATAGGGCTTTCTTTTGATGGTATTTGATCAATACTGGGTTTTTTATTTTTTGTGCTATAAATAAAAAAAGACTGAAAATATCGTGAAAAAACGCATTTTTCTTTGTTTCTGTCATAATATTTTGCAAATTAGTCATTTTTCTTCACAAATTTTGGCCAAAATTTATACTGCTACTTATCTTTGGTAAAAATAACCCAAGTAAGTGTATATTATTTGGTCTTTGTGAAAGTTATAGAGTCCACAAGCTATGGTGCGAATCATTGAAAATTGATCACACTTGATCACACCTGATGTACTGAAGGCCTATCTCATTTCTTGAGACACTAAAAAGTCAGGACAGTACAAATACCCCCCAAATGACCCCTTTTTGGAAAGTAGACATTCCAAGGTATTTAATAAGGGGCATGGTGAGTTTTTTGAAGTTGTAATTTTTTCCCACAATGCTTTGCAAAATGAAGATTTTTTTTTTTTTTTTACAAATTGCCGTATTAACAGGTTATTTCTCTCACACAGCATATGTATACTTGCAACTACACCCCAAAACACATTCTACTACTCCTCCTGAGTATGGCGATACCACATGTGTGAGACTTTTTCACAGCCTGGCCACATACAGAGGCCTAACATCCAAGTAGCAGCGTCCGGCATTCTAGGAGCACAAATTACACATATAATTTCCTGACAACCTATCGCACTTTTGAAGGCCCTGGAGCACCAGGACAATGGAAATCCCCATAAAATGACCCCATTTTGGAAAGCAAACAGCCCAATGTATAATTTTTGAGGCATAATGAGTCTTTTGAATATGTCATTTTTTCCACAAGTTTTTGGAAAATGTGGAAAGAAAATGAAAACACATTTTTTTTACACAAAGCTGTCCATTTATGCAATATTTCTAACACATAGCATGTACATAGCAAAAATTGCACCCCAAAATACATTCTGCTATTCCTCCAGAGTATGGCGATACCACATGTGTAACACTTTTTCACAGCCTGGCCACATACATAGGCCTAACATCCAAGTAGCGCTTTACACAAAGTTGTCCATTTATCCACTTTAAGACTGGGCCTATTTTTGACACTTGGTGTTTACAAGCTAAAATCATTTTTTTTGCTAGAAAACTACTTGGAACCCCCAAACATTATATATTTTTTTTTAGCAGAGACCCTAGAGAATAAAATGGAGATCGTTGCAATATTTTTTATCACACCATATTTGCGCAGCAGTCTTCCAAATGCGATTTTTTTTTTTGAAAAAAATTCACTTTTTTGAACTAAAAAATAAGAAAACAGTAAATTTAGCACAATTTTTTTCCATAATGTGAAAGACAATGTTACGCCGAGTAATTAGATACCCAACATGTCATGCTTCAAAATTGCGCCAAACATTGGTACTTAAAAATCCCCATAGGCAACATTTTAAAAATTTCTGCAGGTTACCAGCTTAGAGTTACAGAGGAGGTCTGGGGCTCAAATTATTGCTCTCGCTCTAACGATCGCGGCGATACCTCACATGTATGGTTTGAACACCGTTTACATATGTGGGCGGGACTTGCGTATGCGTTTGCTTCTGCGCGCGAGCTAACGGGGACAGGGCGCTTTAATTTTTTTTTTTTTTTCCTATTTATTTTATTTATGATTTTTTTATTTTTACACAGTTTAAAAAAAAAATGTTTTGATCATTTTTATTCCTATTACAAGGAATGTAAACATCCCTTGTAATAGAAATAGGCATGACAGGTCCTCTTTATTGTGAGATCTGGGGTCAAAAAGACCTCACACCTCACAACTACACTAAAAAAGAAAAAAAAAAAAAAATAGTTGAAAGAGGAAAAAAAAAAAGAAAAAAAAAAAAGCGGCCCTTTAAACCGGTTGCTAGGCAATGTCTTTTGACGTAGCTCCGGTCCTCCAGGACCATAGAGTTGAGTGAGGGCCATCTTGCCCTCACTCGACTTCCTGTCTCTGAGGATCCGGGACCGGATAGTTTTCCCCGCTGCCGGCGGGTCCGGTAAGCTGGGAAAACGTCTGGGACGCGGCAGGAGGGGGGGGGGGGCACCTCTTCCCCTGCACCGTAAGGGTAATTATGTGGCGAATCCACCACTGGGACCACCCTTATCTGAAAGCCGACCGCCCGCCGTTTAAAAAAATACCGGGGTTATGGGGGCTATCTGCTGCCATAACCCCAGTATTTAGCTTTTAATGGCCGACGCATATAGTCGTTAGGCGGTCAGTAAGTGATTGCATATATATGGCAAACAGGTGACGATGACTGATGGGGTGACAGGTGATGATGACTGATGGGGTGACAGGTGACAATGACTGATGGGGTGACAGGTGACGATGACTGATGGGGTGACAGGTGACGATGACTGATGGGGTGACAGGCGATGATGATTGATGAGGTGACAGGTGACGATGATTGATGAGGTGACAAGTGACGATGATTGATGGGGTGACAGATGACAATCACTGACGGGGTGACATGTGACGATGATTGATGGGGTGACAAGTGACGATCACTGATGGGGTGTCAAGTGACGATGATTGATAGGGTGACAGATGACGATGACTGATGGGGAGACAGGTGACGATGACTGATGGGGTGACAGGTGACGGTGATTGATGGGGTGACAGGTGACGGGCGATGGTGACTTATGGGTGACAGGTGACGGGCGATGGTGCACGGCGGTACTGATGGCAGTCTCTGGTGACCGGTGAACTTTAGGCTACGTTCACATGTGAGCGCAGCGATCATGGGCAGAATCACTGCGATTCTGCCCGTGATCCAGAAATCATTGCAAATTGCGGGACGCCTGTGCGATGCCCGTGATTTGCAATAGCACCCCAAATGCTGTGCGATGTTGCTGCGATTTCCGCCTGCCGAATTGAGGTAACATCACGCAAACAACGCATGACGCCCCAAAGAAGCTCCTGTACCTTTTTTGGGCGTCATGCGATGTTTGCGCGATGTTACCGCGATTCGGCAGGCAGAAATGGCGGCAACATCGCACAGCGTTTGGGGTGCTATTGCAAATCAGGGGCAACGCACAGGCGTCCACGCAATTTGCAATGATTTCCGGATCGCGGGCAGAATCGCGGTGATTCTGCCCGCGATCGCTGCGCTCACATGTGAACGTTATGGGTGTCAATTTCTGGGCACTGATGAGGTGACTGTTGGGTGACAGGTGACATTGGGGGGGGCTGAGGACTGTGTGGGGACCTTTATTTGTGTGATTTTTACTTTGATTTTTACTTTTGACAGGTGTACAGAGCAGTAACTCACTATTTCTAGCTCTGCTCTCCTCACACTGGAAACTGTATGAGGAGAGAAGAGCTAGTAACACTGAGTTACTGCTCTTTGTTTACATTTTGTGATCGGCTGTGAATGGATTCACAGCCGATCACTTAGTAAACAGTCACTGTCAGTGACTGTTTACTACTGCCGGTGACAGCTGTGTTCCTACGGAACACAGTGCCACCGACATGACCGCGCTGCGCGCTCCCGCTCGCGCATGCGCGGTCATCTCCCGGGCGCCTCCATTGTGATCGGCTGTGTCATTGGAACACAGCCGATCAAGTGGGAAACAGCCTATTGGCTGTTTCCCCCCTGCCGGTGACCGGCTGTGTCCCGGGGACACGCCGACACCGGCAGTGGACGGCGGCGCGCCCGCGATCGCGCGCCTGCCCTGCATTTACTGGGTCACGTCATATGACGTCCGCCCAGGATAATAGCCGCACCGTCCCGCCGTCATATGATGGCGGGCGGGCGGTAAGTGGTTAAGAGATGTCTCCTCACCCCTGTTCTAGTGACAACTCCAAAATATGCATTTTTACCCTATTTTTTTTTTTTTTCCTGGTGGGAGTGAAACTTGCCAATAGCAGTGTCACAGACAACCATACAAGAGTTAGAAAGGTTTTGACTCCTCCCACTTTATCCAAAAATGGAAAAAATGTTTTAAGTTGAGTTCCACTTTCAGAAATGTTGCTTATTATTAGATAGCGTTAGGAGTTCACCAATAGTACTTGCACTTCTATTTAAACATCTCCTGTGCCAGTCACTAGACAAGACCACAAAGTGTGTCCTCATCCCACCTACACTAAGTGCCCATTCCATTTAGAGGTGAGATGGCAGGTAAGAGTTAATGAGCTGCTTTGTGTCAGACAGCAGGATTTCTTGCACAATGCCAGCAGCAGGAGATCGGGAATGAGGGGACATGCCTGCCCTGACATGCTTGTACCCACGTCTCTGGCTGCTAGGTGAGCAGATCTGTGTCAGATACAACTCACGTCTCAGTCTACCAGCACAAAACACCCAAACAGTAATTACACAGGGTACATTTACTGAATTATTACTTAAAGCACAAGCTATGAGCACTAATTTTACCAAATATATCTCCAAATTACACACTGTATAACACTTTATATCACACATAAACATTATGTTGTAAGTGGCTCCTTGGAACAAATTTTCAATTCAATTTTATTAATGTTGAATCTCAAAGCTCTCAGCTAAAAACATTAAAAAACGCTGGAGAGAAATAAACCATCATGTAAATATGATTCCTAGTTTTCAGTACAACTCGTGGATCCTAAAGTATGAAAATATTTTTCTCACATATACAGTACTGTGCATAAGTTTTAGGCAGGTGAAGAAATGCTGTAAAGTAAGAACGCTTTTGAAAAAATATATTTGAATAGTTTCTTTTTATTAATATACAAAATGCAAAGTTAGCAAACAGAAGAAAAATCTAAATCAAATCAATATTTGGTTTGACTACCCTTAGTCTTCAAACCAGCATCAGTTCTTACACTTGCACACTTTGTACATGTGGCACTGTCCCCTAGAGGACTGCTGGTGATTGACACTTTTTGGATTCCCCTGGGTTACCCGTAGCAACTGCATGCAGAATTCTTAGCACTTTACGTTCTTGGCTCAGTCAATAATCAGTCTAGGGGTTGATGTTTTTGTTGTTTTTATTTTATGTTGGGATGGGAGAAGGGATGAGTGGGATGCTCCAAAATTGAACTATTCACAAATTCTGAGGACTCTAACTTGAGAATGCGGCAAGGCCGCTACTTCATCCTGCCACTTGAATGAAGCTGTGGTAAATGTTCCTGTTTGTATTTCTCTTCAGGGTACTCCCCCTGTACCGCAAACAAAAAACACAAAGAAGGGTGCGCCAACCTAGCACATTATCCTCAATATTGGCTGTAATAATACAACATAAAAATGGCTACTCACAAATGAAGGTGAAAAATAATCATATCGGACTCAATAGCTTGAGTGTCAGGAGTAGTCCACACTATTGTCCATTGTTCTGTTTGGATGACGGCCCCTGTACCCTCTTTCTCTATACCAGCTGACACCTGTCCACTGACTACACTGTCTGGAGTGGTCCCCTTCCTGGCCAGACTCCTTGGCAAGATCCTCTGTACTCACGATACTGCTTTCAAAACTCTCGCAGTGCCCCAACTCCTCCAGTCAGTTCTCCTGGACCTCCGGGTTCAGCTCCACACTGTAGGTTCACCAAGCCGACTGCCTGTGACCATCACCAACTGCTGCAGAAGAGGAGGAGGAGGCAGCCGTCACCCTCCTTCTGGGACTCTGCTTCCTGCCAAAGACCTCTACCTTATGTGACCCAGGCTTTTTATACCCTGCCCCACAATGCACCGAGACAAATAGTCTGTGCCAATCCCTAGGGCTATATCAAAAGCCTGTGTGTCATTGGCCAGGTTTCCTCCACTGTCCAAGGCCTCCCCATTAGACACAATGAGGACACTCCCTCAAACCAGATACATCACACAATGGGCACACTGAGCAGACCTAACTTACAGATCCTGCTCTCTGTTAATGTAACGCTCCTGCGTTTCTTATATGGTGTGGATTTTCAGCTGCAGAAATAGTTCCACGTCAGTAGTCATGTAAGAGATATGCTGAGATACCATTCCCAACCTCAATGACTCATCATGTGTGGAAGGTCTTATTTCAGCCAGTAAATACACACAATTAGCAAGCTGGTTCCTAGAATGACTTTATGTATGTGGTAACACAATGATGAAGGTTGAGGGATAGGTTGAGTGGAGGTGGTAGGTGATAGACACTTGAAGGTGAGACAGTAGCAGATGGATGCAGGAAGGTTTAGCAATGTTGTATGGTAGCAGATGACAGAATAGCAGGTGGACATACAAAAGAGATCAACCCAGTGCAGAAAAGTAGCAGTAGTCTCAAGAGCTAGCAATCTAGTTATGCAGATGTGATAAACAGTCTTTACTATGCAGAGCTAGATAGTGTAAGCTAGTATAAGTTTATTGAGAATCCCCCTGCGGGGTACTTAGCACGATTAGCGATACAGCCGAAGGGTGGTTCAGGAGAGGCGGATGATCCAGTAGCGGGATACAGGGATCAGCGCGGCGAGGTTCCGTCAGCGAGGTAAGCTTGCAAGCATGGAAGCTTCAAGCAAGGTTAGCATCCAGGTAAGGGTGTTTGAACGAACACATGTGAGTGAGAACCAGCGCTTTAAATAGCCATCTAGTCCGGCGCTGGGTGATGACAGCTCCAGTCTTAAAGGTGTATGCGCACCTTTCCAAAAGTAAATGGTGGGGCGCATACACTTGTGGAAAGTGTAATTTAGGGTACCAAAGGTACCGGAACATTACAATACCCCCCCCTTAAGGCCTGCTCCTGAAGGCCTCTGGAGCTGGTTTGTCTGGGTATCTCGCATGAAAATTGCGGATTATTCTAGGGGCATGTATGTCAGAGGTGTTTAACCAGGTGTCGTCTTGGGGCCCATAGTTCTTCCATCTAACCAAGTACTGAAGTCTTCTTCTGTAGATACGAGAATCCAGAATCTCTTTTATCTCGTATTCTTCTCCACCTTCAACTTGTACAGGAGGGGGAGGTGGAATATTAGGCCTTATTCCTTGGTCCGGAACATGGGGTTTTAGTAGCGACACATGGAAAATGGGATGGATTTTTAGGTCCATTGGCAATGTAAGCTGCACTGCAGCTTTTCCAATAAGTTTCTTGATTGGGAAAGGTCCCAAGAACAGAGGTCCAAGCTTTTTGCTAGGGATCTTCAGTCTCAAGTTTTTTGTTGAGAGCCAAACGAGGTCCCCGATAGTATACTGTGGAGAAGGTCTTCTACGAAGATCATAGTACTTCTTTTGTTGACTGTGAGCGTGTGCAATGGTAGTATTTAGTAAACCCAGAGAATCCTTTATTTGGGTAAGATAGTCTGAGGCTACTGGGTTATTTGAAGGAAGGATGCGTGGAGGGAGAATAGAGGGATGGAACCCATAGTTCAAGTAGAACGGACTCTGCTTGGTTGTACTGTGAGTTGCGTTGTTGTAGGCAAATTCTGCCAGGGGGAGAAGATCCAACCAATCATCCTGTTGGTAAGAAGTGTAACAACGTAAATACTGCTCGATGCATTGGTTGACTCTTTCAGTCTGTCCGTTGGTCTGCGGATGGTAAGGAGAAGTAAGCTTCCGCTCAATCCGTAGTATGTGACATAGTTCTTGCCAGAATTTAGAAATAAATTGGGATCCACGGTCAGACAGAAGAGTTTTTGGGATACCATGTAATCTGAAGACATGTTTCATCAGGAGTTCTGCCGTTTGTTTGGACGAAGGTAGTCTGCGAATAGCAATGAAATGTGCCATCTTTGTCAGATGGTCCACTGACACCAAGATGGTATTAAATCCTTTGGAAGGAGGCAATTCTACGATGAAGTCCAATGACAAAACCTCCCATGGAGTTTGGGGTATTGGTAGACTGCATAGTAGACCGGATGGTCTCGTAGTGTCAATTTTGGACCTGGCACAGACATTGCATGAAGAGACGAATTTTTGTATAGATGTTTTCATGTCAGGCCACCAGAATTGTCGAGAAATCAAATTGAAAGTCTTTGTCATACCCATATGTCCTGCCATAGGCACATCATGCGATAATTCCAAGATCTTGGTGCGTAGGGTAGGTGGTATGTAAAGTTTGTCGTTGTAGTAGAGGAAGCCTTCTGCATCAGTATTTAGTTGTGGTGGGGGTGAATCCAAACTTATACCATGCAGAACCTCTTCCTTTAAAGAACGGACAACTCCAATAATGCGTTTGTGAGGTATTATAGGAACGGAAGGGATTTCAAAGTAGTTTTCTTCAGTTAGTCGTGATAGTGCATCCGCCTTTTTGTTCTTATCTGCAGGTGTGTAGGTCACTAGGAAGTTAAACCTTAGAAAGAATAGTGACCATCGTACCTGTCGATGCGAGAGAGTTTTGCTAGTCTGAAGATATTGGAGGTTTTTATGGTCCGTGTATATAATTATTGGTAGTTGGGTGCCTTCGAGTAAATGTCGCCAATTCTCCAGAGCCAATTTTATAGCAAGCAGTTCCTTTTCACCCATGGGGTAATTTATCTCGGGACTGCTCAGGGATTTAGAAAAAAAAGCGACTGGATGAAGTGGTGAAGTGTGGGTAGGTTGTTGGGAGAGTATTGCTCCTACTGCCATGTTTGACGCATCTACCTCCAGAATGTATTGGAGGGATGGGTCTGGATGGCGTAATATGGGAGCGGAAGTAAACCTTGTCTTTAACAAGTGGAAAGCCTTATTTGCTTCTTCTGACCATTTAAATGGTATTTTTATGCTAGTGAGCTGTGTGAGGGGTCTCACAATAGCAGAAAAGTTTTTTATGAACTTCCTGTAGAAATTTGAAAATCCCAGGAATCGCTGTAGCGCCTTGCGTGTAGTTGGTGTAGGCCAATCCTGAATGCAGGATATTTTACTCATGTCCATCTCGATTCCTGTTTTGGATATGATGTAGCCTAGAAAGAGTACCTCATCTTTATGGAACAAGCATTTCTTCAGCTTCACATAAAGATTATGTGCAAGCAATCTCGATAATACAAGTCTTACATGTCTTATGTGTTCAGACAGGGTCCGTGAATATATAAGTATATCGTCCAGATATACCACAAAACAGACATCTAGTAAGTCTTTAAAAATATAGTTTATAGATCGTTGGAAAACTGCAGGGGCATTGCATAGGCCGAATGGCATCACAAGATATTCGAACAATCCGTATCTAGTTCTGAATGCAGTCTTCCACTCGTGTCCATCACGGATTCGAATGAGATTGTATGCTCCTTTCAGGTCTAATTTTGAAAAATAGGTAGCTCCACGCACCTGCTCAATGAGCTCAGGGATAAGCGGTAGAGGATAGCGATCTTTTATTGTGATAGCATTCAATTTCCTGTAGTCGATGATAGGTCTGAGACTTGAATCTTTACTGCGAACAAAAAAGAGTCCTGCTGCTGTGGAAGAAGTGGAAGAAGTGGAAGGTCTAATAAAACCTTTTTCCAAGTTCTCATCCAAATAGGTTTTGAGATGGGCAAGTTCATCCTGTGAAAGAGGATAAACATGACCGAACGGCAATTTGCTATTTGGGAGTAGATCAATGCTACAATCATAGTCTCGACGAGGAGGTAATGCTTGAGCATTTTTCTCAAGAAAAACCTCAGAAAGATCCTGATAACATAGTGGTGCAATCTCATCTGTCACCACAGACAGAATCTTCCCAGAAAACGGGAGGTTACACGTTTCCTCGCAATAACAAGAAGGGAAGGTCAAGGACCGTTTCTTCCAATCTATGGTTGGTTGGTGTGTGTGCAATCAGGGAAGTCCCAACACAATGGGGAAGTGGGGTGATGGTATTAAATCGAAGGTAGAAGTCTCCCTATGAGACTCGTTAATAGTGACTAGAAGTGCTTGTGTCTGATCGGTGATCGGACCAGAGGATAACGGAACACCGGTAATAAGACTTACTGAGACAGGTTTGAGTTTAGAAATAATAGGAATTTTATTTAAAGCAGCAAAACATATATCCATATAATTTCCACAAGATCCTGTGTCAATCATGGCCTTAGTAGTAATCCTGTTCTGGTCCCACTGTAATGTCAAAAAAACAGAAATGTAGGGGTTAGTGAATGAAGTTGTCAATCCTCCTAGAGAGACATGTGAACACTCACCCTTCTTTTTGTTGACTAGGGGACAGACGTTTATCTTGTGATCCGGGGATGCACAGTACAAGCAGAGATTTTCATTTCGTCTTTTGGCTTTTTCCAGAGTTGATAGCGGTGGGCGTATGGTTCCTACCTCCATAGGAACGGCCAGACTCCGAGAGGAAACGGATAATGGCATTCCCATCTTTTCAGCCTTTCTTTCTCGTAGTCTTCTATCTATGGTAATACTGAGTTGTATTAATGCATCCAGGGTTTTTGGCAGATCCGCTCGGGCGAGCTCGTCCTTAACGGCTTCTGATAGGCCAAGCCTAAATTGGGTTTTCAGAGATGCATCATTCCATTCTGAATCAAGGGTCCATCTCTTGAACTCTGCGACAAAGTCTTCCACAGGCCTCCTTCCTTGTTTCAAGGACCTTAATTGAAGATCGGCAGTACTCTGCCTATTGGGATCATCATATAGGCTAGTGAGCTCTGCCAGGAACAAGGCATAGGAGTTGAGAAGCTGGTCATTTTTCTCAAAAAGAGAATCTGCCCAGGCTCGAGGATCGCTTGATAGGTAAGAAATAATAGTACAAACCTTAATGTGATCAGTAAGGTAGGTACGAGGTTTTAACAAAAAAAGTAACTCACATGCGTTTTTAAATTCGCTAAATTTTTTGCGATCGCCTGTAAATAACAAAGGGGGATTTATCTTGGGTTCAGGGGACTGAGCAGAGGTAAGTTGTGTCAGTCTAATTACCTGCTGCGACAGAGCCTGATTGTCTTCTTTTAATTCAGCAAGTGCGTGTATTAACGCAGATACTTGCTGTTTTAATTGTGTCACCTGAGTGGTTATTTCTGCTGAATCCATTTTTTGGTTCGTTCAATCTGTAACGCTCCTGCGTTTCTTATATGGTGTGGATTTTCAGCTGCAGAAATAGTTCCACGTCAGTAGTCATGTAAGAGATATGCTGAGATACCATTCCCAAACTCAATGACTCATCATGTGTGGAAGGTCTTATTTCAGCCAGTAAATACACACAATTAGCAAGCTGGTTCCTAGAATGACTTTATGTATGTGGTAACACAATGATGAAGGTTGAGGGATAGGTTGAGTGGAGGTGGTAGGTGATAGACACTTGAAGGTGAGACAGTAGCAGATGGATGCAGGAAGGTTTAGCAATGTTGTATGGTAGCAGATGACAGAATAGCAGGTGGACATACAAAAGAGATCAACCCAGTGCAGAAAAGTAGCAGTAGTCTCAAGAGCTAGCAATCTAGTTATGCAGATGTGATAAACAGTCTTTACTATGCAGAGCTAGATAGTGTAAGCTAGTATAAGTTTATTGAGAATCCCCCTGCGGGGTACTTAGCACTATTAGCGATACAGCCGAAGGGTGGTTCAGGAGAGGCGGATGATCCAGTAGCGGGATACAGGGATCAGCGCGGCGAGGTTCCGTCAGCGAGGTAAGCTTGCAAGCATGGAAGCTTCAAGCAAGGTTAGCATCCAGGTAAGGGTGTTTGAACGAACACATGTGAGTGAGAACCGGCGCTTTAAATAGCCATCTAGTCCGGCGCTGGGTGATGACAGCTCCAGTCTTAAAGGTGTATTCGCACCTTTCCAAAAGTAAATGGTGGGGCGCATACACTTGTGGAAAGTGTAATTTAGGGTACCAAAGGTACCGGAACATTACAGTTAAGCAGAGTGCAATATAGATTTTACCTGCTGCTCCTCTGATAGGCAGAGGGAGCCAAAGCTATACTCACTCTGTAGCACCTACCTAGGAGGGTGCTACATACATTTGCACAAAGTCAAGGATTTTGTAGGATTAGCGACATGTGTATGATTAACCATTCATGCCAAGCAGGTGCAAATGATCATCAATTTCATACAGTACATTGGGTGAAACACAGTCAATAATTATAACAGAAACAGTTATGTATGCGGCTTTAAACTGGGTGAGGAACAGCCAAACTCTGCTACTGAATTGAGGTTATGCAAGAGAGTTTTATGTCACAGGTCATATACCATGGTAAGACTGAGCACAGCAATAAGACACAAGGTAGTTATATTGCATCAGCAAAGTCTCTCCCAGGCAAAGACTTCAAAGCAAACTAAAGTTTCAAGATGTGCTGTCCAAGCTCTTTTGAAGCAGCACAAAAAAAATGGGCAACGCTCAGGACTGTAGACGCAGTGGTCGGCCAAGGAAACCTAATGCAGCAGATGAAAGACACATCATGCTTACTTCCCTTCAACATCGGAAGATGTCCAGCAGTGCCATCAGCACAAAACTCGTGGAAACCAGTGGGACCCAGGTACACCCATCTACTGTCCAGAGAAGTTGTCTCCATGGAAGAATTACAGCCAAAAAGCCATAACTCCTATGTGGAAACAAGGCTAAGAGATTCAACAATGGATGAAAACATAGGAACTGGGTGCAGAAAAATGGCAGAAGGTGCTCTGGACTGATAAGTCAAAATGAAAATATTTGGCTGTAGCAGGAGGCAGTTTGTTTGCTGGAGGGCTGGAGATCGGTACAGTAATAGTGTCGGCAGGCAACAGTGAAGCATGGTGGAGGTTCCTTTCAAGTTTGGGGCTGAATTTCTACAAATGGAGTTGGAGATTTGGTCAGGACCAATGGTGTCCTCAACGCTGAGAAATACAGGCAGATTCCTATTCATCATGCCATACCATCAGGGAGTCGTGTGATTGGCTCCAAATGTATTCTGCAGAACAAAAACTATCCCAAATATACAGCCAATGCCATTAAGAACTATCTTCAGCATAAAGAGGAACAAGGAGTCCTGGAAGTAATGGTTTGACCCCCACAGAGCCCTGTCCTCAACATTATCAACTCTGTCTGGGATTACAAGAAGAGACAAAAGGATTTGGGGCAGCCTACAGAAGATCTGTGCGTAGTTCTCCAAGTTGTTTGGAACAACCTACCTGCCAATTTCTTTAAAAAAAAAAGTCTACATAGAAGAACTGATGCTGTTTTGAAGCTAAAGCCAAACTTTTATTTCTGACAGAATTCCTAATTTACAGCATTTTTTCACACCTACCTAAGGGCCCTTTCACACGGGCGCTCCGTATGTCCGCAAATCATCCTTTTTTTTTTGAGGATGATTTACGGACATAATGTAAGTCAATGGCATTGCGGATGTCAGCGGAATACCATCCGCTGACATCCGATTTTCTTCCTTTCAGTTCTGTTCCGTTTTTTGGAACGGAACAGAACCCTATTTTTCCTCCGTTCAAAAAACGGAAAGGAAGGAAAATCGGATGTCAGCGCTGTCATCCGCTGACATCCGCAATCCCCATAGACTTACATTATGTCCGTATATCATCCGCAAATGGATGGGATGATATGTGGACATACGGAGTGGATGACACAAATGTCATCCGCTCCGTGAAAAAAAAAAAAAAAAAGTCCCGCAGCGGATCGCAATGCGGTCTGCTCCGTGTGAAAGAGCCCTAAAAGGTTTGCACAGTAGTGTATATTATATATTCTAAAGTGCCAATGTTTTAAAAAAAGTTTGTACTACATACCGTATGTATACTTGTAGGGAATAAAGTGACCTTTCTACCAAGGAGTATCTTGTATAAAAGCAACATCCTGAAAAAGAAAAGGTAATATCTTACCTTTTTTGGTGGCCGTGTATTTGAATGTCACCACTTTGCTTCTCCCAAACAACTACAAGTATTCGACTCTCCAGGTGGGTGAAATACCTGCTACCCTTGCAATATGTAGTGGTTCTTTCCGATGACAGGACATCCTGTAGTAGCATAGGTGTAAGTGGGAGGAAGCAATATGTCTGGCAGAGGAGCTGGTTATTTAGAGACATTTTATCACAGAGGCCAACAGAAAGGTACAGCGGATATAGAAAATTCTACAAAGCCCTGTTAAAATGTTAGGTTTCTGTGATGTAACGAAATGAGACAAACATAAAGCATTTTAAGAACTTTTCCCACCTTTAATGTGACCTATAAACTGTACAACTCAGTTGAACAACAAACAGAAATCTTTTGGGTAGAGGGAAAAAAAAATAATAAAATAAAATAAAATGGTTGCATAAGTGTGTACACCAGTGGTAGAACTACCAGGGTCATAGCAGTCGCAGTGGATCCACGGGGGGGTTTCTGGCTGTAAGCAGAGCCAGCACTGACATCACACGCACCCGCCCCCCCCCCCAGATAGGAGAGGAGAGATCTACTCCTCCTGCCCCTGTCCTCCTGTGTGTACCCGTTGCCCCACCCACACTCCAATCCCCAGAAGCGGGAAAGCCCAGCAGCCGGGAACAGCATGGGGAATGAATGTGCAGACTGCATGAGCCTCCTTCCTTCCTAGCGTGAGTTCACCATCCATCCACCATCCATTCACCCCCTTCCTTCTCTCTCCTGCCTCTGAAGCAGTACAATAATGTAAGGCGATCTAAGATTAAGGGGTGCTCCGCAAACTCTGATGTAAAGGGAGCTTTTGTTGAGCAGAGACCCCCTTACATTAGAGTTTTCCTTTACACCAGAGTCCACAGCCTTCCCCTTACATCAGAGCACCCCTTCCATCAAAGTTCCCCTTTATATTAGAGTACACAGAGATCCCCTTTCAGTGAAATTCTGCAGACTGTCATGTAATGGGGGGGGGGGGGGGGCTCTGTGGACTGGGATGTAAGGCAGGGCTCTGTGGACTGTAATTGTGATATAAGGGGGGCTCTGAAGACTCTGATGCAAGGGAGGCTCTGTAGACTGATGTAAAGAGGGCTCTGTGGTCTCTGATGTAGGGAGGGCTCTGTGGTCTCTGATGTAAGGAGGGCTCTGAAGACTCTGATGCAAGGGAGGCTCTGAAGACTAATGTAAAGAGGGCTCTGTGGTCTCTGATGTAGGGAGGGCTCTGTGGTCTCTGATGTAAGGAGGGCTCTGTGTACTCTGATGCAAGGGGGGCTCTGCAGACTGATGTAAAGAGGGCTCTGTGGTCTCTGATGTAGGGAGGGCTCTGTGGCCTCTGATGTAAGGAGGGCTCGGCAGACTCTGATGCAAGGGGGGCTCTGAAGACTGGTATAAAGAGGGCTCTGTGGTCTCTGATGTAGGGAGGACTCTGTGGTCTCTGATGTAAGGAGGGCTCTGTGGTCTCTGATGTGAGGGGGGCTCTGCAGACTGATGTAAAGAGGGCTCTGTGTTCTCTGATGTAAGGAGGGCTCTGTGGTCTCTGATGTAGGGAGGGGGCTCTGTAGACTCTGAATTAAGGGGGGCTCTTAGGTCTCTGATGTAAGGGGGCTCTGCAGACTCTGATGTAAGGGGGTTCTGTGGATTCAGATGTATAGGGGAACTCACAAGTTCAGATGTAAAGGTGAGCTCTGTGGATTCAGATGTAAAAAGGAACTCAACTCTGTGGATTTAGATGTAAAGGAGAACTCTGTGGACTGTGATGAAAGGGGGGGGGGCTGTTGTGATTAAATCCCACTGTGGTACCATAATAAAGGGCCCTGTGACAGAAGTAAGGAGCCCTGGGATCAGTAGGAAGGACCCTGGGCTCAGAGGGAAGGCCCTGGAACCAGAGGTCAGAGGACCCATCATGGTTTCTTGCACTGGGCCCTGAAGGTTCTAGTTACCCTTCTGAAGCACACCCTTAAACTAATACCTTTTTGAAGGACCTTTAGATTTTTTTTTTTATAGCACTCAGTCTTTTTGGGTATGGGTCTATCAGAATAGCACATTTTGACTTGGAAATATTTGCCCACTCTTTGCAAAAACACTCCACATCTGTTAGATTGCAAGGGCATCTCCTGTGCACAGCTCTCTTCAGATCACCCCACAGATTTTCAATCTGATTTAAGTCTGGGCTCTTGCTGGGCCATTCCAAAACTTTAATCTTCTTCTGGCTGTAAGTATACCATCTGTTCTTTTACAAGGTATGTCTTCTGTACAAATGAACCTGTGGTGACAGGGTCACTTAAAGGATGACACCACGCCTTACAAAGAGAACTGAGTATTCCACTCTTGCATAACAAAATATAATCAGTTAGCCAATGAAGGGTTTCAACTAAAGTTTCACATTTCTGCCAGGATTTTCATTCAGCATTTGGAAATTTCTAAAGTTTCAAAGAAATGCTTGGAATTGCAGTCAGAAGAAACCATAAAGCCCCTTCACATGGCATTATCAGAATGGTGTTGTACTGTTCTTGAGCTGCTATCATTTAATACAATTCTTTGTTGGTAAGATTAGCTATTAGGTCCACTACAGGCTCAAGCAGCATACATAATACCAATGATGGGTTCAATTTAATGAAGACAAAGAGGAGTTCTGCCCTCCAGGAAAACAATTAAAAGTCATCAGCTACAAATACTGTAGCTGCTGACTTTTAAATATTAGAACTTACCTGTCCAGGGTCCCCGCGATGTCGGCTCCCCAAGCCGATTTTCGTATCGGCTCTCGGGGGCTGCCACCGCCATTCAGGGTAAGAGAACCCAGCAGTGAAGCCTTTGGGCTTGACAGCTGGTTCCCTACTGCACTTCCTAATTGGCCTGGCAGTGGAGGAAGAAGGAGGGGGGGGGGGGCTCCCGGAAGTGGGGAAGGGTGCCTGTCAAAAACAGGTACTGGTTCCCCCCTCTACACTAAGAGGTCCCAAATCTGGCACCAGAGGGGTGGGGTTCCACTTTTTGGTGGAACTCCGCTTAAGACCCATTTGAAGTACCATGTATTATTATAAAATAAAATACTTGTTCTCCCTAAATTTCATCCTTTGTTTTATTTTAGTGCTAATAATATCCTGCATCCCTTATGCGACTACTTGTTGTCTATATACACTCTCGGGATGACTGCACATCACTTTTTAAGTTGGGTTTGCTGCAGCCTGGGTGACAGCACACAAATAGGAAACAGAGACAGAAGATGGACACCCAAAAGAGACTGCAAGCCAGGCCTTTTTGTCCACATCAGTGCCTGACCTCACAAATGCGCTTCTGGAAGAATGGTCAAACATTCCCATAGACACACTCCTAAACCTTGTGGACAGCCTTCCCAGAAGAGATGAAGCTGTTATAGCTGCAAAAGGTGGGCCAACTCCTTATTGAACCCTACAGACTAAGACTGGGATGCCATTAAAGTTCATATTTGTGTAAAGGCAATTACTTTTGGTAATATAGAGTATAATTGTTTTGGGGTTTAGTATTGCTTTAATAGCTGCTATTTTGTTTTTAATTATAGGGTGTGGTAGAGATAGAAACTCTGCCAGATTTTAGATTTGATTGGTGTCACCATCCACACTGGGGAAATCTTGCTTCATTCCCTTCCTTGGTGCCACCTGTTACCAGGATAGGCAGTGTGAACATTTTTTTAAACTGTATATGCATGTACTCCATTTTGCATACTTTGCATATATTTTGCACATGGCACTAGTAATGTTTTGCACAAGACCACCCTATTCTATCACACGATCACATTCCCCAGACCCTGATAAGAAACTAGCCTGCCTATGTAATGCCCTTGTTACCTTAAAATTCCAATGTAATATTAATGTAATACCTAAGGCTGCATTCACATGTCAGCTTATAATCGCGGGCAGAACCGCCGTGGTTCCGCCCGCGATTCGGAGATTTATTGCAAATCGCGGGACGCCTAGCGTTGCCCGTTGATTTGCAATAGCCCCCCAAACGCCGAGCGATGTTGCCGCGATTTACGCCAGCCGAATCGCGGCAACATCGCGCAAACAAAATCGCGGGACGCAATACGCGGGACGCAAGAAGCTCTTGTACTTTTTTGGAGCGTATTGCGTCCTGTGATTTTGTTTGCGCGATGTTGCCGCGATTCGGCGGGCGTAAATCGCGGCAACATCGCTCGGCGTTTGGGGGGCTATTGCAAATCAACGGGCAATGCTAGGCGTCCCGCGATTTGCAATAAATCTCCGAATCGCGGGCGGAACCGCGGCGGTTCTGCCCGCGATTATAAGCTGACATGTGAATGCAGCCTTAGTAAACATGTTAAGAAACAAAAAAAATTATAATAAAAAATAAAAAACTCTAATGTGCCAAATAAACAAAACAGTTTTATGGAAAGATACTGTGTGCACCTTTTTGTGTCTGCTCCCTACTGCAATAATTATTCATTTGGGGCCACTGATCAATATAAGGATAGGAGTTTCCCATTTGTAATTTTTTTAAAACAAAGATAAGGACACTTCTTTGCAAAAGGGACCCAGCCAGCAATAAAAACCTGAAAAAATGTTCTAATACTTTCATAGCCTAAAAATAGTTATTTCTATTGTTTCCTTGTTGAGGAGATTTCCCCTTCTTCCTTTTATACCATAATTCCTGTAACTAAGACAGAAAGTGAAGTAAGATTGTAACAAGTAGTGCTAAAGTTTGTTGAAAGACTGGTGTCTTCTTGTTTTAACTGCCAAAGCTCCAGTTATGACCTGTTTTAACCAGTTCCTGCCTGGCCTATAGCAAAATGTCGGCTGGGCGGAGGTCATACGATGTCCTCATGGGACCGGCTGTGTCCATCGGGACAGTGTATCAGCTCACTGCTGGTACCATGTGATTAGTGTGACCAATCACGGTAGATCACATGACAACTGTAAACAATGGATGGCTTCCTCACATGCCATCAATTGTGTACAATTGGGTTGCTGACTGTGATTGGTCACACTGATCACATGGTACAGACAGGGCCAATCAAAGCCCATCTTTACCATGTTATTTGATGTGACCAATCACAGCTAATCACAACAAAACACAGTGAATGAATCAGTATCATTCAGTAAAATGGTTGCTTATACCAGTGAATTTCACTGGTATAAACAATCATAATGTGAAAAAAAAAAAAATCCTGATCACTTCCCCAGAGGGTAACTGATATTATGGTAACACTGTATTGCCCTAGTCACAGTGTGTAAAAAAAAAAGTAATGAAAAGAAGAAAACATATGTAATAAAAAAAGAAAATATAAAAAAAAAATGCTTTAAAAATTATTATTATTGTTATTAATATTTTATTCATACTGTCACCAGTCAGTGTTTCTGATCACCGCCACACCAGTTATATGACAACTCTGTGCGGCACTGGTGACAGTTTGTAAAAAACAAAAATTGAGAATATTTCACAAAATTGTGACAAAAAAATACTTCAAAAAACTCCCCATGCCTCTTACTAAATACCTTGGACTTTCTACTTTCCAAAAAAAGGGGCATTTGGGGGATATTTGTACTGTCCTGGTGTTTTCAGGCCTCAAAAAATTAGACTGATCAATTTTTAGATATACTATATATACTGTATACCATAGTTTGTGGATGCTATAGGTTTCCTACAAAACAAAATAATATACACTGATTTGAGTTATTTTCACAAAAAAAAGTAGCAGAATACATTTTGGCCTAAATTTATAAAGAAAGATTATTTATTCGCAAAATTTTATGACAGAAACACGTTTTTTTGTTTTTTGTTTTTATGTTTGGTCTTTTTTTGTTTATTTAGCAAAAAATAAAACACTAAGCCCCGGTTCACACTACTGCGTGTGCGGGGTTCGCATGTCATGTCGGAGCGCACTGCTCCGACATGACATGCGATCAGCTGTGCGGTGCGAGTTTAGCCATACAGTTTGTATGGCTAAATTCGCATCGCACCCGCAGCAAACTCGCACAGGAGGCATTTTTGCTGCCGCATCAGGATCGGATCGCACAGCGGTTCACACTTGTGCGATCCGATCCTGTGCGAACTGCACGATCGCACTGCGATATGCGATCAAACTGGGGGTGTCGTTAAGATTACATTGACACCCCCAGCGGATCGCATATGGCAGTGTGAACTGCCGGGGGTGCGTGTGCGATGCGGGAACAGGCTGCGAATTCGCAGCCTTCCCGCATCGCATCAGTGTGAACCGAGCCTCAGTGGTGATTAAATACCATCAAAAGAAAGCTCTATTTGTGTAAATAAAAAAAATATTTTGAAAAGAGATTGGTGCATCAGGTCAAAGGTATGGGACTTTATGGACTAATACATTGTTTGTAGGTTTTATATAATTTATTGAAAAGTTTGGACCTTTGTTAGGCTGGTATCCAAAGTGTCCAAGGGTTAAGAGTCCATAGCAGTAGGTCCTCACAGTCCCTCAGCTTGAGGGAAGACAAAACGCGTAGGAAAATACCAGGATGCTCTCCCTATAGATCCGACGCTATACAAGAAGCGTGGACAGATAGAGAGATATACCACTGTCACCATATCACCATGTCACCCATTCTTTACTTTTATTCACTACCACTCATGGGTCTATAACCCATACACCTAATGTATATACCCTTTTTTCTCTATATATATTTATCATGTTTGTATGTTATCAAACTTTTCAATAAATTATATTAAACCCACAAACAATGTATTAGCCCATAAAGTCCCATACCTTTGACCTGAGGCACCAATCTCTTTTCAAAATACTCTCTCGGGATGATGGCTAAACCGAACTAAAAAGTTTTTTGGGAATCGCATACCTACAACAATAAAAAAATATATAAAAGATAAAAATACTATATAGCTACAGTGTTGCATGACTGGGAAATTGTCATTTAAAGTGTGACAGTGCTGAAAGCTAAAAATTGGCCTGAGCAGAAAGGACGTAAAAGTGTCTGGTCCTGAAGTGGTTAAACATCCCCAAACTGAATGGAGGACCCATTCTCTCCATTGTGTTGCAGTACCTATAGTGTTCCATACATGGCGAATGGCACACCAACATATCTACAGAATGAACCTGCACATCTGTGCACATGATGTGTGGTGAAGTAATAATGGGGTCCCATTTAAAATAAATGGATTGTGATAATGTATGCATCACAAGCGCGTTTGTGACTCATATGGTACCATCAACACAACTTGGTTTGATTGGGCCTTCAGGGATGTTTTACAGCTTCAGGGAAGCGATTAGATAAAAACAGCACTCAAGTGGAAAGAAGGATATGATTTTACTGCTGGGAAGCTTTGGAATATTAGATTGTAAGCTCTAACGAGCAGGGTCCTCTGACTCCTACTGTATTAAAGTGTATTGTATTTGTACTGTCTACCCTCAAGTTGTAAAGCGCTGCGTAAACTGTCGACGCTATATAAATACTTTATAATAATATGTCTTTTTCCAGGTAAAGGTTTTATTTCTTTTATGTGATTGTAATGCACAGTATCCACAGCTTTGTTTCCTCCTAATACATGGCAGCCATGCCTCCTCCAGACCAGGAATCTTTATGAAACACTACAAAGCATTTTATGTTTGCTCTGTAGAGCTTCAGCGAAGCTGTTTGAAGATTACTGAAATACTTATGGGAAGCTTAACCCCATTAAACAACATATACTTGTACCTCATTCTCGTAAGCTAGGACTTCGTAATCCATCTCTTCCAATATTTTCATTTGTGTGCATACCGTCTAGGTCTTTTGGCCTTATTCAATGACCTGAACCGTGGTGAAGTGCCCTTAAAACACTGAGGCATTTGTATCCCCTGGAGGGTTCACTCATCTTTCTCCAACCTGCTGTCTGAAGTACAGATGTTCTGCTTTAAGGTCTCTGATCAACAGCTGTGTCCTTGAGAATACCTTCTACGAGAACCATACTCTCAGGCAACACAGGCAATCGTCTTGGGCACCTCTGAGCGTATACAGCGATCAAGTGCCCATGGGCAGCCAAAGTAGCTGTAGACTAGCACCACATGGCCTCACAGAGGGGAGCCTGAATTAATGCCTAGACCCTGAAGTGCTGCAACTACCAACTGTGGCTGGTTTCTCCAGAACATATGGTGGCTGCCATATACTTCAGTAAAGCTGTTCCTCTCTACTACTCCATCTGTTTATTTGTAACCCTTTTACCAGTATTGAAAAGGTTTATGTTCAGTTGTTTGTGCAATCAGAAAAGGCAAATTCAAGAAATATAGCCCTATAAAGTCAGAAGGTGTACATAATAGACAAGGTTGGCACAGCAAAGAAGAGTTTTACTCACTTCAATTTGAAGCAGATCTATATTCTAAATTTAGTTCATCCAAATTATTTTGGCACGGTATTTTAACAGCCAATAGTAAGACAGCAAAAAATATTTGTAAACGCTAATCACATTTATCTTTAACAAAAATAATAATGTCCCTTTTTAGGTTTTATTCGGCAGTCATGTGACCATACAGCTTGCCTTAAAATACATTTTTCCCCTATAGCAGGGGGTGTATAGCGGGCAGGCAAAGTATGACATCACACACAGCAGGGAAGTACGTCCTACATGTGTGTGCACTGCAGTTTAGACAGCGATGCTCCTAAGGGGATGTGGCATGGCAGCAAACCTAACTACAGTTGATACAGGCACTCCATGCATCGACTGGGTGTCTTGTAACTCCTAGCTGTGATCCCAGGAAGCAGTGACAGGAACTAAAAGGGTCGCAAAGGTCACACTTGCGATCAGGCCCTGGCATTCTGCCACTGTGCCGCCACCAGCACAAGGCCGGCACCAGCATAAGGCACTCTTTGTTGAACACTGGAGCCGAGTGCCGGACAGGTTTTGACACTGAGCTCTGGTTAATTGCCTAACAGGCATGGGGGTGATGGGGGGGGGGAGGGGGTAAGTGGATATGTGCTGGGGGTTGCTTCGGGAGGGGAGCGAACGTGTGCTTGAAGGGGGGGGGGGTCACATTTGAAATGCCCCACAACACCTTCAAGCACAAGTCCTCTCCATTCCCAACGCACCCCCCAGCACGCTTCCTCTTACCACCTACCCCTCCCCCAAATCAAAGAGATGCTGCCAGCCTCATAGGTCGGCAATTGCATTGCCTGGGACCCCTGGCACTAGAAAGAGGTGTGGGGTAGGAGCCTCAGATACCCACTGTGGCATGCCCCTTTCTGGCAAGTTACTGGAGCCAAGTGGCAAAACTTGTTCTGGCACTGGCCTCCAGGATGAAGAGCGGGGAAGGGGCCAATAAATATGTAATTTACTGGCCCCTTCCTTGTCTGAATGAATAGAGTCAGCAATCAGTGCCTGATCACTGACTCTGTCCATTCATAACTGAGGCATAGTAACTTGTGTTCATCCATCCATTCAAACTGTGTTTTCTATGCTTCAGTTTATGAATGAAGTGGAAGCTCCGAATGGAGCTATTCCTGTTCATTAATTCTGTGCAGCTGAGACTGCAGAGATAGAGATTGAGGGCTGTGTTCTCAATCTCCTTTCTCTGTCTCAAAGGTGATATTTCACCAAATCCCCCCAATAAAGCTCTAAATAAATTGTAAAAAATAATAAAGAATACAATTGTAAAAAAGATAAAATAAAATGGTAAACAACAAACAAACAAAAAAAAAACAAAACAGTTTCCACCAGTGGAGGAACTACCAGGGTTGCATCTACGTTGGGGACCATTGTACCCTGCCACCTGGGGGGGGGGGTCTGGCCAAGGGTTAGGGGGACTTTTAAGGTGTCAGGAACGCACTAGGCATTCCCCTATGGCACTGCAGAGGTGCAGTGGAGTGCGCAGGCGCGATCGCCTGTCTGCCCCTTTAGCGGCAAAATGGCCTATTTAAGGGTAGCAGGCAAACTCATGCTTTGCTGAAACCTGCTCTATCCCTGAATGACCTCCCAGCTTGTCGCCTACTTCACTTGTCGGCTTGTCCTGTGACCAATTCTCCTGCCTTATCCTTGTCTGTTTATCCGCCATCGGATCTGGTGAAAACCGGTTGGCACTTAGATTCCGAACCTCCGGCGAGCCTGTGTCTTCCACCAAGGTGACTTGTCCTTATCCCTTCCTCTGGATCCTGTGAGGCCACCCTCTGCACGTCAGGCTTGCCATCAGCTCCCTGACATAAGGTTTCTTGCGCCAGGGACCTGACTCTGCCAGCACAAATCTGCTTCCATGCTTGGCATAAGCTGAGCTTGGAAATTTTCTGGTTTTGTCTTGCATGCTTGTCATGGTCAGTTTTAAATATGAACCAAGGATCACAAGTTATTTAGCAACAACATAAGAAATAATACAGGCTTAATTTACTAAGAACTATACGGATAACCCAACACATACAGTATATGGTACCCAATTTTTGGGGGTAACATACACTGGAAGCTGCCTTAGGACTTTTGGGTTACTTTGCCATAGCACAGCTTTGGATGGAGAAACACATTGAAATCAAAGGTTGTCAAGGGTAGACCTGTTCTGGTCATCAGACCAACCCTGAATGGCTCTTGATCTATGGATCATAAATTGAAGGGGGCCATGGAATCTGCCGACTCGCCTATGTCCTCCCACAAAGCTTTTTTTCCATTTCATGTAACTCAAACTACATTTCAGGTTTACTTGTCGTGTGACCTTCATGTGTAAACTTTTCTATGTGAAGGAGAAGCAGATGAGAAAAAGACTGTAATTTAGATCTATGACTATCGGAGTAACACAACTTATCCAAATCATTCCCATGAAGATTTTGAGAAAACAAGATATGCTTCAGCGAAGTTCCTCTGACATTGTACAGATCAGGGAGTGCTGATTTTCAGAGAAGATTAAAGAGAAGTTCATAGTGGAGGTAAGCCAGACAAAAAGGTGTCCGGATTTAGTTGCTTGCTACTGGTCATTAAACCTTCCCAGCCTACAGTGCTCTAACAAAATCTGTAAAACATATCTCAATACATTGCAAGTAATGCCACAGCAACTTCCCTCAGGGAAATAAACAATTATTGTTATTATTATTATTATTATTATTAATATTATTGATTTAAAGAAGACCTTTGATGGGTATTATAAAGTTTGTTTTTTTTGCCAGCTTCTTGCCTCCCATCCCAACACAAATGGCTTTAAGAGCCGGTTCACACTGAGGCGACACGACTCTGTACTACTTCAGGGGTGACTTGTGCATTACCATGCACCACGACTTCGGAGCGACTTGCAGGGACTTCACATAATTGAAGTCTATGCAAGTCCCTCCGAGGTCGCCCCAAAATAGTACAGGACCCTTTTTCTAAGTCGGAGCGACTTGTGTCGCTCCTATTAGAATGGGTCCTGTAGCGGTCAATGGACCACGAGGGAGCGCGACTTGTCAGGCTGACAAGTCGCGCTAGTGTGAACCGGCTCTTAAAAAGCTATTTGTAAAAATAAATAAATAAATAAATATTGGCCCCAGACTTTGATATATATATATATATGTAATACTACAACAATCAAAGAAATATAAATAGCAATAACCCCTCAAACAAATGAGTGAAACAGTATCAAAAGAGAGTATATAGTTGGCAATAAACAAACTTGTCTTGTCCAAAAGCAAAGTTAAGTTAAGAGTTTGACAGTGTTTATCAACCCTCTCCCTACTAGATAGTATGTTGAGACCCAAATCTGGCATTGGAGCATTTAGATAAAGTTCCTCCAAACCCGGGAATAGGTATCTGCACTGTGTCCCAAGCAAACAATACTGTTCCACCCTTATAGGGTGTAGTGGGGTTTGACCGACAGGCTTTTACCAACTCCTAGGATGACAGCTGTTTTCCCTCAGTTCTCTTTCGGGGGCTCAGCGGCATTCTCCCCAATGATCAGCACCAGTCAGCAACAGTAGCATTCCCCCCCCCCCCCCACAACAATCATGTGGCAGGACCAGCCAACCAGTGGCATTCTCGCTAACAATCAGGCAGGAGGACCGGCATCCAACAGTGGGGTTCTCATGTACCAGGAGATATCCGCTATTCCACCTATCGTATGCAGTGGCAAAAGGTTCTGCTAACAGCCTGTAGCATGGTCTGTCTCCCATGTCCTCAGCACATCTACCTCGAGCCCAAGAACAAATCTTCCTTTTCTCCTCCACAGTGCCCTGGTCATGTTGGGATTTGTAGTTCCATTGGAAATCTGATCAGGCTCAGTCTGTCTGGGGAGTACATCTCCCATAAGACTCAGATTCTCCGAGCAGATACTTGTTGTCCCAGGGTGCACAGCAGTCTATATATCCTCCTCTGTGCTTTCCTTCAGCCAATTACAACCCCTCTAGCATACATGTCGGCTCCCCCAAAATGGTCACCTCCAGGGACACTTCATAATGGAACATTGTTCATGATTTTCCCCATAATGGTTGCTGCAGCTCAGCATTGCAGGCATGTCATTTACCTGACTACTGTAGCTGGGGATGTAGCTAATTAACCATGACCTGTGCTTGATTAGCTGCAGTGAAGGGCAGGGGAGAGACTGGAGTCTAAAAGACCCTTGAAGTCTCCATAAAGAGTACCAGTCTCTTGCCCAATGCTATCACATAGGGGGCTTGCTAGCCCTTTGTTATAGCAAAAAAATGTAAATGGAAAAAAAAGAAAGTACAAAAACTATAATAAATAAAATGTAGAACAAAAAAGTGCAGAACCCGTTCTGCCACTTTACTGGCATTAGCATACAACCAACACACTTATAGTATAAAAGTATCAAATATTTTATTTTAACATGTAATAATAAAACAGGATGTTAGCATGGCATCCAAAAACAAAACAACAAAGATACAATAAAATCACTGGGACAACATTGAAATATAGGATGAGGCCCTAGTACAGCACCTCCCTAGCTCACACATCTTTGGTGTCAGTTGCCAAAGGGGGGGGACGGGGGACGTTTCACATAGTGGGTCACCTCCACTGGTCGATGTGTTTCGATATAATGCTTAGCTTCCTCAAGACCAATTTAGAAGGAAATCCTATTCTGTTAAACACAATGAATATATGTTACATACAGATACAATTTCAGCCTCTCCTTTATATACAAACATGTATTTCATATCAATATCAGTGAGTTGACAATCCCCAAGAACAGAAGACTTACAGCAAGGTCAGCTGGATCTGTAGCAGGTGATAATATGCATGTCTTTTGGGCAGACACAGGGACCGCAAAGTATCCCATCTATGGAGGCACCATTGCAAACGGGTAATTTAAAGTTCTAAAATCACCATAGCCAGAATAGAAGGGACAGAAAAAAAAGAAAAGAGAATATTCTGTAGGAGAACCCTTCAGGGAAGCCTGTAACTGCTATACATTTACCTTCTTATATTATCTATTATTATGTTAGGCTCATACCTATCTCTAAAAACATGATCTCTGCCCTTCAGGTATCAAATGGTGCTTTTCCACTGCATGGAACCGAACGGTTCGGCTTGCTTTTGTGCTTTTCCACTGCTGGTACCGCATGGTATAGTGTAGGAACGGTTCGGTACGGTACGGCACGGCGGGGCTTTTCCACTGCATGGAACCGAACGGTACGGCTCTCAAAAACAGTACCTACTCGATTGTGGTTCCAAGAGGTGCCATACCCGGTACCATATCCCACAATCCTTTGCATGCAGTCACTACTAGCTACTGATTGGTCAGAGAATCCCACCCACCCCGTTGTCATCCCACCCACTTAACTTTAGTACTACTTTAGTGGAAAAGCAAACCATACCGTACCGTACCGAACCGTTCCAACACCGTACCATGCGGTACCAGCAGTGGAAAAGCAAACCGGGCCAAGCAGGGCCAAGCAGGGCCGAGTAGAGCCGAGCCGGTACTTGCAGTGGAAAAGTGCCAAAATATAGTGTATACCGTGACCACTAATCCTTTCTGTGGCTGGTGCGAGGCAAAGAAATGGCAAAGAAATTTTTGATCCAATGCTTAATGCCTTGTATGCCTTGTAATGGGGACACATATTCACCCTGTCTTAGTAGAACCCTCTGGCCGGTGTCATAGAAAAGGATCCCCCAGCGTCTATTGATCATTTTGGGTGCCATACTTTTTCCTCAATTTTCAATCGCATATAGTTTTAAAGTTTGACACATTTGATATCTATTTTCTCTACACTACCTAATATTATATTTTGTACAAA
Organism: Pelophylax lessonae; assembly: GCF_965119305.1. Taxonomy (NCBI): domain Eukaryota; kingdom Metazoa; phylum Chordata; class Amphibia; order Anura; family Ranidae; genus Pelophylax; species Pelophylax lessonae. The sequence goes on along the minus strand of NC_138778.1, from coordinate 42,660,308 downwards.
AAATTGGCAATCAAATTGTGTATGTGTGTTTTTTATTTTTTGCTAAATAAACAAATAAAGAAACAAATACAAATTTTGAAAAAAAAAACTTTTTTATAGGTAATTTTTCTCCTTCACTGATATGCGCTGATGAGGCAGCACTGATGGGCACTGATGAGGCTGCACTGATGGGCACTGATAGGCTGCACTGATGGGCACTGATATGCAGCACCGATGGGCACTGATAGGCAGCACCGATGGGCACTGATAGGCTGCACTGATGGGCACTGATGAGGCTATCGGATGTATTTGGAAGGTCAGTTTTGTGGCATAACCTACAACATGAATATGAAAAAACACAGAGCAACTTAGCGAAAAAGTGACTGAATAATGCGAGTCATTGACAGAATACAAAAAAATTATGTTGCAACCACACAAGCTTTGCAGTACAGAGAAATCAAGCATTACAAAATGGAACAAGCACATCACAGTTGTATATCTGCGAAGAACAGCCCATTCACCTAACTCAAGTGTCCGTAAAAGCAAGAGGCTTATGAGAGAAGCCAACAAAGAGACAAGTAGGAAGGGAGAGGGGGGGGGGGGGTGACATTCAATCAGTTTTTTTGTGTTATTGTATTGCAAGTTATGTACATCCGTCTGCAAAAATCTGTTTTAATCTTAACATTGCATATATTTCTGTTGATCACTGTAAAAAATAAATAGATAAATCTATTGTGGTTCCATGATAATAAAACATTACAAGTTCCAAGGTGTGAATACTTTTTATACAAAACAAGGATCACAGGCGCTCAGGTTAAGCAATGAAAATCATATAAAACAAATGAGACTCCTTTATCTTGATAAAAAAGCGCACATGCTCAGTACAAGCTTCGCACGTGCTCTGAAACGCGTTGTGTTCTGCTTTCCTCCGGTGACGTCACACGCTTCCTCATCGCTGCGCTCCACTCTGCGGCTCACACGCATACCTGGAACGACAAAGTAAAGGGTGCTCGCACCTCCTGTCCTGACCGCGGTCTCTGCATTAGTAACGGCATGCTTGATGTTCTTACCTGCGAGAGGACGTTTTTACTACAGATAAGCTTTGATTTTATCTTCATCGTGTGAGCTGGCAACTGTCTACACGGTTACCCCTTGAATTAAAACATACTACACTTAGAGGCGCTTTTCTGTCTTTTTGTTTAGCGTTTTTTTTTTTTTTTTTATATTTTTGTAAATATTTTTGTATTTTTATATATTTTTATATATTTTTATATTTTTGTAAACTGTAAATATATAATTAAATAATTACAGTATATTTAAAGGACAGATAAAACAAGTTTAACAATGTATAGACTAAAAAGAAAATGAAACACAAACCTATAAAAATTTAAAGCACATTCCCATCAAGGTTAACTTTTCTTTTCTTTTCAACTTGAATACTTATTGAGCTTTACTGGTAGGAGAAAATGAAAGGGGAACTGACATTTTTTTTTTTGATTTACCCGCTGTATTATTTGTGAAATTAAACTTCTTTAGAAACGGATATATTGCATATAAAAATTATTTTATACCATTTTTGAAAAACTGCTTGAAAATTTGAACATTTCCTTGTAATCATGGCAACGTGACAGCTTTCTATACACTGGTTTTGGCACAGAATTCTGTCCGTTATCCAATTTCTTCTATGGAATTGACTCACTGCTTTTCCCAGCAGTTTTTCTATTTTAACAACACAGGGAGTGATCATGTGATCACAATAAGGGAGGAACAAGAATGGCCTCAATCCTCAAATTCTTTGGAACAGAAGCAGGTAAGAACCTACAATCAGGGTTTTCTACACTCCTTCCAGTGTATAAAATGGGTCTGTATTGCTATTTTTCTGACAAAATGGAATTTAACTTCAGGTATGCCTGGAGCTGAGAAGGAACAAATTCAGCAGAGGGCATACATGACAGGGTGGAGAAGGAACTAGGCAAAAAGGGTTAATCATTTTAGGCCAATTTGTAATCTGCTACATATTTTTGGTAAAAAAAAATCCTAATAAGTGTATTTTGATTTGTTTGCGCAAATGTTATCGTGTCTACAAACAAAGTCAAAGATTTATGTAATTTTTTTTTTACTAGTAATGGCGGTGATCGGTGATTTTTAGCTGGACTGCAACATTGCGGCAGACAGATCGGACCCCTGACTGACATTTGTGACACTTTTTGGGGAACCAGTGACATTACTACAGTAATCAGTACTAAAAATATGCACTGTTACTGTAATAATGACACTGGCAGGGAAGGGGTTAACCCAGGGGTGGTCGAAGGGTTAAATGTGAGCTTAGGGAGTAACTGTGAGGGGGATGGGCTTATGGAATCAACAGAGACCTGTGTTCCTAAACAGGAGGATTACAAGAGCTCTGTATTGATTCCTGAGAGAACAACGGTCTGCTGTGTTTACAACAGCAGACCGCGGTTCTCTCCTAATGGGGAGCGATCTCGGGTGCCTGCCATCCCTGTAAATCAGCTTCCCCACTGGCGAATAGGGGCACGCGCAATTTGCCAACCTGCCGACCTGCCGCCGCATCAAGTGGTTAACTACACTTATGAGTAGTGTGGTCTTTTCCTGAGGGGTTATGGGGAGGTGGAGTTTTGGGATTGTTTAGGTGAGAGGTTAGGAATGGAGGTGAGCTCTGATCTAGGCTACCGTATGCAAAGTGGGAGACTTTTTCCTTGAGAACTCCATCCCGAGGCTCTTCCATCTTGGCACATTCCAAACCAGGCATAAGCTCTACTCTTTCAGAGGTATATTTGGTGATATAATCATTATTTGTTAGTATATCAAACATGAAATGTAGAAAATGTTATAAAAGTATGTATAAATGTAAAATTTTGATGTTGTACTTTTCTCATCATAAACAGAATAAATAACTTATAAAAAGTTGCCCATCAGTCTCCTGAAGAAGCTATCGTGAGATGGCGAAACATGTCGAGCAGGCACTATATAGTTATAGAATTCTCTTTTTATATAAATTTTTAATGTTTGTTGATCATTTCTGTGATGAATAAAATTGTAAATTGATTTTATAGAAATAACTTTTTCTCCATCATTTTCTTCAATTTGCACCTTAAAAGTCCCACAACAAAAATTCCTCTTGTTAAATCTGATCTAGGCTGGTCAAGGTACATTCGTACCTTTGAGCCATTGTTTTCTTTGGTACAGTTACCTATACCTTGTGGAAAGAACACCAACTGCTGCTAAAAGCAGTTTATGTGCACACAGCCTAATACATGGTGGCAATCACACTGCAATTCTTAAGGATGAGCTTCATAAGGTTTTTAAAAGAAAGTTAAACTAAAGTAAAACTCAAATGGTCTAAACACTAATAGTTTTGGGTACGTTAAACCTAAGGCAAACAGCTAAATACACTAATGAAAAACACATATAGGAGCTTTCTGAACTGTTAAATTAATTGTATTTCTGTCTTTTCAGTTCTGAGGTTTACACTACCATGCCAGGCAGCACAGCCAGGAGGTTGGAAACTTGAATTCTCTCTGATAGAGTTAAAGGTGATCTCAGAACATCAAGATAGCCCCCCCCACTATCCAATAACCATATTAGTTTTTAAAAAATTATAATATAAAAATATTTTCCTTATCTAAATACGTGGTTGCTTGACACAATGATCCATTAGTCTTCTACTCTCCTTAGTGTAGAGTCAGAGGGTCCTTCTTCTGGTTCCCACAGCGCTGCTTGGGTGACATGGAAACCTCCTATTGGCTCAGTGACAGGGTCTTCCTAGGTCCAGATATGGGCAGCAGCATGATGGCATCGTGGCCGTGGGACCACACAGTGGGGACACTTGCTGCAGCACCTGATCACTAGGTCTCCACTCTTTGAAGAGACACTTGGAAGAGACACTGTTGAGAAGCACACGAGCAAAATGTTTTAAAGTATTTTTCTTAAATAATAGTGAATGATTAAAGACAGGGATGGGAGGTGGTTTGCCACTCTTCATTCAAGCCTGTGATGGATCAGTGAAGAACCAACAATAGATTGTTGAGGACATGCTCTGTCCCCCAGTTAGCATGTTTCATGTAAGCATATAACAATGCAGGTCACCTGATTGGTGCATCAAGTATTATCCTTCCCAGGGCTTTTTTTTCTCAGAGAAAAGGTGCAGGAACTCCCCCTTCTAAGTTACTTTGTGTCTCCGCCCCTACCCACCTCTGGGCACTAACCCTTGGTTCCACCCCTTCCAACCTCCGAGCACTGAACCTTGGTTCCACCCCCCTACCCAGCTTCCAGTACAGACTCTTTTAGAGAATATAGAACCAAGTATAATTTTGTATTGGAATGTATGGAATTAGGTTATGATAACATGAAAAGCAATAAAATAGATCCCCCACAGCAGCAGCAAAAGATCTCCCAGCAGCCAGCATCAATAGACTCTCTAGCAGCCAGCAACAGTAGACCCCTCCCTAAACAGTAGATCCCTTCTAGCAACAAGTAACCCTCAGTATCAAAAGATCCTCCACCAGCAACAATAGATTGCCATGCAAAAATAGATCCCCCTCCAGCAACAAAAGATCTCCCAGCAGCCAGCATCAGTAGACCCTCCATCACCCATTGGAGGTGCCGGAACTGCGTTCCCCTGCGTTCCTGCTGAAAAAAAGCCCTGATCCTTCCCTCTCCCAGTCGTAATGCTGCTATACAAGTACCAAGCACTGTCCCTCCCTCTCCCACCCTGAATGCTAATACACAGGGGATTACAAGAGCCTGAAATCAAGTCAAATGTAAGTATTTATATACTGCAATCACACTTCAGGGGTTAATTGTTTTTTACTATCGGGGATGGTAAGAGCACTTTTACTGATCCTTCACTCCCCTAGCAAACAGCGTTCTCCTTCCTGTTTTTTGAAGGGTCCTCATGACAGCCACCAGCTTGTTGGGCTGGTGAGGAGCCCTGTTCAGGGATCATGAGAGGAGTTTAATCTCTGAATCAATATCCTGGCACGCGGAGGGATTTGGCTATCTGTGCAGTACCGACCATCCTACTACAGGGATATCCGATCTGAATTCAGTTGAACAACAGCAGTGGCATACACAATCATCACAAAGTAACTAGAAGTCTTACCAGAGCAAGAGATAGATCAGACCCTTTCCTGGACATAACCTCACATTCCAGCCCCATCAGCCATGTACATTATAGGCAAAGACAATGGGCAAGCGAGCAGACTTCCTCAGCTGGAAGCACTTAAAGCTGAAGGAGTGGTCCCGGACCCTATACCCAGTGGTGTTCCAAGATCTGTGTCACAGGTGGGGGATACCAGATGTGGACATCATGGTCTTCCAGTTTAGCAACAAACTAGACAGGATTGTCTTCAGGTACAGAGATCCTTTTGTGGAAGCAGTGAATTTTACAGTGGCATTATTACACTCCGATCTAAATCCTTCCTCTCCTGAAATTTCTTCCCCAGCTGCTATGCAGGATTGAGCTGGAAGGCATTTCAGACTGGGCCAGATGGATGTGGTAAGCCAACCTTATCAAAGGACTCATAGCATATGCTCTATGGGCCCTACCAGTTCATCTGGATGTTTATCCCAAGACCGATTTACTATGCTGCTTGATGGTTGTTGGCTTTAACAGTATGACTGTTTAAGCCTAGGTTACGAGAGACAGGGGAATCTCTAAATATGTGATTCTTATGATGCTAAAATCTAGTAAATCTAGTTCTCGTGTAGAGCTACCCCCATATGGGCCGTTGGAACAGGACTGTCTCCAGAGGTTGCCCTGACTCCCAACACCTCTGACACCCTGGGTTCTGACCAGAGATGTATAGTAACTAAGTAGAACTACTTCACTACTGTACTTAAGTACGGAAAGGCGTTATCTGTACTTTCCTAGAATTTTTTTCTCCTACTTCCACTTTTACTTCACTACATTTTTTCAATGATTTCAATACTTCTACTCCAATATTTTTTTTTTGTGCTGCATAGTTACTCGTTACAATTATAAAAATGACCACTGCCAGAACAGTAGATGGCAGGTTTCATGAAGCTCAAAACATGTGTATTATCAGCGCATACGAAAATAAATGCTACTGTATGTATAAATAAAAGCTGCATTTGAAATAATAAAAAACAATATGATGTTCAAACTTTTGACTTCTTTCTTTAATAACTACATAACACAGTACTTGTACTTTTACTTTCAGTACTTGAGTAGCAATTTTATTTTCAAAACTACTGGTACTTTTACTTTCAGTACTTGAGTAGCAAAATTTTTAAAAAAACTACTTGCAATACTTAAGTACAAAAAATGTTGAATACTTTAGTACTTCTACTCAAGTCACTTTTTGATCGAGCACTTGTACTTTTACTTAAGTATGGGTTTTGAGTACTTTATACAACTCTGGTTCTGACATAATTCAAAGAGCATACAAATGCATAAGACAACAAAGAAATAACTGATCGCAAATGGATATTTTACTGGATATTCTTGGTTAAACAAGGGAAAGTAAAATGTGGGTATTCCCGAAATTGCAACTTTAGTATAGACAGAATCATAGAGATATGCAATGAAATGGCAATAACAGTGAACCTGGCAGTAAAAGCCAATAAATGGTACGGGAACCTTTGACTCCAGGTACAAGAGCGAGGAGAAAAACCTTTTTGTCAGTCAGCTTCCTCTAAGCCCTGAAGCCACAGGCGGAAAAGAAACAGCAAAACACAATATATAAAACCTAAATGAGAGCACCCCTTAGGATAAATAGGTTATGTAGGTTGATTTCTTTGTGTGGAGGAGTCTTTGAAATAATGGTGTCCAAAATCTTCAGCTAGCTATGAAGGGGCCCAAAGGTGTTGCTGTGCAATGGCGACCAGCAAAGGTAAATAGAATAATGCCTCGTACACACGCAACGATTGTTGGCCGACCGATCGGCCGTCTTTTGTCCAGTGTTGTTGTGTTGGTTGAAATGTGCTCTAGACTGCACACGAATTTTATCGGCCAACAAAAACGAACTTCAGAAGTGATGTCATGTTCTGGTTTACTTTTCGTGTGTTTTTTCTTCTCTGAGCATGCCCAGTCTTGCTCATCTGAATTTTGTCTGCCGAAATCTGTACTGACTGACGGAAAATCGGCCGTTCTGTTGACGGCCAACAAAAATTTTATAGCCTGCACACCAGATTTTGTTCGGCCGAAAAGTCGCAGTCGGTTGTCGGAAGCATCATACTAACAAGCCGACAATCGGCCGATCGGACGTTGGCTGAAAATTCACGGCCAACAATCGTTGCGTGTGTACGGGGCTTTAGCAAGATATTTCCCATCTTTGATGTAGAAAAGGGTGGAGTAAACGTGTCTGCTTGCAGGGTCTCTTACTGTAATATTAAGGGTGGGCTTCTGCCTGCTCACCAATCCCTGTGATACACAGGCTTGTGGAGATAGGATGTCCCAGAACAGGCTGTTGAAGTATTTGCAGTCAGACGAAGGATGCCCGTCTGGTAACCTGATGACCCAGGTATTCAGCCGGGTCTGCGTGGGTGTAGGTGAAAGTGGTCCTGAATAGCCACACTGCCGATGAAAGGCCGATGACTGAGGATCTGCCTCCAGAGATAAGGCTCACTGACGGAAAAGTCCTCCACACCATCCAGACCACGGCTCTCACTCACAGTGGCCAATGGAGCATAGCCTCTCGCCCCTGAAGCTGTAGATCCCATGTCCCAAGAGAGCGAGCCCCTCCCTGACCAGTTCTATTTATCTGCTCAACCAGAATTCTCTCTCTCTCCAACCAGCTGGAACTTGTAACTTGCAGCAGCTTTAGATCCATTAAAATCCCGGTTTTCCAGACTACATGTCCCACGACTGCCTGCTTTTAATAGTGGTCCCTCTCTCTCTGCAATCAGGAAATTATGTCATAATCCCCATGCTGGGCACTAAAGGGAACAAAGCACAATGCAATCTTTGTTAAGGAATGGCCCATGATGGCAAAAGCGATATAACCAGCACTTGCATACACATGCAAGGTCAATCATCAGACAAGGAAGCCATCAGACTTGTATAAAGTACTCGAAATTTCTACTTGAGTAAAAGTACAAGTGCTCGATCAAAAAGTGACTTGAGTAGAAGTGGAAGTGCTCGCAGAAAAAGTTACTTAAGTAGAAGTACTAAAGTATTCAACATTTTTTTTACTTAAGTATTGCAAGTAGTTTTTTCAAAAAAATTGCTACTTAAGTACTAAAAGTAGAAAGTACCAGTAGTTTTGAAAAAAAAATTCTACTCAAGTACTGAAAGTAGAAGTACAAGTACTGTTTTATGTAGTTATTAAAGAAAGAAGTCAAAAGTTTGAACATCATATTGTTTTTTATTATTTCAAATGATTTATTCAAATGATTAACCTGTGTTTGTTAGTAGTTTCTTGATGCACTTTAAGCGCTGTAGCACCATTTATTTGTTTGTTTCATATTTTCTTTTTATTGGAAAGATTTGGTATAGCAGCTTTTATTATACACAGCCTTTATTTTCATATGCGCTGATTTACAAATTACATTATACACATTTTTTTGAGCTTTATGCAACCTGCCATCTACTGTTCTGGCAGTGGTAATTTTTTTAAAAGTAACGAGTAACTATGCAGCACAAAAAAAAAATATTGGAGTAGAAGTATCGAAATCACCGAAAAAATGTAGTGAAGTAAAAGTAGAAGTAGGAGAAAAAAATTCTACTCTAGGAAAGTACAGATACCGCATTTCGGTACTTAAGTACAGTACTTAAGTAGTTCTACTTCGTTACTATACATCTCTGGAAGCCATACTTCCCTTGATGTGAGTCTAGGGACTTCCACCCCAGGAGTGGGAACAAATTCCTGCAGCTGGGTCTGGACCAGCATCTGGATCAGCGCTATCAAAGGACAGGTTTGTGTCCCTTATAATGTGTTTTAGAGATCACTGGCACCACACTCTGTACCTCTTGACTCTTTTTGTAGAGATTTTTGTACAGAAGGGAGCTCCCCTCATCTATTCCAGTGCAACTCCATGGAATCTAAATCTGGTTCACTCTGCACTTCAGTAACTACTGCTTGAACCCATTAGAGACATTATTCTGTCTTTTCTCACCCTGATGTTTCTCTGCAAGATGAGTATCTAAATGAATGGCCTTATTCTGCAAGGAACTGATTCTGAATTTGCATAGGGACAGGGAGGTGATGAGTTCAAGAAATTCCTGATTGCCCAAGTTAGCTTCTGCTTTTTACCTCAACTAGGACATTGTTTTTCTGTCTCTCTTTCCAGCATCAAGGCAAGAAGCCTGCTGGAACAAGGAATAATGAAAGTAACCGTCTGAATTAAACCACCCTAGGCTAAACAGGCAGTTATTCAGGAGTTTATGGGAGGTGGAAAAAAGTTTACCCTAATCGATTTTTTTTCATAGCTGGGGCACAAGAAACAGGTACTTCTATTTTATTTGTGCCTTACTTGTGACATCACAGAGCTGCTCCAAGCTCTCAAAGGATTCCGACCATATTGACGGGATCCACCTGGATGTCTGATCATTAGGTGGCTCAGCATAAGCCAGCTGCTCCCACCCACTCTCCAGCTTGGTGCTCCAGTGAGCGCTGGAAGGGCAGAGCTGAGAGTGGTGACTGCCAGTCTCTGCTCTCTACTCAGAGCGGACATAAAAACTAGGGGATCAGTGGTCATGTGATTGCTCCATTCTTGGGCTTGGAAGCCAGTGGGGAACAGCTTCAGCATCAGACTGATGCTGCAGCATGGAGGTGAGTAAGTAATTTTTTTTCCTATACCCAAACTTACTTCTTCAACATTTTGCCTCTTATATATAACCAAAAAAATATATTAGGGACTTGTTACTCATTTAGGTACACTGGGAGTCTATAATAATTGCAGGTTCTTTTAAACAGTTGTTTCAGGCTAGTTGACCAACATTAGTGTAATGTATAGAAAACAAGACTTCTATAAAGTGGGGGTTTAGGGAGCATTGAAAAAGTATAGTAATTTATAGCACTTTTCCACTGCAAGTACCGGCTCGGCTCTACTCGGCCCTGCTTGGCCCGGTTTGCTTTTCCACTGCTGGTACTGCATGGTACGGTGTTGGAACGGTTCGGTACGGTTTGGTATGGTTTGCTTTTCCACTAAAGTAGTACTAAAGTTAAGTGGGTGGGATAACAATGATTCTCTGACCAATCAGTGGCTAGTAGTGACTGCATGCAAAGGATTGTGGGATATGGTACCGGGTATGGTACCTCTTGGAACCACAATCGAGGTGGTACTGTTTTTGAGAGCCGTACCCTTCGGTTCCATGCAGTGGAAAAGCGCCGCCGTACCGCACCGTACCGAACCGTTCCTACACCGTACCATGCGGTACCAGCCGTGGAAAAGCACAAAAGCGAGCAGAACCGTTCGGTTCCATGCAGTGGAAAAGCCCCATTAGTGGAGGGGTTTTGGCCATTCTCACCAGAGATTGTTATTGTTACAAAGTTAAAAAAGACATGTCCATAGAGTTCAGAGAAAGGCAAAACAAAAGATTTCTGAGCAACTGTTTCCAATTTGGCACATGGAAAAAAATCCTGACCCACCAAGGAGAGTCAAATTAATTTTCTGGATCAAAAAATTCTCATACAATTCATTATTAATTAATTATAACAATGGATTTTATTATTTTAAATTTCATTGATTTTGGTATTACCGAATAATGTGTTAAAGCATTACACTTTTACTGCAAAGAGCACCTTCCCAAACTGATAGCAAACCAATGGCACACTCACTATGTTTTGAGAGTCCTAATTCAGTTTCCTCAATGTTCCTCCACAGTAAGATGAGAAGAGGGAAAGCTTGGTGCTGATTAAATGCGTATCACGAAAGAGCTACGTCCAGTCACACAGCAGCACAATGACTATTGATCTTGTGAGAGAATTATCTCTGCTGGCAGACTGGGGAGATGTGACGCCGAGGCATATTAACATAATGTTAGCTAAGATACGAGCGTTTAGCTTCACACAAGCACATCTGAAATAAACGGTTATTGTGCAGATTAATACTCCAATATTCATCGCAGCAGAATGAAAAGCGCAATTTCCTCTTTACTACAGATCAATGGTTTCCCCATTCACTTATACTGGTGTAATAATTGCATTACACTCAAATACTTCTTAATGGCTTCTTTGTGCATATGTGCCTGCAGCTTTTATAGCAGAGAACTGGGACGGACTGAAGAGGCACACAATGGTTTAATCATTAAAGTGGCTCTTGAAGCTCTGGACATTTTTTTACATTCTGTAATTATTGCTAAAGAATCTCTGCTGTGAATGAGATAAGTGAATCTACTGTAACAAAATAGACAATTTCTAGCAGTAGAGAATAGGTAAAACTATTGATGATGTATAGATTACAGGTCAATGCATACTTTAAAGGTAACAAAAAATATGTTGTAACCAATTAGGGTGAGCATGGATATCTTGTTTGGTCATCTATTTTTTTTTGGGGGGGAAAGGATGTCCTTAGAGCTAAACTTAAGGCAAAAAAAAAAAACACGATTCAAAATCAAACTCTTGGTTGGCCCCCTATATTATTGATCCAATGATCTTCCATTCTATCATATGACATCTTTGGGTTGATTTACTATAACTGGAGAGTGCAAAATCTGGTGTAGCTTTACATAGGACGGTTAACAGCAAACACACATCATAGGTTGAACTGGATGGACTGATGTCTTTTTTCAACCTCACAAACTATGTAACCTAGTAGAGTGAGCATGTATACCTTGTTTGCTCATCTTTTTTTTTTTTTTGGAAAGGATGTCCTTAGAGCCAGTGGTGTATTTTGGTTTTGTGCTGCCCTAGGCAAGACTAAAATTGGACGTCCCCCTCCCATGTAAATTTGCCCCACTCCTTTTTTGACAGATGTGACTTCTCCAAAATTGAAGGACTACAAGTCCCAGCATCAACCCCTGAGATCTCACGGGGGGGGGGGCTGAGAGGGTGAGGGAGAGAGAGAGGGGGTGGGTGAGGGAGGGAGAGGGGGGGCGGGTTGGTGAGGGAGGGAGGGAGGGAGGGAGGGAGAGGGGGGATGAAAGAGAGAGGGGGTGAGAGAGGGGATGAAAGAGAGAGGGGGGTGAGAGAGAGGGGGATCAAAGAGAAAGAGAGATAGAGGGGGATGAGAGAAAGGGAGGGATGAGAGAGAGGGGGGGTGAGAGAGAGAAAGAGAGAGGGGGTGAGAGAGAGAGGGGGGTGAGAGTGAGAGGGATGAGAGAGAAAGAGAGGGGAGAAAGAGGAGGGGTGAGAGAGGCAGCTCTAGTAACCAGTGGCCACTAGAGTCTCAGGTGGAGAGGGGTGGCTTTTTTGCTGCCCCCTGCAAAGTGCCGCCCTAGGCCTGGGCCTTGTTGGCCTAGGCCAAAATACAGCACTGCTTAGAGCTAAACTTTAGGCCCCTTTCACACGTCAGGCGGACTTGGTTTTTCTCAGCGGGGGATCGATCCGTCTGCTGAGCAGGAGGATGGCAGCTCTGTCTCCACGCTGTGTGCGGAGACACAGCTGTCAGGTCCCCATTCTTCTCTATGGGGGAATCGGATGGGAACAGACCATCTGTTCGTTCTTATCTGATCCGATCTGCCAGACAGATGGAAAATAGGGTTTCCATCTGATTTGACGGATCGGATCGGATGTCAGCAGATATGTCTCCGCTGACATCCGATGCCCCATAGAGATGCATGGGGCGTCAGTTCAGATCCGCAAAAAAACTGATAGGCGGATCTGAACGAACTACGCGTGTGAAAGGAGCCTAAGGCAAAAAAAAAAAACATGATTCAAAATCAAACTCTTGGTTGGCCCCCTATATTATTTATCCATTGATCTTCCATCCTATCATATGATATCTTTGGGTTGATTTACTAAAACCGGAGAGTGCAAAATCTGGTGTAGCTTTACATAGGAACCAATCAACGTTAAGGTTTTTTTTGTCAAAGCCGAATTGAACAAGCTAAAGTTAGAAGCCGACTGGCTACCATGTACAGCTGCACCAGATTTTGCACTCCCCGGTTTTAGTAAACCAACCCCCTTGTGTCCTCTTCCTCCTCATGTGGTGGGCATGTTCTGAATGTTGCAGAGACTGGCACCACGTCATTAGGTGTTGCAGGTCTCTGTAGCTTTTTTTCGTAAGCCCGAGGTGGCTTGAGGACATATTCCCAGTGCTCACTAATGTATTGGGCCTAGAGGAAGTGGGTTGAATAATGCTGACGTTAATTTAACTGGGAAGAGAACCAGAACTGGATCGCAGAGTTTGCCCATGAGTTTGCAGGAGAAATCCGGAAACAGGTTAAGTATTACAGCAAGACCTCCTTTTTTTTTTGTTTACATGCAAAGCCTATAGATCAGTGGTTCTCAACTCCGGTCCTTGGGACCCACCAACAGGCCAGGTTTGCAAGATAACTAAATTACATCTCGGGTTATCTTATTTGCTGCTCAGTGATTGCAGTATTCTAGTCTGCATCTCCCCAAGATAATACTTAAAGAGGAAGAAAACCCTCCTCTGCAACTTTTACCTATAGGTAAGCCTATGATAAGGCTTACCTATAGGTACTGTAAATATCTCCTAAACATGTACCGTTTAGGAGATATTTACCTTACATGCAGCCAGTGACATCACTGGCGCATGCGCTCTGAAGGAACGGCCGCTGATGCCGTTCCTTCATAGCCCTGTGCCGTGACCGTCGGCTCCCGCGCGCGTGCGCGGGAGTGACGTCACCGCTGCTCCGGCCAATCAGATGGCCGGATGCTGCGATCCCGGAAGACGGGCGACTGAACATGTCGCCGTCATAGAGGTAAGCGTGTGGCACGGCGGGGGCTCGTTCTAAGGTAAGTATTTCATAATGAGCTAGTATGCGATGCAGCAATGTCCACGAGTGCCTCAGCCATCCCAGGCTCTCTGCCTGTATTGGCTGAGACACAGCAGCAGCGCCATTGGCTCCCACTGCTGTCAAACTCAGTTAGCTAATCTTCGGGCATTCCCACAATATGTAAAGGATAGAGCCCTGCAAAGAGAACCCTCGAAAGCAGTCTTAAGAGGTATTTGGATACATCTTAGCAAGGCAAGAGGGGACCAAATACCATCTAGTCAGGAACTTAAGGTTGGCTTCTATCATGGTGACATCCCAAATCCCCCTGAAGGAAGCTTTACATTGAGAATGCCAAGAGTCCAACTTAAGATCCAAACCAAGATCCCTCTCCCATGCCAGCATATACAGTAACTATTGGAGAGAGGCAAGCAACAGCCCATATATAAGAGATATCTTCCTGCGAACCCTGATCCCAAGTACACCCTTGTTCATATGAGTGAAAAGTGACCAATACGATAAAGCCTCTTGTCAATTCACCACTTAAACGCCCTTATGTCCATACCCGGCAGCAAAATAAGGAGGTGAAAAGAACTATCAAGGGGGGGAAAATCTGACACCAACAAGGTACGCCATTTTAAATGATCCCAAAGTAGAAAGAATTGGGACAAAGTTGGTGCCACAATAGCGTAAGTAATCAATAGTAACAGGGTGAATAGCCTACCTCTTCCATATACGCCCAATCCAGTTTTTCGTGTCTAGAATAGACGGCCAAGAGCTGTGTCATTTGAGCCGCTCTTTAATTACAGAAATCGGGGACACAAAGCCCACCCTGGTCTTTAGACATATATAGAGTAGTCTTTGCTAACTTATGCCCCCTTGTGCACCAGATAAACCGAAGGACTCTAGATTGAAATTGAAGCAGATCCATCCATGGACTGATGTCAACAAGGCGTGAAATTAGTACAGGACTTTAGGTAATATTGTCATCTTAACAGCATGTATTTTATCCGAGCCATGAGAAGTCACATAGAGACCAACCTGAAAAAAGGTCCCCCCAAACGGAGGTACAATGGGGGGTAATTGACCACATAGAGGTCAGAGTACAATGCCAGGAGACCTATCCCAAGATACAGTAACGCTCTATCCTGCCACAAAAATGAAATAAATGCCCACACTCTCTCAGAGGAATATTAAAGTTAGGAGCCATTGACTTTTTCTCTTTCACCCGGAGCCCAGAAAAAGATCCAAAATCATGCAGCGTCTAAAGGATATTAGGCATTGAAATAAGAGTGGAAGTAACAAAAAGCAGCATGTCACCAGCAAAAAGAGCACATTTATGTTTCCAAGCACCACACAAGGCCTCTTTAATATCCAGGTTCTCATGGATGGCTACTGTTACTGTTTAGACTGCATGACCAGTGTAGAACAGATGTCGACCCTTACTACTGGCTAGTAACTGGCCATAATAAACTCACCCACCAACCATTACACCTTAACTAACCCAATAACGGAGACCACACAACGAATTAAGTGAAAATGGCCATAGCAGCCTTTTATTAACACATTTTTTAAACTTTAATTAACATAAAGGATAGAAAAAAACATTCCTTAAAACAGAAACGGATCAGTCTCTAAGCCTGTTGGTCTTTCGAGGCCCCTCAAAATATGTTCCATTGTACACTGTGGGCCTTTTCCATAATAGGCCTCCAGTCGCAACACACCGGCTCAGAGACAACACCCTACCCGCAGTGCAACCACTTCTATATTCCAGTTAAACTGAAATTAACTGGAATGCACCACCGATGTATGCCGAACCATTCACTTATCCTCAAGTTTTTTACCCCAGCCAGCAAAGACCAACAAAATGCCAGAGTTGTATAAAGTACTCAAAACCCATACTTGAGTAAAAGTACAAGTGCTTGATCAAAAAGTGACTTGAGTAGAAGTGGAAGTGCTCGATCAAAAAGTGACTTGAGTAGAAGTATTGCAAGTATTTTTTTAAAAAATTTTGCTACTCAAGTACTGAAAGTAAAAGTACCAGTAGTTTTGAAAAGAAAATTGCTACTCAAGTACTGAAAGTAGAAGTACAAGTACTGTGTTATGTAGTTATTAAAGAAAGAAGTCAAAAGTTTGAACATCATATTGTTTTTTATTATTTCAAATGCAGCTTTTATTTATACATACAGTAGCTTTTATTTTCGTATGCGCTGATAATACACATGTTTTGAGCTTCATGAAACCTGCCATCTACTGTTCTGGCAGTGGTAATTTTTATAATTGTAGCGAGTAACTATGCAGCACAAAAAAAAAATATCGGAGTAGAAGTATTGAAATCATTGAAAAAATGTAGTGAAGTAAAAGTGGAAGTAGGAGAAAAAAATTATACTCTAGGAAAGTACAGATACCGCCTTTCCGTACTTAAGTACAGTAGTGAAGTAGTTCTACTTAGTTACTATACTTCTCTGCAAAATGCCCAGCTGCCATGACATTCATAGGACAACACAACAAGCCATGAAGAATAACAATAATCGGGAGGGTGGGAAGCTGTCCTCCTGTCCGTTGATCTTCCACTGGACTCTCAGGACCGAAGCCACCCCTCCTAAATTTCCTAACGACCCCACCCAGCCATCGCCTACCTCCAATCAGGTAAGGCCCCTTTTCACTTACCAAATTATCCCCTACACTTAACCCTTCCCTATCCTGTCTCCCCTTTTCACCCGGTCATGATAGCCCTGCGCTATTTTTTTTTTTTTTTTATTGCTCCGGGCCTTGCTATAATATCAATGGGGATAAGAGAAAACCCCTCATGATCTTGACAGGATCAGAATAATGGCCTCACATTTTAACCCTGGCCTGGGGTCGGGAATATAAAACTCCTAGTGTACGCAGGAAATTAGGTCCAAAACACTAAGTCCAGGATACTGAGTCAAATGCCTTTTGTAAGTCAACAGATAGAGGTAGACACTCCTGGCTACGACCACCATCCCAGCAAGATTTAAAAAGGGAAACGTCTATCCCCTGCCTGATTTGATCTGTCCCATCTCCCTGGGATGAATCCCACCTGGTCCTTATGTATATAATGTCCTATAAAAGGAAGATAATCTTAAATAGATTTTTTTTAAAACCAGAGTTTAGTGTCACTTCAATCCTCCAACACCTTAAAGAATATGTAACTTTTTCTTCTACAGAAGTGCTTATTGCTATGCAAATTCCTCTGTGCCAGCATAATCTTATGCTTGCTCCTTGGATTCTTGTCCGATCATAGGCAATGCCTGCACATTTACAGAACGGCCTGTGCACAGAAGCCATGATTTACTCAGACTGATGTCAGAGGAGAAGTGCTCTGACACTGTCAGTCTCTGGAGTGGTATTAGGGCTACTCGAGCACAGATGACATGGCGCTGACAGCCCCTCGTGCCGTTGTGAAGTTAAGGTCATGCCACATTGACTTCGGCAAACAATTCTCAGCCCAGCCACTGGCATCCATCACCCGCTAACTTCACTGACTAAAATGGTTTAAGTCAAATGGCACATAATTCTCCTCTGCAGCATTAACCACAGCACAGTGCTGCAGAAACGAAGAGGACATTAATCCACTCTCGGAGGCCCCTCGAATGAGGGAAGCTAAAGAGAAAAATAACAGACCCCAACAAGAGACTGAAAGGTCACCTTCCTATCATCATGTAGACCTTTAGTCCTAAGCCCTATGCTATTCTTCTAGTTTAAAATTAAAAACAGTAATTACTAACTGCATCACAACTCATAGAATGCTATGGAGCTCAGTAAATGCAATAAAAAAAAAAAAAAATGCCTCAAAGGTTTTGTGTCCAGCTGCGCAGCATTTTATCTTGGCAGCACCGGCATTTGGCAAATAATCAGAATGGAATGAATGCGTAGGCACATATAGCAGATCGCTAAGAAAAAGAACAAGCTATTGCGATCTTCAGAATGGCTTTGTGGCCCTGCCTTATGAAACAGACCTGGCATGTTTCAGAGCTTGAAGCCATGCCCAAGGGTGGGTCCACCTAGGGGTCATTTATACTTCTTTGCCTAAATATCAATGCAATTTGTTATGCAGGTTTTTTTTTTTTTTTAAGAATGCTTTTCTATTACCTTTTTTATGTGCTAAGTAGTTAGCACTTCCGCCTAGCAGCACTAAGGTTGACTGTTCGAATCCCAACAAAGGCACTACCTGCCTGAAGATTGCATGTTGTCCCTGTGGCTGCGTGGGTTTTCTCTAGGTACTCCAGTTTCCTCCCACACTCCAAAGACATGCTGGTAGGTTTATTGGCTCCTATCTAAATTGGCCCTAGTATGTACTGTATATGCAGTGGTGGGATTCAAAAATTTTAGTAACCAGTTCCGACTTTTACAGCAGAATGACCAGCGTGCCCCCTTTTAATGCAGAATGACCAGCGTGCCCCCTTTCAATACACAGTGACCAGCGTGCCCCCCTTTCAATGCACAGTGACCAGCGTGCCCCCCTTTCAATGCACAGTGACCAGCATGCCCCCTTTCAATGCACAGTGACCAGCGTGCCCCCCTTTCAATGCAGAGAGACCAGCATGCCCCCTTTCAATGCACAGTGACCACAGCATTGCCCCCAATGATTGCAGAGTGCCACAGCATTGCCCCCAATGATTGCAGAGTGCCACAGCATTGCCCCCAATCATTGCAGAGTGCCCACAGCATTACCCTCAATGATTGCAGAGTGCCCACATCATTGCCCCCAATGATCATTGCAGAGTGCCACAGCATTACCCCCAATGATCATTGCAGAGTACCCACAGCATTGCCCCCAATGATTGCAGAGTGCCCACAGCATTGCCCCCAATGATTGCAGAGTGCCCACAGCATTGCCCCCAATGATTGCAGAGTGCCCACAGCATTGCCCCCAATCAATGCAGAGTGCCCACAGCATTGCCCCCAATAATTGCAGAGTGCCCACAGCATTGCCCCCAATAATTGCAGAGTGCCAAAGCATTGCCCCCAATAATTGCAGAGTGCCACAGCATTGCCCCCAATGATTGCAGAGTGCCCACAGCATGCCCCCAATGATTGCAGAGTGCCCACAGCATTGCACCCAATAATTGCAGAGTGCCACAGCATTGCCCCCAATGATCATTGCAGAGCGCCACAGCATTGCCCCCAATAATTGCAGAGTGCCCGCAGCATGCCCCCAATAATTGCAGAGTGCCACAGCATTGCCCCCAATAATTGCAGAGTGCCTCAGCATGCCCCCAATAATTGCAGAGCGCCACAGCATTGCCCCCAATGATCATTGCAGAGCGCCACAGCATTGCCCCAATGATCATTGCAGAGCGCCACAGCATTGCCCCCAATGATTGCAGAGCGCCACAGCATTGCCCCCAATGATTGCAGAGTGCCAGCGATCCCCCCCATGAGACCAGTGCACTTACCTCACGGACGGTCACGCAGCTTCTCTTCAGTCCCCGGCCCCCCGCGTCTCCGAGTCCTCAGTCCTCCCACCTCCTCGTCCAATGGCACAGGGTTTGCCTTTCGGCCAATCAGGAAGCGGGAGGACCCGCTCCCTGATTGGCCAGGAGGAGGATCCGTGTGACAATAGCGAATTTTAATTCGCTATTGTCACAGAATGGGTGGGTCGGGCGCACTGCTCTGCTCCCCGGCCGCCACATCTGCGGCTGTGCAGTCCGAGCGCGGGACATTCAATTGTACTGCGCTTCCTTAGACGCGCAGGGGGAACTTGCAGAAAGTTAGTAACCGGTTCTATGGAACCGGTGCGAACCGGCTGAATCCCACCACTGTGTATATGTATGAATGTGAATTAGGGACCTTAGATTGTAAGCTCCTCGAGGGCAGGCACAGATGTGAATATACAATATACATGTAAAGCACCCCCGGAAATTGACGGCACTATACAAGTACCTGTATTTAATAATAGTAGAAGGATAGGTCATATCTGTATGGTTGTAAAACATGGCAGTATGACTTGGGATTACAGTAAACCCCCTTCCATCGCGGGGGTTACGTTCCGGACCCACCCGCGAAAAGTGAAAATCCGCAAAATAGAAAAACCCTATTAAAATACACTGTAGGCATGTTTTTTTATTTAATAAATTATATAGTAAAATAACATTACAGAAAAAAACGCAATATACCGGGACCGCAAAAACTGAACCGCGATGGAGCGGGGGTTTACTGTAGCCTAATGTGAACCAGTCCAGCTCCCCACTGTTGCTGATACTTTCATACATTCCTCATATTTGAATGACAGAACTAAGAGCACCCTGTGTAAGCTCCAATTAAAGAAAAAAAGGGTACCAAAATAGATGCCTTTAATAATTCATAATTTGATCAAACAAAAATAACAAACAGGTTTTAGGAGTGAAACTCCCCCATCATCAGAGCTTAAAATGGGATAAGGACTTGAATTGACATAGAAGACACTATAACCAAATGAAAAAAACAAATAAATATTCAATCTATGTGTGATTCCAAAATATCTGCAGCTGCTGTCCACCCAGTGCTGAACACACCTCAAAAAATACAATTATGATAATACAGCACTTGCAATTAAAAACATATAATCATATAACATAATGTGCTCAAAAAATAAATGAAATTTTATTTATATTTATTTTATTTTTATTTTCATTCTTATTTTTATTAAATTTTTCTATTATTATTTTTTATTTTTATTTTATTTTGTAATATATTTTTTTCAATATTATTTTTTCACCACATGATTTTTCCACTATTTTTGTATTATTTTATGAATTATAGTTGTTTGATAGATGAATGTATTGGTTGTATAGATACTTTTGCATAATTAAGTGTTTTTAAATAATAGCACAGTTCATGAGCGAAACGATATTGGAATATTTTCAGGAAGTGATGTTATTTGGGTATAGGACAGTGGTTCTCAAATCCGGTCCTCGGGACCCACTAACAGGCCAGATTTTAAGTATTACCTTGGGGGATGCAGAATAGAATACTGCAATCACTGAGAAGCAAATGAGATCACCTGTGATGTAATTTAGTTATCTTGCAAACCTGGCCTGTTGGTGGGTCCCGAGGACCGGATTTGAGAACCACTGGTATAGGAAGTAGAGCAAGTAAAGCCATTCTAAGTGTTGTGTTCCGATTGGCCAACTAGGGAGGGAGGTACTATTCCCGTGTATATAAATTAGTCCATGAATGAACCGGAAATAATGTCCTTAAAGATGCCCTGGAGGTGTGAAACGCGTTGACATATTTCCGGATCCGCTCAGCCAACAATGTCACTTTCATCCTCCGTGGAACACATGACGAGCAGCGGTTAACCTGGAAGAGCCTCATGGTTGTTTATGCCTGTTTTATCTAAGTAAAGTGTAAGTTGCTTTGCATTTGCACAAATAAATACAATTTTACAGTACTTCACTATGAGCACAATTTTGTTTTATTGAGCCTGGAGGATATTAAAGCCGCTCCAAGAGTAATATTGGTGAGACCCGATTTAGATGCCGAGAGGACTGATATCCACAACACCAGATACAAACTTGGTTGACCCCCAGACTGAAAAGCTATGGGTCCATTTTCTCTGGTGAGTGGAGATACGAGAGGGGAGTGTGGCACACTTCACAGCATGTTTACATAAAACACTTCAGCACCTTATTTATGGAGTTTGGAGCACCTGAGCACTTTATATGAGAACTTTTGGAAAGACTTTATATATGTGTTTTATTTTTCGAGCACATTATGCTACATGATTCATTTGCAAGTGCTGTATTATCATAATTGTATAACCAAATGGATCTATATATGCATTGGTATAAATTTATTTAAAGCTCACCACACACAACTTAAAATCTGTGCAATCCCCTTTAAATTTACCAACATCTTTGTAGTGCAAGTGTCTTCCTGATTGGATACAAATTGGTTAGATAGATTAGGTAGGTCCCCATATTACAGTTTTGTTGATCAAACGAAAAAAAAGCCAACACGTTTTAGGGGTGACAAAACTCCACCATCATCAGGGCTTAGAATGGGATAAGGACTTGAATTGACTTAGAAGACACTATAACCAAATGGATCTATATATATGCATTGGTATGGACTCATTTAAAGCTCACCACACATGTTACAATCTGTGCAATTACCAACATCTTTGCAGTGCAAGTGCCTTCTTTATTGGATAGAAATCGATTGGATAGATTAGGTAGGTCCTCATATTACAGTTTTGGCAAGGTAATTGTACAAAGACTGTTTGGCCAGAATGTAATGTATACGGCAACCAAGACTAGAATTGTAATTATACACTCCCATTTTAAACCCCAATGAGGGCGGAGTTCTTTTGCCCCCCGAAAGGCTTTGGATGTTTTTTTGTTTGATGGAATAATGAATATACAAAACCAAAAAAGAAAAAGTAGGGGCTTTGATAGGCCAATTGGGAGAAGGAGGACCAAAATACAACCATATAAAATAAATAATTTTAATAATATATCTAAAACAATGTACACAATTTAGGGACACAAGAAAAAAGTCCCATACAAAAATTACAAATAGGATAAAAGACGCAGTACAGAAATATGTTCCCTATATAGGGAAATAAGGAATACTTCATGCAGATGTTGATGCAAGTCTCTGATGACACTCGGTTTGAGGGTCCCAATAAGCCAACGTGTTTCGCATAAGGCTTCGTCAGGGCCAGAGAGACCGAACAAGACCGATATTTCTAGCTGCGCGCAAAGATAAGAGTGGCAGGATAAAACATAGGGTCCCTAGATCAAGGTGCAGGGTTCAAATGGCGACTACCGGTACCAGCAGTTATATTTATTTGATCCTCAGGCAGTTAGATACTTCTCCATACACCAATACCTTTGTGGCTTTCATATATGTAGCAGATCGAATAGCAACATAACTCATTAATTTTGTAGCAGGCTATAGTAACTTTAGAAAGCGCTCATCCGAATGTTGCTTTTCATATTAAATGTGGTAAGTGCCAACGGAATGGAGATATATACTTAGTATTGTCCCATACATGATGGAGGCAGGGAGATCATAGACGTACAGTCATTGGCAACACAGGCCCATGGCTGAAGCTCGCATTAATAAAAGAAAGCCTCATCCGTAGTAGTCCTCTATTTATCAAGCCCCTACTTTTTCTTTTTTGGTTTTGTATATGTCTATTTGGGGTATGGACCTACCTTCAATCTTAAATTTGGTTTGGAATAATGAATAAAGGGATTTTTGGACTCCTTCACCTTTTAATTTGGCGTCCATTATTTCTATACTTTGAGTCGCTTCTGGGTACCTACCTAGGGAATCCTGCTCCATAAATGGAGTCAAGAGTCACTCCAATTATCCAATTGTGTGAAAAACAAGTCCCTGTTTAGTTCATCTGCATATATTGGGGCATGTAAAATGTGCTCTGAAGAAGCGGCCACCCGTGAAAGAGCAGTGTGCTGTGACCGGTGGCTCCCCGCATACGCAGGAGTGACATCATCGCGGCTCCAGCCTGTCACAGAGCCGGAGCCCCGAACCCGGAAGGAAGACCGGGTATAGACAGACACCATCTCCAGCGATGACATTGCATTGCTGGAAGGCTTCGTTTTCAGGTAAGTTTCACATAATGTGCTAGTCTGTGATGCAAACTAGCACATTGTGTACCCTTGTCTTGTAGGTAAGGCTAAAAAAAGTGTAATGGTTTACAACCACTTTATTGCATAGAATGCACTAAAGTGGCTGTAAATCCTTACATATATCCAGTGAAGTGACTGGCCTCCGGTGATACACAGAGATTAACCAAACCCTCCTACATATGTTGTACCTGTTTATTTGCAGCGATTTGTCCTCTACAGCCTTGTAAGAGGCAAGAGCTACAGTTACACACTATACAAGAGCTCTGAGCCCTGATTGGAGGGAAGAAACACACCCCCTTTCACACAGCAACAGAGCTGAGGCTGTCAGCTGGAGCCCCCTCCCCTGTCACCTCTTAGCTCTTGGTGTCAGGAAAACCTGTCAAAAGTGACTCATGCTGATAACAGAGGAAAGAGACAGGAGATAGAAATGACACTTAGTGCTTTACAGAGAGGCAAGTAAACACTATAGAAATGTGTGCTTCAGATCTCATGTCTGGGGTTTACAAATATTTTAATGGTAAAAAAACATTCTGACTTTAGAACCACTTTAACCACTTAAGCCCCGGAGGATTTGGCTGCTCAAAGACCAGGGCCTATTTTGCGATTCGGCACTGCGTGACTTTAACGGACAATTGCGTGGTCGGGCGACGCTGCACCCAAATGAAATGGACGTCCTTTTTTTCCCACAAACAGAGCTTTCTTTTGGTGGTATTTGATCACCTGTGCGATTTTTACTTTTTGCGCTATAAACAAAAAAAGAGCGACAATTTTGAAAAAATAACAATATTTTTCAAAATTTTTTATATGAAATTCCCCCCCCCCCCCAAAAAATGTAAAAATCTAAATTTTTTAACATTTTAGGCCAATTTGTTTTCTGCTACATATGTTTGGTAAAAAAAAACCCGCAATAAGTGTATTTTGATTGGTTTGCGCAAAAGTTATTGCGTTTACTAACTAAGGGAAAGATTTTTGTCATTTTTATTGTTTTTTATTAAACAAGTAATGGCGGCGATTTTTTTTTTGCGGGACTGCGACATTGCGGCGGACAGATCGGACCCCTGACTGACATTTTTGACACTTTTGGGGGTACCAGTGACATTGCTACAGTAATCAGTGCTATACACATGCACTGTTACTGTAAAAATGACACTGGCAGGGAAAGGGTTAACTTTATTAGTGATCAAGGGGTTAAGTCTGTCCCTAGGGGCGTGATTCTAACTGTAAAGGGGCATGGCTTGTGGTGTAACCACAGAGACATACGATCCTACATAGCAGGATCGTATGATCTCTGCAGTTACATCAGGGAGAATGACAGGCGGCTTTGTTTACATCAGCCGCCTGCCTTTCTCCCTCTCCATCGGGAGATCGCGGGTGACCGTTGGATATCGGAGCCGCCGGTCACTCGAGCAGACATGTCAGGGAACGAGCGGGAGCACGCCTCCGGCGGCGCGCGCTCGCCCCCTAGAGGTTCGTAGGTGAGCGACGTAGCGCTACGTCGCTTTGCCTGTACGGGGCTGACTGCCGCAGTGAATAGTCGTGCGGCGGTCGGCAAGCGGTTAAATAATAAACTATATTAAATTATAGCTGGAAGAATTATTATGCACATACATGCTCGTAAACAGGCGCACTATAGAAACCATATTGTGTCAAGGAAGACCTAGCATTTTTACATCAGTACTGTCTGCAGGGACCCCAAAAGGATTAAACAATGACAGGTACCTCTAATACCAGGAGATCCTGTCACTAACATACTTCCTGCCCTAGGGGGGAACTGATAACATTGTGTGAGATCAGTTCAGTTCAAAGGAAGTTACAAGGACACCGGAATTATGGCAAAACCAACAGGTATTTTATACCCTTGCAGAAAATGGAAAATGTTCATTAGCCTAAAAAAAAAAAAAAAAAACGAAAGCGTCCACCAAATCTGCAGACTTTTATGCTGCAAAGCATTACATTTTTTGTTCTTGGGATCGAATATCCTTTAATTTTGCATTATTTTCTGTATGTGATTCACTTCCGAAATACATAGTTTTGAAGTCATAATGATGATAAAGAATGATGTAAAGTGTGCATTAAGTTAAAGTTGTTTACATCAAAGCAGCCAAGAAAGGGGTCAGCTTTTGATCATATATGCAGTGAACGAGTTACTAGCCTGATCATTCTCCAGCTTTTCGCCGATTCCCAGAAATCTTAGGAATGGGATTTAATCACCAGTGAACAGAGCAGCTGTACAATAGGATCCTTGTGAGCCGTAATGTGTTTCCCAAATGGAGTGCAGAGGCCGAAATGGGAAGAGGATGTGTGGGGAGCAGGTCCCTGCCCAGGTATCCACTGCTCTACGTGCTGCAGAAATTTGGGTGTGTGCTGGCATGGGAGACAAAAATCGCACAGGCTGAACATCAGTCAACACACGTGGTTTAATACACACATTTTTAGATTATTCACCTAGCAGAATCGTAAAAACAACACATATTATGCTATTACATAATGCACAATTCAGGTAAAACTATAAAGAATAACTGCAGAAGTGTCCAGTCTTGCTGGTCCAAATTATCTTAAAGAGAAACACCACCCTTATCTTAAAAATTGCAACAAAAGGCATCTTTAGATATGTTCAGTAATGGCACAGTTTTTGTTTTATCCAGCTGTATTTACTCAGTTCAAATTATAACATCCAAGTGATCACTGAGTTGGGAAAAGGATCACCCCCTCCTGAAAATGACTTGTAAACTCAATCAGGTGTAGCTAATCAACTTCTCAATGGCACACAAAGCCATTTGACTTTCAACTGTGATCAGCTTTAGTCATTTTGATTAGCTCAGCTTGAAAAGAGCTTTCCTGGAGCATTTCAGTCTCCAGTAGTGCAACTGAAGCAATCAATCAACTATGGGTGGGTGGCAGAGCACTGCCAAAAGATCCCTGGGATAAAGTTGTGGACAGGCGCAAGCAAGGAGATGAATACAGAAAAATGTCAATGCCTAGAAGCTAAATTAAGTCTATTATTAAAAAATGGAAGGTAATTGGTACAACTCAGGCCCTCCCTGGATGAGACAACACCATTCTTACAGTAAAACACCACTGCCTCCTCGCTCCCACACTCGCTGGCGTGCTCCTGGATACATGACAGTCGCAGGCCGCCTCTCTCCCACATCAATACAGAACAGTGCGGTTTTCAAAGAGAATTCGTTCAGCGACATGTCTTATCGTGATGGAAGTTCTTGTAAGTGTTTTTAACCCTTGTGTTCCTTGATAAATAGTTTATGCTGCACTTAGAGGCGCTTGTGTTCTCCTTGCAAATCATCCATAGGAGTTTACTCCCACTTTAACCTCTTGCTGACCGCCCACCATAGTATTACTGCGGCAGGGTGGCTGGGCTGCTCAAGATTACGTAGTACTACATGATTTCATGCACGAGGTCTCGGCGGCGCACGTGCGCCGCTGGAGCCGCGCTCCTGCTGTGTTTAGAAACAGCGGGAGGCGGGCCGCAGGAGGAGAGGCGGCGATTGCCACCGGCCTCCCGTGATCATCGGATAAACTGACAGAAGACCCGCCTGCTTATGTAAACAAAGCAGGCGAGTCTTCTGTCAGACAGGCAGGGAGAGATCAGGAGTTTCAGCTAAGCTACAACTCCGATCGCTCTGTGCCTGTCACAGAACCCTCCCTCCCACACAGTCAGTAAGCATATTTAGGCACACATTAACCCCTTTGATCACCCCAGCGTTAACCCCTTCCCTCCCAGTGTTATTTATACAGTAACAGTGCATAATATTTAGCACTGATTACTGTATTAATGTCACTGGTCCCCAAAAAGTGTTAAAAATGTCAGTCAGGGGCCCGATCTGTCCGCTGCAATGTCGCAGACCCGCTAAGAAACGCTGATCGCCGCCATTACTAATAAAAAGCAAAAAAATAAATAAAGATTCCAAAAATCTATCCCGTAAATGCTATAACTTTTGCGCAAACCAATTAAAACATGCTTTTTTGGGATTTCTTTTTACCAAAAAATATGTAGCAGGATACAAATTGGCCTAAACTGGAAAAAAAAATTTGATGTTTTGCATTTTTTTTATTAGCAATGTTTTATAGCAGTGGTTCTCAATTCCGGTCCTCGGGACCCACTAACAGGCCAGATTTTAAGTATTACCTTGGGGGATGCAGACAAGAATACTGCAATCACTGAGCAGCAAATGAGATCACCTGTGATGTAATTTAGTTATCTTGCAAACCTGGCCTGTTGGTGGGTCCCGAGGACTGGAGTTGAGAACCACTGTTTATAGCACAAAGTAAAAAATATGGCATTTTTTTTCAAAATTGTTGCTATTTTTTTGTTTATAGCGCAAAATCTAAAAATTGCAGAGGTGATCCCCCCACAAAAAGAAAGCTCTATTTGTGGGGGAAAAAAGGACATCAATTGTATTTGGGTACAGTGTCCCACGACCGCGCAATTTTACGTTAAAGTAACGCAGTGCCGAATCGCAAAAAATGGCCTGGTCGTTAGGGGGTAAAACCTTCCAGAGCTGAAGTGGTTAATATACTAACTGTACTGTGGGACTAAATTGAATTCTGTCTGGGACTGAAAGGATTAATTACTGGGGTTGGAAGTCATAATGGATCCTGTGTGCAACTGAAGTAGTTAATTCATAATTCATACTGACTCTTATCTGGTACTGAAGGCACATCACTTTAAATACTATAGGAAGAGGGTATAGTAAACACGAAAGTCGAGGGGTAGGGGGGATATATTATTGTTGATCCCCGATAATCAGCCATAATGGAGTTCCAGTGTCACAAGAGACTAGCCTGAGTTACATAAATGTTTAACATTCCAATTTGCGGTCTGGTGAAAAATGTCAGCTGCAGGTGTACAAAGCAGCAGAACGCGCGGCGTGAGCTGGATATGACAGACATAATATTATTATACAGTATATGCACTCTGTAATGTGGCTGCTAGAGGTTCCTTTCCACCCTGGCACAGTGAGCTGTGAAAGGAACATGCACTGACAGAATGAAGCTGACAGAGACAGATGGTCTCTCAGTGAAGCAGACACACAGCTCTCACACCTCATTTCTGGGCAGGGACCGTGACCGAGGGCAGTGCTGGATTAGCCGAGGGTCACAGAGCAGGGACCAAGCAGGAACACTATCAAACACCGCAGGGACTAAAGAACATTGCCATATGTAGAAAGAATATTGTATATAAAACGCTTTAGTAAAATTGATTTTAAAAGAACAACAGATAAAAAGCAAGTACATAGATATCATAGTCAGGGCCGTCTTTAACACAGGGCAAAAGGGACAGATGCCCTGGGCCCAGTCATTGATGTGGGGCCCAAAGCAGCTGCCCCTTGAGCCTGCACTGCCTGCAAATAGTTGATAAGTGGATTTGGGAGGGCCCAAGAAAATATTTGCCCAGAGTCCATTCAATATTAACCACTTGCCGTTTGCTCACTAGAGCTCTACTGCGGCAAAGTGGCTCTTGTAGGTCTGACGACGTAGACCTACGTCGGCAGACACTCCCCCTTCTCGGCGGCGTGCACGCGCCCCCCGGAGGCCCGCTCCCGCTGTATTCAGTCACAGCGGGAGTTGGGCCAGGGGAGGAGCAGCGGCGATCGCCGCTGCTCTTCCCCGATCGTCGGGGAATCGAGTCTGGAGATCCGCCCGCTTGTGTAAACAAAGCGAGCGGATCTCCTAAGTCAGTGGTTCTCAATTCCGGTCCTCGGGACCCACTAACAGGCCAGATTTTAAGTATTACCTTGGGGGATGCAGACTAGAATACTGCAATCACTGAGCAGCAAATTAGATCACCTGTGATGTAATTTAGTTATCTTGCAAACCTGGCCTGTTGGTGGGTCCCGAGGACCGGAGTTGAGAACCACTGTCCTAAGTGACAGGCAGGGTCAGATTGCAGGGTTCAGCATAGCTGAACCTGCGATCTGTCCCTGTGTCACTCAGTCACCTCCCCCCACACACGTCAGCAAGCACCAGGCATACATTAACCCCTCCCTCTCCAATAAAATTAACCCCTTCCCTGCCAGTGTTATTTTTACAGTAACAGTGCATATGTATAGCACTGATTACTGTAGTAATGTCACTGGTACCCCCAAAAGTGTCAAAAATTTCAGTCAAGGGTCCGATCTGTCCGCCGCTATGTCGCAGTCCCGCAAAAAAAATCGCAGATCGCCGCCATTACTCGTTAAAAAAAAAAACACCAAAAATGACAAAAATCTTTCCCTTAGTTAGTAAACGCAATAACTTTTGCACAAACCAATCAAAATACGCTTATTGCGATTTTTTTTTACCAAATATATGTAGCAGAAAACAAATTGGCCTAAAATGATAAAAATTTGGATTTTTACATTTTTTTGGGGGGAATTTCATATAAATAAATGTGAAAAATATTGTTTTTTTTTCAAAATTGTTTTTTTTTTTTTGTTTAAAGCGCAAAAAGTAAAAATCGCACAGGTGATCGATCAAATACCACCAAAAGAAAGCTCTGTTTGTGGGAAAAAAGGACGTACATTTCATTTGGGTACGGCGTCACACGAGCGCGCAATTGTCAGTTAAAGTTGAACAGTGCCGAATCGCAAAAAGTGGCCCAGACGTAAGACAGCAAAATCCTCCGGTGGTAAAGTGGTTAAAGATGGCCCTGATCATAGTATGTATACTCCTCACCCCCTTCCTGGATTACTGACTTCTGGCTATGCACCTTCACAGTAAGCTTAAACTACAGAGGGTACAGCTGCTCCAGGGCCCAGCTAGAATAGCTTCTCCACTTTAGGTACTTGTTGTGTGCTGATATTATATTCTATATATACAGGAAGGCCATCTATACATCCATGGAGAAATCTTATAGGCTCCTCTCAGGGCCTGGACAAGCGGTGGGCAGGAGGGGAGGTTGCCCTGGGCACTGTGGTATCATGTGAGGTGGGTGGGCAAAAGGAGATTGGGGCAGGGTATTTGTGTTGGAAGGGGGGATTTAGGAGGCAGCAGAGGGTAAGAATTACTCTAGGAGGGGAAAACTGATGGGGAATTTGTATTGTGAGAGGGGGTGGGGGAAGAAGATTTGTGCTAGGAGAGGGGATTTGTGCTAGAAGAGGTGATATGGTAGAGGAAGGAGGAGATTTGTGCTAGGAGAGTAAATGGGGGGGGGGGGGGGAGAATTAGGAGAAGGGGGGGTTGTGTTCTCAAGTGGGGAAATTTGAGGGGTAGAGGATTTGTGCTAGAAGGTATAATTTCTTTTTTTGGTGGGAGGGGGGTTGTGCTGTGGGGATTTGAGGAAAGAGAGAATTTGAGCTGATGGGGGGATGATGGGGGCAACAATTTGTGGTGGGAGAAGGGGTCTTAACAAGGGGCAGATTTGTCCTTGGAGGAGGGGGAATTTATGCATAGAGGGTAAGCATGCAGGTTAGCGCTCAATTTTAATTTTTTTTTTTTGGGGGGGGGGGGGGGGGGTGCAGTTTCATAGGTTCGCCCTGGGCTCTAGATAACCTTGTCCCAGCACTAGTTCCTCTATCCACTTTAAACATCATTGATGGGGGAATCTCCATTGCCGGCTATTGTATTTAAACCATAGAATTACAGAAAGGGGCCCAGACCAAAAATAGAGCCCAAGATAATTAACTGTTGGTAAATAGGTCATAACAACATCCAATCACATTTTGGGGGCATCAACACCTTTCCCTCTTCGTCAGGGTTTAACACAGGAAAAAAGTTGTATAGTTTGTCCTCATGCATATTGCAAGCTTAGTAACTGTTACTTTGTTTCTCCAAGAGCATCATTTAAATCACAGGTGTCAAACACAAGGCCCGCGGGCCGAATGAGGCCCCCCAGGCCATTTCATGTGGCCCTCACACCTCCCCTGCAGCTATGGTATCCTACAGATCCTGCACCTCTCTGTGTAGCTACACCACCACCTTGTCTTTGCCTCCCTGGTCTCAATGTTCAGCAGACTCTGGAAGCTGACTCAAGCTCTCCTCTTGTTCTCCTCCAGACCCTGCACTTCTTCCCAGATCCACCCGCATCTTCTTCCTGGCAGCAGCACAAGGTAAGGGGGTGCATTGTGATATAAGGAAGGGTGGGTGACTCTTGACTTCTGATGGTGGGGGGGGGGCTCTTGACATCTCATGTAAGGGTGTAAGGGGGCATGGGGTGCTCTGGACATCTAATCCTACAGATATAACTGGCCCTTTGAGGGCAACCATAATGCTGATGCGGCCCGCAATGAAATTGAGTTTGACACCCCTGGTTTAAATTATAACTAAAGCCAATTTTTTTTTTTTTTTTCGTTTTGGATAGAGAAGATTAGAGAAGAAGTTTTGATTAGAGAAGGATTAGAACATCTCTTAGGTTTGTAATGCTGTCTGCGCCCCATTAGGGAGATTCACCCTCTCCATGTGTTCCATTTACCATTATCACTGAAAGTAAAAGAAAATACCAAATTTTGGTTTGACATCAGAACACCAATAGAGGGGAAATCTTGCAATAGGAAGGCAAGTTATGGTCACCCTAGTGAAATACCAGGATTCCCTCACTTTGGGGGGGGGGGGGGGGGTTTCCTCTCGCTTCCTGTTTTGGCTATGGGACAAGAATGGAAGGAAATCTCCTTGATGAGATACAGATGGCAAACAAATTAGTACATTTATTATTGGACTCCTGTGACCCAGAGCCAGAGATAGCGGGCTGTAGCCTGCAGAATGCATGTGGGAACCATGTGCTGCAGCAACCATTTTCCTGTGCTGTGCAGCTGAGAGAAAGCACCAGAAGGTTGCAGTGAAGGGGGGGGGGGGGGGTTGGGACAGTTGGGTGTGGTCAGAGTTTGCTGGAGCTATCTAATGCTGTGCAGCCCACGTGAACAGGGCTGGTCAGAGACCGGGGAGGGGGCATTCCTGGAAGTAACGTGTTTGGAATAGCGGAATAGAGACTGAGCTGCTCCTGGATAAATGAAGCCCTGCCATTGCTGACCACCATCAGATGGGAACTCAGAGAAGGAAAAAGACTGATAACCTTCTCCCCGGGAGGGTGTGATTTAGATGCCTGGTGAGATCAGACTGCACTCCCACCACTTGTAAGGAAGGAAAAGAGGGATTGCCTTAACAAGACTGAAAGAAAGAAACCATAAAACAATTTAGCAGCTCCTCTGGAGATTGTGCTACATAAGTGCATATGCATATTCACTGCCTGCTGGGCTAACCAAGATGACTCATTTTAAATATTTGAGTCAGAAGATTGGAGCACGAGACTGAACAGTTGAAATCCAAAGGAGAGATTTTATTTAAAATCTGCACAACACTTGATAGGCAAAAAGTGTTTTACAGATTGAAAAAAAAAGTCCCTCTTCTGGATTTCAACTCTTTAGTGAGGCGCTCCAATCTTATGACCCAAGTTATATAGTTTACAAGGTCTCCTTGGAATTCCCTCCGTGTATGGAAGAAGCCCACATACTACACCAGATGCACCACTGGGATAATACAATTTTAGTTCTGAACTAATCAATTGCAGGTAACATCTATCTTAGGTTCTAACACCATCCATCGCCAGGAAAGGAATGTGTAGTGTAGCCCCAATAACCCGATGCATTTCGTCATCAGATGACTTTATCAAGAGAGCACTTGGTATATGCATGTTTATTTAAAGCTCGCCATTCACTAGTAAACGCTTGTTTAAACATTTGTACAAAAAAATCTCAGTACATTTGATGTCTTGATGAATGTTGTTTGAAAGTACTTTGCTTTAGTTCGCTTTTATCATTTGATTTTAGAAGGAATAAACAAAAACCACATCATTTTCTTGACATCATTGGGTCAGCTACCGTAATTTTATTTAAAAGCCCTTAAAGATTCATCTAGACCTGCTACTTGAATACAATGCCAGATGTATTAAACAGGTTTCATTCCAATGTGTACAATTCTTCCAGAACAAAAACCACATTCACCTATTTAGTTTGTTCAAGAAAAATGATCAATTCTGCCACTACAGTCGAAAATGAACACCTGTTTGACCCAACTAATCTTCAGAAATTCAAACAAACAAAATAATTTGAATTCAATTCCACTAGTCTATGTTCAGCTTAAAGAGGAAGTAAAGTGCTAGCTTTTTTTTTTTTTTCATTACCTGCAAAGTAGAGGCATAATGTGCTAGTATGCATCTCATACTAGCACATTATGTGAAACTTACATGCAAACTGAGCCCTCGTTGTCACTGCTGAAGGCCACATCCATCTTCGCCCGTCTTCCTTCTGGGTCTGCAGACTCCGGCTGTGTGACTGGTTGGACCCGTGTGATGACACTCATGCACACGGGAGCCGCCAATCATGGCATAGGGCTCTGAAGAAACCGAACGGGTGGCTGTTCCTTCAAAGCGCATGTGCTGATGACGTCATCGGCAGAATATGCAGTAAATATCTCCTAAACGGTACACGTTTAGGAGATATTTACAGTACCTATAGGTAAGTCTTATTAAAGGCTTACCTATAGGTACAAACAATAAGTTGAAGTTTACTTCCACTTTAAGTAGTATCTCAATATATCTTTATACTAGCCTCCTATAATGCCCTGTAGAACTGCATTCAGAGTGGGTGTGGAAGGGGTACAATTGTAAGCCAATCAGAAATTGTATTGCAGAAAACAAAAAAAAGCTAACTGATTGGAGGAGATAATACAGTGTTGAACTTATAAAAAAGCGGATGACTATCCAACTATCCAATTACAGTCTTCACCAAGCTGTAATGCTTTGACTGCAGTGGAAAGTAAGTGGTTAGAACTTCATATAGTATCTGGCTGGTGCATCTGGATAAAAAAACTAGCTGAACAAAATTACAGTTTTCTGGCAGGTAGGATAATTTCCATATGTGTTTTAACTGTATTAACAGCATTTTGTGCATTTTTTAAAATTTTATTTTGTATTTAACTCTCCAGTGGCGGCACAATTGTATTTCCCCGTGTAAAATTCTGCATAGACAAACTACTGCTTTCTCTATGAAAGCAGCGGTCTCTCTGAAGTGGTCCAATATCTCCTTTGTAATTCAGAGCTAGAACTTTCCAATCAGCAAGAAGCATGATTGCTAAAGCCGATTTAGCAATAGGTATTTTTAACCACTGCAGAGAGACTTCTGCTCTGCAGTATGCTGCCCAGGAGGAAAATTTTGTGCAGCCATTTGGTGTTAAACACAAAATAAAAGAAAGAAAAATACAGAACATGGTTTTCCTGCATACTTAACTATGCACTAAATCATACATTTTTTACATAGTTACATTGGTCCAGCTTGGAGGAAAGTAAGAATGTCTATGCCAAGGCAATGGCACGTATTGATGTGCCATCCTGGAGGAGTTGGACTGCCTGCGCAACCTCATAAGCAGGGGTCTTCAAACTATGGCCCTCCAGTTGTTCAGGAACTACAATTTCCATCATGCCTAGTCATGTCTGCAGATGTCAGAGTTTTACAATGCCTCACGGGACTTTTAGTTCTGCAACAGCTGGAGGGCCGTAGTTTGAAGATCCCTGCTCTATAGGGTTCAGGTATCACCTGAAGGTACTAATAGTGACACTGACCCTAGCCAAATGCAAAAATAGTGAAAAACAGTCAGAACCGATGAGTAGGGAAAACATTGTACTGTAAGTGGCCTCCACCTGTAAAACCATTCCTGTTTTGGAGGTTGTCTCATTGTTGCCCATCTAGTGCACGTGTTCTTAATTTCATTAACACCAAAGCAGCTGAAACTAATTAACAACCCCCTCTGCTAATTAACTGACCAAATCAATATCCCAGGAGCTTAATTGACTTGTTGCTATATTCTGATTAAAAAGTGTTCCTTTAATTTTTTTCAGCAGTGTATAAAAGTTTTGGTTTTGGGTTTAATACCGGTTTTAACTATAACCCTTTTAATATATAAATGTTGACCTAAAATTTTTACCTTATGGACAGACAACAATGCTGAAAGGAAACAGGTCTTCTCCAAACAATACCAGCACCAAAATAGTGTTGCCAAAAGAAGCATGATCTATAAACACTTCTGAGTTAACAATCATAGGATATATATATATTCGTTTTTGCAAGAAACACAAGGATACTTTAATGTGTGAAGACTTACTCTTCCTTAATAACAGGGTGATATCTGTGTGCTAATGAAACCAAATAGCTGGCCTGTTAAATAGGCCTGCTTGTTATATTTATAGTAAAAAGGGTGCTAAGTGGTAGTTATTATTTTCTCGGTATTAAGAATGAGAGTATTTTGCAATTAGCACTTTGCATTTTTAATAATATTAATCATATTTTCCACAAATAATCTTCTGGACGTGTCTAGTCGGTTGTAAGTGATCCTATGTGAAGTCCTAGATCAGATTATTGGTTGGCTCCTATACTTGTACCATCAGCAGTAAAGTGATAAGAGTATACAGCAATGCATGACTTATATTAAAAGCATATCAGAATAATTTTAAAAGAGGACATATTGCATTTTTACATACATTTTAGTTTTTTTGTTTATTGTGATCAGAATTTAAAGAAAAAAAAAAAAACATATGGTAAAATATGAAATATATAATTTAAATAGTTATCATACAGAGCCAGCAGGTGGAGCTCTAGAGTCTTTTTCCATTTTCAGCTCCCTAACCTTATCATCTTTGCTATAATAAGCCAGTTTAGAGAACTCAACTTAACCACTTCCATACCGAGTCATGTAAAATGACGTCGGCAAAGTGGTTGTCTAGATCCGGGCCGCCGTCATATGACGTCGGCCCATTCTAGCTGCTACTGCGCGCCCCCGGCGGCGGGCAGCGGCGCGATCAGGGTTGAGGCTCGTCCCTCGGACATAGCCCATCCCTGATCAAGGTAAACAGCCAATAGAAATTGGCTGTTTACCACGTGATCGGCTGTGTCAATCACATGAGCGGCTCCAGCACGAGCCGCTCGTTCTCTCTGCAATGCGCGCCCCCGGGGGCGCGCAGAGCAGCGATCGGGGACGAGGCTCGTCCCTCGGACAGAGTCGATCCCCGATCTAGGTAAAGAGCCAATGAAATTGGCTCTTTACCACGTGATCGGCTGTGTCCAATCACAGCCGGTCACAAATGTCAACAGAGAACACGGTAACTAGCTGTCACCGTGTTCTCCTCCTCACACACTGATCCTGTGAGGAGGAGATTGTGGTAACAGCTAGTTACCAACTACAGTGCACCCTAAACACACTGATTGCCCCCCCCCAATAAAGAGCACCTGTCACTAGCCCATCAAAGTACCCGAGTACCTGTCACCAGCCCATCAGGTACTCAGATGACAGGTACTTGGGTACTCTGATGGGCTGGTGACAGGTATTCGGGTACTCTGATGACAGGTACTCTGATGACGGATACTCTGGTGACAGGTACTCGGGTACTCTGATGACAGGTACTCGGGTACTCTGACGGGTACTCGGGTACTCTGATGACGGGTACTCTGATGACGGGTACTCGGGTACTCTGATGACGGGTACTCGGGTACTCTGATGACAGGTACTCGGGTACTCTGATGACAGGTACTCGGGTACTCTGATGACGGGTACTTGGGTACTCTGATGACGGGTACTCGGGTACTCTGATGACGGGTACTCAGGTACTCTGATGACGGGTACGCAGGTACTCTGATGACGGGTACTCTGATGACAGGTACTCGGGTACTCTGATGACGGGTACTCTGATGACAGGTACTCGGGTACTCTGATGACGGGTACTCGGGTACTCTGATGACGGGTACTCGGGTACTTTGAGTACCTGTCAACGGAGTACCTGTCATCAGAGTACCTGAGTACCTGTCACCTACCCATCAGAGTACCCGAGTACCTTCCACCTGCTCATCAGAGTACCTGACGCCTGAAGTACCCAAGTACTTGCCGCCTGCTCATCAGTACCCATCACTACTCATCAGTACTCATCAGTACCTATCACGTATCAGTACTGATCATCAGTACCCATCAGTACAGTATCACCTATCACCTATCAGTCAGTGAGTACTACTCATCAGTACCTATCACCTGCCTGTCACCTGCCCATCAGAGTACCCGAGTACCTGTCACCTGCCTATCGGAGTACCCGAGTACCTGCCACCTGCTCATCAGTACCAGAGTACCTGTCACCTGCCCAACAAAGTACCCGAGTACCTGTCACCCTTCATACAGCCACCATGTCCAAGTCCAAAAAGGTTTATATACGTCCTCCGTTTAAACCTAAATACCGGTGTTATGGCAGCAGATAGCTGCCATAACCCTGGTATTTTTTTAAATGGTGGACGGTTGGTTTTCCAATAAGGGTGGTCCCAGCGGCGGATTCGCCGTGGGATCACCCTTCCGGGATGGCGAAAGAGGTGCCCCCCCCCCTCCCGACGCGTTCCGGTCCTTTTCCCCGCTTACCGGACCCGCCAGCAGCGGGGAAAACGATCCGGTCCCGAATCCTCACAGACAGGATGTCGAGTGAGGGCAAGCTTGCCCTCACTTGACTCTATGGTCTTGGAGGACCGGAGCTACGGAAAATGTTGTTGCCTAGCAACCGGTTTAAAGGTCCTTTTTTTTTTTTTTTCATTTTATATTATAATTATTTATTTATTTATTTTTTCTATCTTTTAGTGTACTTGTGAGATCTGAGGACTTTTTGACCCCAGATCTCACAAAAAAGAGGTCCTGTCGTGCTTATTTCTATTACGAGGAATATTTACATTCCTTTTAATAGAAATAAAAATGATCAATTTTTTTTTTCTTTTTAAACGGTGTAAAAATAAAAAATAATAAATAAAATAAATAGTAAAAAAAAAAAGAAATTAAAGTGCCCTGTCCCCGTTAGCTCGCGCGCAGAAGCGAATGCATACAGAAACCCTGTCCACATATGTAAACGGTGTTTAAACCACACATGTGAGGTATCGCCGCGATCGTTAGAGCAAGGGGAATAATTTGAGCCCTAGACCTCCTCTGTAACTCAAAGATGGCAACCTGTAGAAATTTTTAAATTTTCGCCTATGGGGATTTTTAAGTACCAAAGTTTGTCACCATTCCGTGAGCGTGCGCAATTTTGAAACATGACATGTTGGGTATCTATTTACTCGGCGTAACATTATCTTTCACATTATGGAAAAAAATTGGGCTAACTTTACTGGTTTCTTATTTTTTAATTAAAAAAAGTGAATTTTTTCCAAAAAAATTGCGTTTGGAAGACCGCTACGCAAATACGGTGTGATAAAAAATATTGCAATAATCTCCATTTTATTCTCTAGGGTCTCTGCTAAAAAAAAATATATAATGTTTGGGGGTTCTAAGCAGTTTTCTAGCAAAACAACTGATTTTAGCTTGTAAATACCAAATGTCAAAAATAGGCCTAGGCAAGTGGCTAGGATGCATGATGATGCTCCTTGGATGTTTAGGCCCCTCTATATGGCTAGGCTGTGAAAAAGTCTCACACATGTGGTATTGCCATACTCAGGAGGAGTGGCAGAATGTATTTTGGGGTGTCATTTTTGCTGTGTACATGCTATGTGTTAGGAATATCCTATAAATTGACAACTTTGTGTAAAAAAAAAAAGTTTTCATTTTTTTCCCACATTTTCCAAAAACGTGTGGAAAAAAATGATATGTTCAAACGACCCATAATGCCTCATAGAATATACGTTGGAGTGTTTGCTTTCCAAAATGGGGTCATTTTGTGGACTTTTCCATTGTATTGGTGCTCTAGGGCCTTGAAAAGTGTGATAGGTAGTAAGAAAGTTTTATGTGTATTTATGCTCCTAGAACGCCTGAAGGTGCTTCTTGGACGTGGAGTCTCTTTTTGTGGCCAGGCTGTGTAAAAGTCTCACACATGTGGTATCGCCATACTCGGAAGGAGTAGCAGAATGTATTTTTGGGTGTAATTTTTGCTGTGTACATGCTATGTGTTAGAAATAGCTTATAAATTGACAACTTTGTGGGAAAAAAAAGAAAAAAAAAATTTTTCTTCATTTTCCCAAGAATTGTGGGAAAAAATTACAACTTCAAAAAACTCACCATGCCTCTTACTAAATACCTTGGACTGTCTACTTTACAAAAAGGGGTCATTTGGTCGGTATTTGTACTGTCCTGACATTTCAGGGCCTCAAGAAAGGAGATAGGCAGTCAGTACATCTGGTGTGATCAATTTTCAGTAATTGGTACCATAGCTTCTAGACTCAATAACTTTCACACAGACTAAATAATATACACTAATTTGGGTTAATTTTACCAGAGACATGTAGCAGTATACATTTTGGCCCAAATGTATGAAGAAAAATTAATTTTTTGCAAAATTTCATAATTGAAACTAAAAAAAAGTGTTTTTTTTTTTCAAAATTTTTGCTCTTTTTTTGCATATATCACGAAAAAAAAAAAAACTCCAGTTGTGATCAAATACCACCAAAAGAAAGCTCTATTTGTGTGAAAAAAATGATAAAAAATTTGTTTGGTTACAGTGTAGCATGACTGAGCAATTGTCATTCAAAGTGTGAGAGTGCTGAAAGCTGAAAATTGGTCTGGGCAGGAAGGGTGTCTAACTGCTCTGTATGGAAGCGGTTAAGATCCAATTCATACAAATTATGAATTAAAGACTTATCCCACTATTTTCAGTTTGCGCAGTGCAAAGGTTCAATTAGCTAGAGAAAGGCAAACTTCCTTTGTGTTCTGGGAACCCTTTGTCATGCATAAACCTGTGTTTAATGTAGTATATACTATTAAAGCTGATCTTGGAGCCAAAAAAGGCTACCCTTTGCAAATACACCCCCCCCCCACCTATTTTACCTATATTTTACC
The DNA here is from genome assembly GCF_965119305.1 of Pelophylax lessonae. Classification (NCBI taxonomy): domain Eukaryota; kingdom Metazoa; phylum Chordata; class Amphibia; order Anura; family Ranidae; genus Pelophylax; species Pelophylax lessonae. Next base: position 42,620,129 of record NC_138778.1, on the reverse strand, counting down.
TAAATTTTTTATTTTCCATTTCCAAACCTTTTATTAAAGTTTGAACAATACAAAAACAAAACAATAGGAAAACAAGAAAGGCACCAAAATAGACTATGAATATGGCAGTCATACATAATCTTACACATAGATTCCGGTTCCTAAAAAGGTAGGAATGTAAACATGTTATCTGAGTTTTGAATAACATATCTCAGAGGAGGATCTGCTAAATCAGGGGCCTCCTTGTTGAAATTATGAGATTTCCCCAACTTTTAAGTAAGGAAACGGTCAGATCCTATAAACCTAATTATCAGCCCTCAGGTGGGGAGTAGAGCCCAAGGGGGCCTACCAGCGGCCCCAGGGCTCCTCCCAAAGGGACAGAAGGCCAAAAAGAGTAGAAGGCAGGAAGAAGCAGGGCCCTCTGATTCCTCCTGTATTGAATTGTATTGTAACTGTACTGTCTGTCCTCATGCTGTAAAGCGATGCTCAAACTGTTGGCGCTATATAAATCCTGCATATTAATAATAAGGAAAGAAAAAAGTAGAAGATGTTAAAAAAGGGGAGAATGGAAAAGAAAAAGAACAAGAAAAAAAAGGAAGAAAAGCCGTGAGGACCCCTGCAACCCAGGTTAATTAGTAGGTGGCTCCTGCCAGGTAAGCAATCCAGGGGTCCCAGGTTTTTTCAGATCTGGGAATCTTCTCCTGCAAAATGGCAGGGGAAACGCTCATTAAGCATTATCCAGGACAATTTGGCCTTTAACCTTCCTAGCGGTATTCCCAAGTGTGACTCGGGGTAAGATTTTAGAGCAAAAAGCGGTAACCCCGAGTCACACTCGGGGTAGCGCTAGGAAGATCGCTGGATGCTGGAGGAGGCTTTACTTACCTTTTCTCCGGGATCCAGCGAAGTATCCCGGCGGTGTGCGGCGGCGGAGCTTCCTCCCGATCGTCTGCGAGCCCTGGCTTCCGTCTCCGGCGACGTGACGTCCGCCGGGGGGTGGAACCGGCGGCAAATTCGAATGTAAAACACACCAAACACACTGATACCGTTCAAAATAAAAAAAAAATCACATTACATTGCCCCCCAGTGCCCTTTCCTGTAGTTTTACTGTACTTTTTATGGAAATATATGTGTATATATATATATATATATATATATATATATATATATACAGTATATATATATACATATATATGTACATATATACGTATATATATATATATCTTAGAGCCGATGTGCGCGGTCGCTATACTTTTCACACTGGTCATCATTCGGGATTCCTATTAGGTTGCAGGAATTTTCTTTGGAATGGTCATCGAGTGTGCATATTTTGAGCTTTATGCCTTCACTCCATAGCCCTCTTGTAAGTAGCCATCTGGAGGGGAGAGGGGCTTGTTATTTTGTGTGATTTTAAATAAAGTGTTGCAGAATTACACTATTGTTGCCCCCACTTTGTTCAATTACATGAATTTTTGAACGGAGGAAAAGTTGGAGGGAGGAGCAGCTAGGTACAGCCCAGCAGTGATCTATACACCCGTTGATTGGTGGATCGTATTGAAGGCTCTATATTCACCGTGTTTTGGTGAGTGTTCAATTTAAAGGGGGGGAGCACTGGAGTGTGGTTGAACTTTGGCAGAACAGACAAGACCCTTCACTCCCTACCCTGGTGGATGGATTGTGCCTGATATACCACTGTATGGACTGTACACACATATATATTTTATGAGTCTTTAGGGACGTTGTGTTTTACAATAGATCTGTTTATCTTAGCGCTGCTAGAGTTCAGTTATATTTTACTTGGTTCAATATTCTCAACACCTTTTGTATATATATATATATATATATATATATAGATATATATATATATATATATACATAATTCTTGTGAATGAGCAGCCCAAACCAACTGTATACATTTATTATATATATATATATATATATATATATATATATATATATATATATATATATATATATATATATATATATATATATATACATATATATATACATATATAATATATGTATACATATATATATATATATATATATATATATATATATATATATATATATATATATATATATATATATATATATATATATATATATATATATATATATATATTATATATATATATATATATATATATATATAATAAATGTATACAGTTGGTTTGGGCTGCTCATTCACAAGAATTACATGCAAAATAATGGTACCGCTTTCAGCACCTAAAATCCAAAAGAATCATACTGCCAGGGAGGTTAAAAGATTAAAAGGTATAATAGGAAATTTCCAGAATTTTACTATAGTAATTCTTGCCGCTATAAGATAAGATATAAGATAAACACTATCAGGCGTGGGTACCTCTGAGGGGTGGCTAAGCAAATGCCGGTCATGGAGATTTGGTCAAGTTAATCCCTGTGAGGGAGTAAATAAATTTGTAGGTGCAGATCCAAAACCTGCGGGCTTTTGGGCTCATCCACCAGGTGTGGTACTTGGATTCTTGGTTACTTTTTGGCCCACTGGGACACTCTGGCAGGAACCATGTACCACCATAGCAATACCTTGTAATTAGCTTCAATCAAAAATTTAACGGCTCCCTGAGCCAAGCTGTGCCACTCTGCAGCGTCCAAGACTTCCCCCAGGTCCCGTTTCCATCTTTCCATGGAAGGAAGTTTTCCCTCCACAGAGGACAGAATACTATAAACCTTAGATATGTAACCCAAGTGTTCATCAATACCTTTACATAAATTTTCCACAGGTTTTGTTGTAGAGAGGTCAGACCCCCTTTTCAAGGAGGTAATAAAATGAGCTGAGTATAAAAGTAGTATTATGTAGGTGGCAGAACATATTTCTCTTTAAAGCTTTTTATTTTTTAAAATCAACCCCTTATTAAAACTCACGGCCAGGTGACATGCCAGGTCCCACATGTTCTTTCTTCTAGTTTGTAGCTTGGGAGCACCCTTCTTGTTGGGTATGTCTTTTTCTGCCCATTGCCTGTCAGTATCCATCACAGAGACCTGAAATTTTTGAATGGCATAGAGTCATCAAGTAATGTATAGGAAAAAAGCAGTCAGCTGAGCTCATCACTAGTCTGCATTATGAGAAAAAGTGCCACAGACTGACACATATCAGTGGATTCAGGTGATTTTGGTGATTCGGGGGCTTATTCACATGGGCACATAACCCTGTGTACTGTGTACCGCAATTGAATTTCTTAGAGCGAGAAATGTCATCAGCACACCATGGATCTCCAGAATGGGTCCAAAGCTTTATTCAGCGATCACAGACATGGTTATAGCAAAAAGCAACTTTTGAGCCACACAGGACCCCTTCATCAAGCATGTGACAATGTCTGATGAAGGGGTCCTGCATGGCCCTGAAAGCGTTGCCATTTGCTGTAACCATGTGATCCCTGAATAAAGCTTTGGACCCATTCTGGAGATCCATGGTGTGCTGATGACATTTCTCGCTCTGACTATTCATGGTTCCAGACTGTGGTCGCTTCAGCACCCACTTATATACACAGCCACCTCTACAGGAACATGTGCATTGGGAATAGTGCATTTTGAGCACTGAGCTGTGTGCAAGCAGCCCATATAATGTCAATGGATATATGTTTGTTGTATGGACTCACCTGCACAGCTGTGTCTGACAGGTACACACCAATGGGGGCTACGTACCCCAATGCACAGGCTCTAGTGTCTGCATCCTTTCACCTGTCCCTGCAAACCTGTCAAACTTGGCTGTGCAGGTGAGTCTGTACAGCCAATGCATATCCATCCACTTTATTTGGGCTGCCTGGCCGCAGCTCAGTGCTAGTACAAAAAGTAAAATTTTTTACATGTTAAAAAAAAATTGTTTCCCAAAGTTAGGATTTAACTATGTGTATATATTTTATACAGACTCTCCTCGTTTAACGATTGCTCGGAGTTATGACCAGCTCTCCCGACCCAAGCGATACACACTTTTTGGGCACTGTATATCATTGTATTGTACAGTACAGGATTTTTGTCATTTATATTTTTGTGTTTGGTACTTATGAAAATGAAAACAACGTTATTGAGTTGGAGTTTTGTGTTTAGACCTTTTTTTTTTTCAGAATACCGTACAGTACAGTAAAGAATGCTTAAAATATTGATTAGTGAGGAGAGTGAGGAGAGCCTGTATAAATAAATAGCAAAGAAAATAGATAGAAAACTCTAATAAAAATCTGGCCTGATACAAGTAAGGGGTTTTGTAAAGTCAGAATTTTAATTTAACATCAATTTTAAACATATAAACCCTAGGGAACAAATAAAAATATGAAATATTCAAATACAAATTTTTCTACTTGACCACTGGAAGATTTACCCCCCTTCATGACCAGGCCATTTTTTGCTATATGGCACTGCGTTACTTTAACTGATAATTGCGCGGTCAGGCAACGCTGTACCCAAATGAAATTTATGTCCTTTTTCCCCACAAATAGAGCCTTCTTTTGGTGGTATTTGATCACCTGTGCGATTTTTTTTTTTGCGTTATAAATGAAAAAGTGCGACAATTCTGAAAAAAATTAAATATTTTTCACTTTCTGCTATATAACATTCCCAATAGAAAAAAAAATAAAAAATCTAATGTTTTCATCATTTTAGGCCAATTTGTATTCTGCTACATATTTTCAGTTAAAAAAATCCCAATAAGCGTATTTTGATTGGTTTGCGCAAAAGTTATGATGTCTACTTTAACGGACAATTGCGCGGTCATGCAATGCTGTACATGAATGAAATGTATGTCCTTTTTTTCCCCACAAATAGAGCTTTATTTTGGTGGTATTTATTTTGGTGGTATTTGATCACCTAGCATTTTGTTTTTTAATTTTTGCACTATTAACAAAAAAAGACAGACAATTTTTGAAAAAAAAAAATAAAAATTATATATATATATATATATATATATATATATATATATATATATATATATATATATATATATATAATTTATATATATATATATATATATATATATATATATGTATATTATATATATATTTTACTTTCTGCTATAGAACATATCCTAAAAAAATTGAAAAAAATCAAATGTCTTCATATACTTAGGCCAATATCCTCCTTAGGCCAATATGCATTCTGTTACATATTTTTGGTAAAAAAAAGAAAAACACAATAAGCGTATATTGATTGGTTTGCACAAAAGTTATAGCATCTACAAACTATGGGATACTTTTTTTTTTTAATTTTTCGTACTAGTAATGGCGGCGATCAGCGACTTATAGCAGGACTTTAACCACTTAAGCCCCGGAAGATTTTACCCCCTTCCTGACCAGGGGGTATTTTGCGATTCGGCACTGCATGACTTTAACGGACAATTGCGCGGTCGTGCGACGCTGTACCTAAATTAATTTGACATCCTTTTTTTCCCACAAACTGAGCTTTCTTTTGGTGGTATTTGATCACCTGTGCGATTTTTTGATCACGCGCTATAAACAAAAAAAGAGCGTCAATTTTGCAAAAATAACAATATTTTTCACATTTTTTTATATGAAATTCCCAAAAAAAAAAAGTAAAAATCAAAATGTTTTAACATTTTCGGCCAATTTGTTTTATGCTACATATGTTTGGTAAAAAAAAATTGCAAAAAGCGTATTTTGATTGGTTTGCGCAAAAGTTATCGCGTTTACTAACAAAGGGAAAGATTTTTGTCATTTTTGTTGTTTTTTTTAACGCGTAATGGCGGCGATCTGCGATTTTTTTTGCGGTACTGCGACATTGCGGCGGACAGATCGGACCCTTGACTGATATTTTTGACACTTTTGGGATTACCAGTGACATTTCTACAGTAATCAGTGCTATATATATGCACTGTTACTGTAAAAATACACTGGCAGTGAAGGGGTTAACTTTATTTGAGAGGGAGGGGCTGTGTGTGTCCCTAGGGGCGTGATTCTAACTGTGATTGGCTGTGGCTTGAGGTGTAGTTACACTGATCAACGGTTCTACATAGTAGATCCGTATGATCGGTGTCTCTACACAGGGAGAACTGACTTTCTCCCTCTCCCCCGACGATCGGGTCCGCTGGTCACACGCGCGGGGGGGGGTGCGTGGCCACGCGGGAGCGGGAGCGCGCCGCCGGCGGCGCGCGCTCGCTCCCCAGACCCTCCCAGGCTAGTAACGTACTGATACGTCACTCTGCCTGTGAGGGGCTGACCGCCGCAGTATATAGTCGTGCGGCGGTCGGCAAGTGGTTAATATTGCAGTGGACAGTTGGACACTGAGACTTTTTGGGGAACAGTGACACTAATACAGTGATCAGTGCTAAAAATATGCACTGCCACTTTACTAATGACACTAGCTGGGAAGGGGTTTTTCAGGAGCGATCAAAGGGTTAACTGTGTCTCTAGCCAGTGTATGTACTGTGATAGGTGCTTTTAGTAGGGGATTTCAATGGAATTTATTCCATCCCTTCCCTCCCATCAGAACAGTAATCTTCCTTGTTTACATAGGCAGATCATTGTTCTGGCTCTCTGCCTAATAATCAGCAGGTGCCGGCAGACATCGAGTCTGCAGTATCCGGCGCACAGGTGTTGCCCCGTAGCAGTAAAACTGCTATAAGGCGAACCTAAAGCAGTTAATCAAACTAAAAAACAAAGATTTTTAAATTGCTTTTCATATTCTGGACAAAAAGGAAAAGCAAATAACAAAAACACTACACATACCATGTGATTACAAGTTTTAGCATGTCTGCACGGCTTTTGGTTGGCATGGTACATGAGAACTTGTTTGAGAAGACCTGAAGAGCTGCTGATGCTTCTCTTCAGGGAAACTGATGACATAAATGAAAAGTAAAGTCTAGGTGTGACCTCTTAGTGGCAGCCTGTGCACAAGAGCTGCTGAATACAGAAGCAGACCAAATTTCCACAAGTGGTTTACTTTGGCCCCTTCGCTCTGTTCCATTTTCCCTTCGAGGTGTGAACCAGGATAGTAGCTGGGAATCCTGCTGTGGGTTTCTCTGGCTGTTCCATCTGTGTAAACTTCAGGCTGCCAGTCTAGGGGGCTACTGGTCTTGCCAGGAAAATATATTCATTCCCATTAACCTCGTGAAAACTAAAAAAAAAAATGGTCAAGACATGTTGTATTTTAACACAGACTAGAATAGGCTGATGTGCTCTGCTGGAGAACTGTTCATTAACTAGAAAGCATTTAATAACCCATGACAAGAACAGCAATTGTTTCGGGGCTATAGGATTTTCTGGCCTTGACATGTGATGTATATGCACATTGGTGACACAGCAGACAAATTTATGTAGAATTAATTAAACTTTAATACAGTCTTTGATTTTTAAAATGTACCCATCTGTGTTCAAATACTTTAGAATCCAGCCATATTTTTGGTAGACTGTATGTTGCCATGTAACCATTGAATTTTTAGTGGGTGAGACGTTATCCTATACATGTAAAGATTTACAATAAAAAAAAATGGTTTAGAACATGGAACTAGGGAGCCTAGCAATTCTGTATAGTTGGTCATGTGATTTATATTTCTTTTAACCACTTTGCCACTGCTCATTAGAGCTCTACTGCGGCAAAGTGGCTCGATAACGTCTGGCGACGTAGACCTACGTCGCCAGACATTCCCCTCCCTCGGCGGCGCGCGCGCGCCGCCGGAGGCTCGCTCCCGCTGTATTCAGTCACAGCGGGAGTCGGGCCAAGGGAGGAGCGGCGGCGATCGCCGCTGCTCTTCCCCAATCGTCGGGGAATCGAGTGTGGAGATCCGCCCGCTTGTGTAAACAAAGCGGGTGGATCTCCTAAGTGACAGACAGTGACAGATTGCAGGGTTCAGCATAGCTGAACCTGCGATCTGTCCTTGTGTCACATAGTCCCGTCCCCCCACACACGTCAGTAAGCACCAGGCATACATTAACCCCTTGATCACCAATAAAAACTAACCCCTTCCCTGCCAGTGTCATTTTTACAGTAACAGTGCATATTTATAGCACTGATTACTGTAGTAATGTCACTGGTACCCCCAAAAGTTTCAAAAATGTCGTCAAGGGTCCGATCTGTCCGCCGCAATGTCGCAGTCCCGCAAAAAAAAATCGCAGATCGCCGCCATTACTCGTTAAAAAAAAAACACCAAAAACGACAGAAATCTTTCTCTTAGTTAGTAAACGCAATAACTTTTGCGCAAACAATCAAAATACGCTTATTGCGATTTTTTTTTACCAAAAATACGTAGCAGAAAACAAATTGGCCTGAAATGATAAAAAAATGTTGATTTTTACATTTTTTTGGGGGGGAATTTCATATAAAAAAATGTGAAAAATATTGTTATTTTTTCAAAATTGTCGCTCTTTTTTTTTTATAGCGCAAAAAGTAAACATCACACAGGTGATCAAATACCACCAAAAGAAAGCTCTGTTTGTGGGAAAAAAAGGACATAAATTTTGTTTGGGTACAGCGTTGCATGACAGCGCAATTGTCAGTTAAAGTCGCACAGTGCCGAATCGCAAAAAGTGGCCCAGACGTAAGACAGCAAAATCCTCCGGTGGTAAAGCGGTTAAACAATATACAGATTTGAAGATCACTCTGATACCTTCTGGGTCACCTTTACAGGTTGCTGGATCACCTTGTTATAAGTGGACAGAGGTAATGACTTATTGACCAGTAAACAAGCTGGATATGTCAAGGTCATAGGAAGCTGAATAGCTGAACTAAGATATAACTGTTTCACTTGCCTGGTTGTGCAGCAGATTTGTGTAAATCATGAGACTGCATGAACAGAATTACAAATCCTTGCAAAACAGCTTGTACATTTAGTATACTGTAGATAAAAATACATTGTAAAGGATTGTATTGCCAGTATCTGCAGCCACAAATTGAACACCAAATACAAATATAGAAAAAAATATACAATTTATTGATACAGAAAGTAATAAACATGTAGGAAGGTAAAACAGGACAAGTACACAGTATTAAAAACACACTGGTTTATCTCATGAATCATGAATTACAGACATCTATTTAATGTGATAATTACTAGAATGGTAAAATTCAAATTGCAGGAGACATTTGAAAGGACTACACATTTCGCAGGAACCCTGCTTCCTCAGGACTGTTTTGTTCTCCAGTGCATAAGTAATAAGTTGTCTTTAACATATTTAGCGATAGGATGTGACCATGATAGGATGTTGTTTTGTGCAGATGATGGAAGTTCTGGGCTTGCAGGGATGTATTGGCTGACTATGCTCTTATTACAGGAGGAGCTGCAATGCAAGATAAAATGTTAGCAAATGTGGCTAAGTCTGGCACACACTCAGTTTTTCAATAATGCCTGTGTGTTGAGTTATTTTGAGGGGACAGCAAATTTACACTGTTATACAAGCTGTACACTCACTACTTTACATTGTAGCAAAGTGTCATTTCTTCAGTGTTGTCACATGAAAAGATATAATAAAATATTTCCAAAAAAACGGGAGGGGTGTACTCACTTTTGTAATATACTGTACATATATACAAACATTGCTATACCCACAGCCAATCCAGAGGAAGGCAAAAAAAAAAAAACACAATAAAGCATAAGCCAATTTGCTCCTGCAGGGGAAAACATTCCTTCCTGATCCCCCTAGAGCAGTGGTTCTTAACCTTGTTGGAGGTACTGAACCCCACCAGTTTCATATGCGCATTCACCGAACCCTTCTTAATTGGAAAAATAAAATATGATTTTTTCAAATTCAAAACATAGGTATATATTTACGTATATGAACAAAACCATTAAGAGCAAAGAACAAAACATGATTTTTCTGTTATTGATGATTGTTCTCTTAGTTTTGCCGGTGCTAGACTAGAATTGCTCAACTTGGCATTGCAAATCATGCAGTTAGGACGCTGACTCCCATCACGTTCCGTTATACATGTGAATCCATATTGTACATATTCGTCCGACCACTTTCTTTTTTTGCTCCAGATAGTTAGTATGAAGGGATTAATATTAAGAAAGAAATCACACAAGGTACCATCACGACAGTTACAATTCGACTACTGGGCGCGCCAAATTCCCTGCAGCACAGATAGGCCAAGCGATGTTGCGTGATCACCTGCAGCCAATGAGCGGGGCGTGTCATCACGAATCATATGAGTCGGGTGAGTGTCTTGACCTCCGCCGAACCCGCGAGACTGACTCACCGAACCCCTGGGGTTCAATCGAACCCAGGTTAAGAACCACTGCCCTATAGGCAATCGGATATTCCCTGGATCAACTTTACCTATACATATTAGTATCCAGCAGACAAAAAAAACACAATTGCCTAAAATTATAATAACTGGTGGGTTCAATGTTAAGTCATATGTTGATAGCAACCCCACTGTCCAAAGTTACAATCCGGTGGCTTTGTCAGCCTACTTGCCCATAGATGGAGATGTGAGAGGAATAATCCTTGACTGTGGGAACGTCCACTCTAGCACTGCCGTGTGTAAGACCCACTGGTAAGATGAACTGCAATAACCCTTGGCTGCAGGTACAGCTGCCGCCCGTGGCCCGCTGGTGCAGGGATCGGAAGGAAGGCTGCAATAGGTGCTGGATGGGGACACGACTTCTTGATGGGGCCGTGGGAGATGACGTCACAGAGCTTTGCCGGGTGGTGGAAGGCCACAGGGGATGGATGAAAGTTACAACGCAAACCAGTGTGTTATTCGATCACCATGACAACACGTTTTGTTTGCCTGAGCCTTATCAAGTCAGTGTGTGTGTTTCAAAAATATATATTTTAATTGTTTATTTTGATCAAATTATAAAATTCCAAGTGAGCGAACAGAAGAAAAATCTAAATCAAATCAATATTTGGTGAGATTGCTCTTTTGTTTCAAATCAGCATCAATTCTTACACTTGCACAAAGTCAGGGATTTTGTAGGATTAGAGGCAGCTGTATGATTATAGCTGTACCAATTATACCAAGAAAATGCTAATGATCATCAATCTCATATGTCGGTTAAAACATTGTTATTAACTGAAACAAAACAGCTGTATAGGAGGCTTAAAAACATGGCGAGGAACAGCCAAACTCTGCTACTAAGGTGAGGTTGTGGAAGACAGTTTCATGCCACAGGTCATACACCATAGCAAGTCTGAACATAGCAACAAGACATAAGGTAGTTACTCTGCATCAGCAAGGTCTCTACCAGGCAAAGATTTCAAAGTAGTCTAGGGTTTCAAGATATGCTCTCCAAGCTCTTTTTAAAAAACACAAAGAAACGGGCAATTTGAGGACCATAGACACAGTGGCCGACCAAGGAAACTTAATGAAGCAGATGAAAGACACATCCTACTTTCTTCTCTTTGACATCGGAAGATGTCCAGCATCTCCATCAGCACAGAGCTGGCAGAAACCAACGGATGATTATTTACTGCCTGTAGAAGTCTGTCCAGAAGTAGTCTTTGTGGAAACAAGGCTAAGCAATCCAACTATGCATGAAAACATAGGAACGGGGGGTGTAGAAAAATGGCAGCAGGTGATCTGGACTGAGGAGTCAAATTTAGAAATATTTGTCTGTAGCAGGAGGCAGTTTGTTTGCCGAAGGACTGGAAATCGGTACAATAATGAGTGTCTGCAAGCAACTGTGAGGCTTGGCTATGGGGATGCATTTCTGCAAATGGAGTTGGAGATTTGGTCAGGATCAATGGTGTCCTCAATGCTGAGAAATACAGGCAGATACTTATCCATCATGCCATGCCATCAGGGAGGTGTGTGCTTTAAGTCAAATTTATTCTGCAGCAGAAGAGTGACCCCAAACATACAGCCAATGTCATTAACCTCCCTGGCGGTATGATTATGTCAGGAATTATGTACCAAAAGCGGTACAATTTTTTGGAAATTTGGCCTTATGTATTATAGGCCTACAATTCTTAATAATTACTGACTTAAACCTGACCAAAACAAGACTCTAGTAGACATCCCAGATGTGATAAATTTGAAACACAAATGCATGAATTATAATCTAATCAATAATATAATTTTATTATATAATATATAATATAATATAATATAATATAATATAATATATATATATTGATTAGATTATAATTCATGCGTTATATATTATATATATATGTATATGTGTATATATATATATATATATATATATATATATATATTGTGACAGGAAGTCAGGTAAATCTGGGAATGTAGTCACTGAGAGGAGACACATTCCCACCTGCTTTGAAAGTTCACTGATACTATAGGGTGTTGGCTGCAGAGAGAGCCAGCAGGAAGTTGAAAACCATTCAGCTGTTCAGAATGAGGAGATCAAGGACTCTATAATTTGTCCAGAGAAAATCTATTGAGTGCTGCCTCCTGTCGCCGTGTAGGCTGGGAGAGGAGGACAGACATACGTGTACCTCCCGACGCCGTGTGGGCATGGGAGAAGGACTGCTGCCGCCTGTCGCCGTGTGGGCTGGGAGAGGGGGACAGTCGGATGTGTGCCTCCCGACAAGCTGGTGAGCATGGGAGAAGACCCCCTACAGCGATGTGAAGCTAAGGAGGGTAACCACGAGTGAAGACGTCTCAAAGGTGAGAAGACAAAGTGTTCCATGTGAAGAGTGTGAAGAGTAAAGGGACCTGTTAAATGAACTATGTTCAATGTGAAGAATCTGAAGAGTAAAGGATCCTGTTATAAATGAACATGTGCTGTGTGAAAGAAAACAAAGGGACATGTTCAATGGACAATGTTTGTGCTGTGTGAAAAGCAAACAAATGGACATTTGAGTGTCTGCTGTAGGATCAGCAGTGTCGGCCCAACAGTAGGTTGGAAAGACTTCTTAGGTAGGTTCCAGCTGTGAGAAGGTAGCCGCCCACAGAGGCAAGGATTTATTTTGTGTTTTATTTTATTTTGGATGTTTTGCTGCATACAGCCTGGTGAAGAAAACACCATTTAATAAACCACACTGTTTGTTTGCAAGCACTTGTCGGCTATCTCTCTGTGAAAACGCACCCCCAAAGGGGTCATCCACGCCTACCACCGAGCTAATCCCTTACAATATATATATGTGTGTATATATATATATGTGTATATGTATGTATATATATATATATATATATATATATATTATATAATATAAATGTTATGTGTTTGTGTTTTGTGCAACGTTTAAATTTCCCTCCCAGTTCCGCTCCCATGCAGCATTGCTGCTGCGGGGAACGGAACCAGGAAGTCATCACACCGACGGACGAGCGGCGGAGATCTCGGCTGGCGATCACAGCAATGGGAGATCATCGCTGGATCGACAGGAGAAGGTAAGGGACAGCGCTGCACGCTCTGCACATCTACCCCGAGCGTGACTCGGGGATACCGATCCTAGCATAGAAAATCCACCCCGAGTCACGCTCGAGGATACCGCTAAGGGGGTTAAGAACTATCTTCAGTGTAAATAGGAACAAGGAGTCCTGGAAGTGATGGTTTGGCCCCCACAGAGCTCTGATCTCAACATTGAGTCTGTCTGGGATTACATGAAGAGACAGAAGATTTTGAGGCAGCCTACGTCCACAGAAGATGTGTGGTTAATTCTCCAAGATGTTTGGAATAACCTATCTTTCGAATTCCTTCGAAAACTGTGTGCAAGTGTACCTAGAAGAATTGATGCTGTTTTGAAGGCAAAGAGTGGTCATGCCAAATATTGATTTGATTTAGATTTCTCTTCTGTTCATTTACTTTCCATTTTGTAAATTGATAAAAATTTACGATTAACACTTCTATTTCTGAAAGAATTCCTAATATCCAGCATTTTTTCTTTTTTTTTTTCCAAAAAATTCCAGCATTTTTTCACACATGTCTAAAACTTTTGCACAGTACTGTATATAGTCGGAGAAACCGTTAACATATGTATAGCTATAATCCCTTGAGTTCTACTTTATTACCTTCACTAATCTAAAACAAGAACGTAACCACTAAAGACAGAACTAATCCAAACTCATGATCTGCTTACATCTTCTGTCAGTGTCTTAGAAAATACTCAAGCCTTTGGCTCTACATCACATATTAGAAACCTGAATCTTTCAGGAGACCTCAACAATGCGTTTCCTTGCAAAATTAACAATCGCAGCTAATGTAACCATACAATATTTATTTATTTCAGGTACTTATAGAGCACCGTCCATTTACGCAGCGCTTTGCATTGTACAATGTAAAGAACAACCTCTCCTGGTGGGGAGGTAAGGATGATCCTATACCCCCCCCCCCAAAAAACACCATGGGTGACCCAGTTCCAGTAGTAAAAGGATAATACAGCTAGTAGATCGACGCGTTTCGCAAGCCTTAGCTTTATCAAGACCAAGCTGTAAATCAGTCTGTGTTTAGATTTGTCATTTGAGACCTTGTAATAGAGCTATATCTGTGAATCCATCAAGGGAACGCCAGTATCCGGGTACACATCAACCATCTGATTCCCTATTTTATATACGCATCATGGACAGCCCTTATCTCAACATTTAAGGGAAATTGGTATATAGGGGACCAAAAGATTGCAAACCAGTGACAACTGGTATTTTTGTCTTTTAAATTTTGTGAAAAAAAGGTCATATTTTTTTACAATTTTGGTCTCAAAACTTTGCAAGTAAAGTCCACCTAGACAGGCAGAACTGGGGTTCTGCCAATGTTTGTGTATTAAATATAAAAGCAGTGCAATCAGGTGTGCCTTTGTACAATGTAGCTGTTGGTATATCTAGAGGAGATTTAGGGCTATTTCACACTATCCGTCTGTCAGACGGACTCCGTTTATTTCAGCAGGGGATCGATCCGCCGATCCCCCGCTGAGCAGGGGAATGACAGCTGTTCTCTGCGCTGTGTGCGGAGACACAGCTCTCAGGTCCCCATGCATCTCTATGGGGGAATCGGATGGGAACGGACCGTCGGTCCGTTCTCATCCGATCCGATCCGCTGGACGGATGGAAAATAGGGTTTCCATCTGTCCAGATTTGATGGACCGGATCGGATCAGATGTCTGCGGACATGTCTCCGCTGACATCCAATGCCCCATAGAGATGCATGGGGTGACCGTTCAGATCCGCCAAAAAAACTGACAGGCGGATCTGAACGGTCCGACTGTGTGAAAGGGGCCTAAAACTGTAACATACAGTATATGGCCAGCTTTAGGTTAATTACACTAAAATACAGTTGCACAAAAAAAAAAAAAAAAATAGGCATCCAAAATGAACTCTGAAATACGATGGAACACTTATATTTACATGTGGACCATGCTAAGCACGTATGCCAGCACACACTGCAGTCAGTACAAGTAGCTGATCAGCTGTCATTTGGTTTGGCCACATGGCTGGCATAATCACACACAATATAGGCATCAAGGTTCAGGTTAGCAAATGTAAAAGGTCAGTGGATTGTGTCTAAAAGACGCTTTCAGAGAAAAGCCAATCAATGCCTCTTCGGAACAGATTTTCAAAGAGGATTCAGAATTAGTGGAACTTTGGAACAGCTCATGTTACAATTTGATACCATCAGAGTTGTATAAAGTACTCGAAACCCATACTTGAGTAAAAGTACAAGGGCTCGATCAAAAAGTGACTTGAGTAGAAGTACTAAAGGATTCAACTTTTTTTGTACTTAAGTATTGCAAGTAGTTTTTTTTTAAATTTTGCTACTCAAGTACTTAAAGTAAAAGTACCAGTAGTTTTGAAAAAACAATTGCTACTCAAGTACTGAAAGTAAAAGTACAAGTACTGTGTTATGTAGTTATTAAAGAAAGAAGTCAAAAGTTTGAACATCATATTGTTTTTTATTATTTCAAATGCAGCTTTTATTTATACATACAGTAGCATATATTTTCGTATGCGCTGATAATACACATGTTTTGAGCTTCATGAAACCTGCCATCTACTGTTCTGGCAGTGGTCATTTTTATAATTGTAACGAGTAACTTTGCAGTACAAAAAAAAAAAATATCGGAGTAGAAGTATTGAAATCATTGAAAAAATGTAGTGAAGTAAAAGTACAAATAAGAGAAAAAAATTCTACTCTAGGAAAGTACAGATAACGCCTTTCGGTACTTAAGTACAGTAGTGAAGTAGTTCTACTTAGTTACTATACATCTCTGGATACCATTGATTGACAACACGTACAGAATCAAACATCTTTAGAGGACTGAACATTAATCAAATCAATGAATCAATCAATCAGATCAATGAAAAAAAAAAAAAAACAGTCGAGTTTGCAGTAAAAAATACTTGTGGCAATTCAAATGGCAATTTTGCAGTCATTTCAACCAGATTTAGTTCTCAAAAACCGCCTCAGGTCAACGCAACTTATCACCACCCCTGCCATATAGATTTACATATTAAAGACTGTTGGTGCAAGTTTTTCCTTTATACATTCAATTGTTATTATAAAAACCAGGCTGAAAAGGGTCAGGAAGATTGGTCTAGGAAAAAAAAAAAAAAGGTCTAAAAAATAAATAAATAAATAAATAAAAATAAAAGATCTATAAAACAATAAAAAATAAATAAATAAATAAAAGATCTAAAAAATAAAAAAAAAATAAAAAAAGGTTCTAGAAAATTGCCATGTGTATGGCCACTGCTAGGATCAAAGCTGTTTTTTCTGTTGTTTTGTACTATGCACTGCTCCTGGAAATATATGTTTATTGTGTAATAAACCTTCAAAACATGCCATTTTTTCACACCAACCGACTTAGTGCCGGTTCACACTGGGTCGCCTCACAGGTCGCCTCCCATAGGGAAGCTGCGGACCCGTTCTAATAGTAGCGACACAAGTCGCTCCGACCTAGAAAAAGGGTCCGGAGCTTCTTTGGGGCGACCAGGAGGCGACCGCCATAGACATCAATGTTATGAAGTCCGTGGCGGCCGCTCCGAGGTCGCGGCGCGCTGCTCGCACCGCGATCTCGGAGGTCGCCCCTGCAAGTAGCGTCGCGGTAATGTGAACCGGCGCTTAATTTTCAAACGCAGATCAAGCATTCACTAATACGTTGCTGTAATATAGCAAAATATAGTATGAAGTTTCACCCGCACATTTCACCTCTAGTTATTGAGGGCAATGGAAATTGACACAATCATGCAACTTCACTACCCCTTCACAGAACACTAGTTATGAAAAGTAATTCTGATTTATAGTATATTACAATGTATTGATTTTGTAACAGAAACCCGAGAATAGTGTTTTGATGTCTTTCAGCAAAAAAAATTGAAGTGTCAAAGTAATTCCAAAAAAAAAAATGAGCGTACTCCTTTAAATATTTTATAGCTATGGTTTCAAAGTTCAATTTAGGTTTTGGTTCCTGTTAATGTATAATGTTAGTTATACAGCTAGTAAATAAATTGCTTAGTTTTAGGACCATTAACCACTTGACCCCCGGAAGATTTTACCCCCCTTCATGACCAGGGCATTTTTTGCAATTCAGCACTGTGCTGCTTTAACTGGCAATCACACGGTCATGCAACTCTATAGTCAAATGAAATTTATATAATTTTTTTCACACAAACAAAGATTTCTTTTGGTGGTATTTGATCACGATTTTTTTTTTAATTTATAATTTATGTATAATTTATAAAACATATCCAATAAAATCAAATTTCTTCATAAACGTGTATTCTGCTACATGTTTTAAGAAAAAAACAAACTGCATTTTTGGGGACAATATACTGTTGGTGGCACTAGTACTGTACAGTTCTGATCGTAATCAAGATACTGATCTGTACAGATGCTTTACTAATAATGGCAATGATCAGTGACTTATAGTGTGACAGTGATAGTGTGGTGGACAATCTGGCGCAAACTGACACTGACTGGGAGGGGCACTAGCTGACTGACACTGATATCGCTAGTGACAAAAATACAGTGATCAGTGATAATACTGTACTATGTACTAATGACACTGATTGAGTGGTAGCAGTAATCAGGACAGCAATCAAGGGGTTAATGGTGTGCCTAACAAGTGTATGTGTGCTGATTTTACGTACAGATCTGGCTGGAGTCTCGCCTTGCTTTCATTTCTGAACGGTAACTGATAGCAGGGAGAAATCCAGTCAGAATCTGTGCCTTGTGTTTACAAACACACAGATCTCTGTGCTGTGATTGGCCACAGCCGATCAGCAGGTATACAGCCAAAATTATTGTCTGTAACCTGCTGACAAACTCGTGCTGTGTCCAATCCCCGTACAGATCGGCAGGGGGTGTGCGCCTTTAAACTAGGAAGTTCACCGTGATGTAGGGAGGCCGCCCGACAGCAGTAAATGTAATGATGGCAGTCAAAAAGCAGTTAAAAAATAGCATTTTTAAAAAGAAATCTAGATATTTTGTAAACATATTGTATTATTAGATTTTGTAAACCATTATAGTCAAAGAGGAATAATTTATCCTGGTTTAAAATCCAATTACATTAGACCAAATTGAAATTTGTGTTAAAAAATATTTGATATTTAATTTTTTTTTTTATTTATCATTTGATTGTTCTTTCTATTGTATAGCTAGCATTGCACCAACACTCAAAAGTAAGAAAAAAATTGTAAACATCTCTTAACCACTCCTGGACCAGAAGGTTTTACCCCCCTAATGACATTTTTTGCGATATAGCACTGCGTTACTCTAACTGACAATTGCGCGGTCGCACAAAGCTGTACCCAAATAAAATTGAGGTCCTATTTTCCCCCACAAATAGAGCTTTCATTTGGTTGTATTTGATCACCTGTGCGATTTTTTATTTTTTGCGCTACAAACAAAAAAAGAACAACAATTCTGAAAAAAAATAAAATATTTTTTATTTTCTGCTATATAACATTCCCAATAAATAAAAAAAAAAAATTAAAAATCAAATGTTTGTGGGGTTAGGTACCTCGGGCCTAAAAATTGGTGGGACTTTATGGGCAAGGTATAGATAGTAAAAATTAGTACAATACTTAGTAAAAATAAATTTTGTTTACTGTATGTAAATTCATATATATACAGTATACAATGGTAGTAGTGAGGGGTTGTAGACCCCTGAGTGAGAAGGGTGAGGAAAATAATAGAATGGTGACAGTGTGTAAATAGTGACTTGGTAAGATAGGAAGTTTCTCTATTTCGTTTAAGAGAGTTTTCCTCTTTTGCGTCCCAACGCGTTTCGGCTCGCTCCTGGAGCCTTTTTCAAGGGTGTGAGTCACATAATATTCCTGAAATAGTCAGATAGATACTCTCAGTTACATATTGGTGATACCTATTGATTGGTATATCAAGCAATGGTATCTCCAGACAATATTGTTACATACATTTTGTTTTGCCGCGAGTAGAGATGGAGTTCCCTCTAGAAACAGCGAGAGTGTGAGCCTTATAAGCCTGCAAGGTATTAAGTGAGTTTAGGAAATCATATTTATATCAACCAGTACTGAGTGTTGTTGGGGTTAAACTTACTGGCTATGTGGTAGGTCTCGGTGCCCAGGATTGCCCGATGGGACATACAGAAAGGTCCCATTCAGGTGATGCTGGGGTGTCTTGCTGGGTTGTACTCCAGATTGGAATAGTATATCCAGTCAGGGAAAATCTCTGAAAGAATGATTTGAGGAGTTAAATTCAGTGTGTGGGAATTTTTAGTGCAACCGGCATGTGTAGACCCTTTCAAAGGCTAGTACCTTATGGGTTCCTTGCTTGCGTTGAGGTCGGGCATCTGATTGTATGCCTGTTGGAGCCTGTTGGATGGTGTGCTCCGATCTGCAGGAATGTATGTTATATGAAAATAATATACTATATATAAAATATATATATAATGAAAAATGAAAAAAAGGATGGACGGTAGAGTGGTATAGGCCACTTGTGCTTATTGTATTATTATATTTTGGGATAATATATGTGTATAGCCATCTGTGAGCTTTAAAAGTTCTGGCTATGTATTAGCCACTTCTTACATTAGTATATATTGGAGCATCTATCCGTGCATCTTTGTGGTGATTAGTGCCTCAATTTAAGCGACTGTGTGTCGCTGAATGCATTGCAATTCCTGGTACAAAGTCAGCAAAAGTGTGAAGGAGTTTGCTTGATTTGTTGAGCCCAATATATATCAGGTAAGGTTCCATCATATACTAGAAAGTGTGTGTACTGGTGGCTGTAAAATATATATATATATATATATATATATATATATATATATATATATATGCAAAACCCAAAAGGTATCCTCACAGTGGGAGTACAAAATCCAGTGTGCAAAAAATGTGACTCGTTTATTGTTGTTACATGTTTAAACAATGCTGGCCTGTTGAGGCCAGTAACTCACTTTTGAAATATGCAGGAATGTGTCTCCAATGTGCGGGCTTAGTAGCGGCTCCTGGGTGCTTCTCTCCTCTCAGCCTGTGTGAGAGTGAGAGGACCCGATGCTCCCCGGCCTTTTAACGAGGCTCGCGCATGCGCAGATCGCGCCGCACGTTCCTCTCGCTGATTCCCTTCAGCTGACGTTAGGCTGTGGGGCGCGTGCGCGAGTTGCGCGCGCAGCCTCACCTACGTCATCCGGGATATCAGCTGGCGGCCGCCGACAAGGTAAGGCGTGCTTCCACTGATGTGGGAGGGGGCGTGATGACGAAGCCTCATCGCTTCTGTGTGCCCCGGTCGGCCTGGTGGGTGGCGACAGGGGCTTACCTTGTCGGGTGTTTGTAGTGGGTAAAATCATGTCATAACTATGCGGCTCACATGAAAAGATACATAATACAAAACTGGCATGTAATTAAATAAATACTAAAGTAAACATATATAATCTCTATAGTGGTCTCATATAAAGAAGTATTAACAGCAGTGTGCAATTTGATCTGGATATCAATGGGATAACAGATGTTCTGGGAAGGGGATATATATATACCCCGGGATGGTTACCCATATACTAATCAGATTGGAGGTTGGGAAGGCCTGTGCCCGACATACTTGGACCATTGGGGGGTACAATGATAGATGTTTTTATGGGGGGGGGGAAAAAAGGGAAAAAGATAGGAGAATAGGAGATATGGAGCCAAAAGGGGAAATAAGACAGTGGTGTTAATAGCCCACCTGTGTGTCTAGGGCTGGGGTTTGGACTGTGGGCAGGAAAGGCGGAGGAGTCAGAGCATCGATCGGAAAATCAACGATCGTGGAGTTTCGAAGTGGAGATGTAAAATCATGTCAAAATGATGAAGCGAATGATAGAAAAATGACCCAGGTTTCTGATGTGTTTATGTTCCAGTTATCTCAGTCCGTTTTCCCAGAAGAGAAACCCTCTAGGAACGGTCTATAACTTTCTGCTTCATTTAGTCCTGGTGGTGTGGTGGCCTTGAGGCGTTGAATCCACCTCATCTCAAGTTGTAATAGGGTCTTGTTCCAGTCACCCCCCCTCCTGGGGATGTGTACCCTTTCTAGGGCCATGAAGGTTACATTCGGCATTCTATGGGCATGTTTGTGGGCCACATGACGTCCTAAAGGTAAATAGAAGTTGCATAACTCCATGCTGTTCATATGCTGGTTTACTCTTTTGCCAAATTCTTGCTTTGTTTTACCAACGTAAAACGCATTGCAGTCGCATCTCATTAAATAGACGATGCCCTTAGTGTGGCAATTCGCATAGTGTTTGGGTTCAAAAGACTCTCCATTTGGTAAGGTGGTTTTTTTGCATTTTTTTATTACTCTGCAGTTGTCGCATGTTCCACATGGATAGGTCCCCCTGACTTTGCATGGGTCCTTGCGATTTCCTTCACAGAATTCACTTCTGATTAGGTCGTTTTTGATTGCTCCTGCTTTCCTGTATGTGATTGGTGGCTTCTCGGTGATGAATCTTTTTACAGTTGGGTCCTCGTTGAGGATGGCCCAGTGTTTCTTTAGGATGTTGCTTATTTTATTGTGTTCGTTCGTATATCTCATAATGAGTCTAGTCTTGTGTTCTTTTGGTTCTGGGTCCTTGTTCTTTTTCTTAAATAGAATATCTCTTCTGTCTTTTCTCGCCACTCTGTTGAACGCCTTCCTAAGGGAGGTCTTTGTGTAATCTCTTTCCATCAATCTACAGGTCAGTGCATCCGCTTATTTTTTGAAGTCTTCATATTTAGAGCAATTTCGTCTGATCCTTAGGAATTGACTATAAGGGATCGCTTGTTTTAAGGGAGTTGGATGGAAACTGGTTGCATGCAGGATAGAGTTTCCTGCAGTGTCTTTACGGTATAGGGTAGTTTTTAGTGTTCCATCTTTTTCTTTATAGATCCACGTATCCAGAAACGGGATCTTTTCTTTGCTGTAATTTAACGTGAAAAACATGTTAAAGTTGTTGTTGTTTAGTTTTCGTCTCAGGTCTGGGATGGATTCTTCAGGTCCTGTCCAAACGATCAATATGTCGTCAATAAATCTCTGCTACATCAGTATATGGTCTGTGTATGGTCTATTTCGGTCATCCATGAGGAATTCCTGTTCCCAGGTTCCTAGATAGAGGTTTGCATAGCTGGGTGCACAACTTGTGCCCATTGCCACACCGCATACTTGCAGATAGTGTGTGCCATCAAACGTAAAATAGTTTCTTCTCAGAATATATTCAAGCATATTGATGATGAAGTTGTTGAAAACTGGGTCTTCTAGGCTTTGTTCTCTCAGTATTTTACTGATGGTCGCTATTCCTTTGTCGTGTGGGATATTGTTGTACAGGGCTTCTACGTCCACTGTAATAAGTATCGAGTTGATAGGGATTGTTATGTCTTCCAAGATTTGTAGTAAGTGCATAGTGTCTCTTACATAGGACGTGAGGCTTGTCACGTATGGGCGAAGGTAGGCGTCAATAAATTCACTCATGCCTTCTGAGATACTCCCATTACCTGAAACAATCGGTCGCCCTGGAGGGTTCTTCTCGTTCTTATGAACTTTGGGTAACGAGTAAAATGTTGGAGTCCGTGGATATTTAGTCCTTATGAAGTTCCAGAGGGTAGGTGATATTATCCCATCACTTCCTGCTCTGTCGACTTTCTGATAAAATTCCTCTTTGTACCTTTGAATCATGACTGGGGAGATTTTTGTGTAACATTTTGGGTCATTCAAAATCTTCAAGCACATCTCCTTATAAAGTGTGTTGTCCATAATTACGACATTTCCGCCTTTGTCAGATGGCTTGATCGTAATGCCTTCTAGCTCTCTTAGTTCTCTTAATGCCTTTTGCTGGGATTTAGTTAGGTTTTGCTTGCATTTTTCTCTGGGCATCTTTTCGATGTCCTTTGTAGTTTCTCGCACAAATAGTGCTATTGCAGGGTTTAGATTAAGAGGTGGAAATTTGTGTGATTTTTTTCTTAAATTTCTTCAATATTTCATCCTTGTCTTGTGGTTTTTCAATGTCTTCTTCATCCCCACTGTCAATGACGTCTGGATTGTCGTCTGTCCATTCATCAAGGCCTCCCTCCTGTAAAAGGAGATTGAGGTCTCTTAGGGCGCGGAACTCCGCGGCCGATAACTGGGGTTGGGGTTCACTCACAATCGCTTGCTTACTGTACATTACTTGCTGGAGAAGTTTCCTAGCAAAGAGGTGAATGTCTTTTATGGCTTCGAACCTATCCACCGGTTTGTTGGGACAGAATGATAGGCCCAAAGTCAGTACCTCTGTCTGTTCCTTCGTTAGTATGTGTGAGGAAAGGTTGATAATAGTAAGTCCTTGCTTGGTCATCTCCTTGTTGGTGTTTGTTGTTTCTGTTATTTGTTCCCCTTTGTCGATCTCCCTCGCGACCCTAAAAAAGGTCTTTGTTTCTTTGGGTCTTGTTGGGATCTGGTAAAGATCTGGTGGTGCTTAACTGGGGGTGCACTTGCCATTTCATTGCTCGGTTCTTCTGGTGCGTCAGTGTCCTCCTCGTTCCTGTCGGTGGTTTCCACGTTGGTTCTTTCCAGTTCTTTTTGTGCTCCCCAATGTGGTTGGCGAGCTTGTGCTCTTTTCCTTTCATCGTTCTCCCCTCCAGAGGTATATGTGGAAGAGTCTGAAGAGTAGTTTCTCGGATTTCTCTGTCCATATTGTGTTCTATTCCTTGATGTCTTGTTATTGGTCCATCTATATGCCCTGTTCTGGCTGAACGCATTTTTATCTCTCCAATATTTCTTTTCTTTCTTTCTTAAAATTTCTTTACTGTGTTGTTCCAAATGCTCCTTCAGTCTTTTTTCCTGTTCTGAATACAGGGTTACCGACTTCAAGGGGGTTAGTTGTTCATAGACCCCCTTAATCTCATCTTCAATAGTCTTTAATTGGTCTTCATATTCATTCTTTAGAAGGAGCATTAGGTTCTTTGAGCAAGTGTTGAGTATTTCTTCCCATTCTTTCTTCAGTTTCGTACTGATATTTTCCATGGTCGGGAATATTTGTACTCTCAGACCTATGGGGTTGATGTTTTCTCGTATATAGCGTTCAAAAGATTTTATGTGCCAATATAGCGCTGATTTTCGTTCCAAGTGTCTTCTGAGAGTGTTGAATAGGGCCGTAACGTCAGAGTCCTGTTGTTCTTGTCCCTGGAAGGTCTTATGTATACCAGTCATTAGGTTTTCCCATTCTTTTCCGATTAGTTCTCCGCTTGTGTCCTCCATTTCTTCCAGGTTCATTAATGTTGTCCACCACTTCTTTTAGTGGGGGAAGGTTAAAGTTGCAATCGGTTATTGATGTTCAAACCTCCTTGTTTGGTTACCAAACTCGGTAATCCGTCAGAAGGGGGAAACTGTATTTTTTTTACGATTGCTCACAGTATTTTGTCCGATGACGTGTTTATACTGGGATCCTGCTGATTGATTCCAGTGTTATCAGATAATATAGAGACATGTCTTTTGTAAAGGGTGAGGTTGGATGATGATCAGTGAGGTGTGGATGTGTTGTCCATCCTAAATTGTGAATTCTAGGGGTTGTTTGATCATTATCCACCTATAGGATAGTGTGTGGTTTGCCACCGTCCCTGTCGTAATGTTTGTGGGGTTAGGTACCTCGGGCCTAAAAATTGGTGGGACTTTATGGGCAAGGTATAGATAGTAAAAATGAGTACAATACTTAGTAAAAATAAATTTTGTTTACTGTATGTAAAATCATATATATACAGTATACAATGGTAGTAGTGAGGGGTTGTAGACCCCTGAGTGAGAAGGGTGAGGAAAATAATAGAATGGTGACAGTGTGTAAATAGTGACTTGGTAAGATAGGAAGTTTCTCTATTTCGTTTAAGAGAGTTTTCCTCTTTTGCGTCCCAACGCATTTCGGCTCGCTCCTGGAGCCTTTTTCAAGGGTGTGAGTCACATAATATTCCTGAAATAGTCAGATAGATACTCTCAGTTACATATTGGTGATACCTATTGATTGGTATATCAAGCAATGGTATCTCCAGACAATATTGTTACATACATTTTGTTTTGCCGCGAGTAGAGATGGAGTTCCCTCTAGAAACAGCGAGAGCGTGAGCCTTATAAGCCTGCAAGGTATTAAGTGAGTTTAGGAAATCATATTTATATCAACCAGTACTGAGTGTTGTTGGGGTTAAACTTACTGGCTATGTGGTAGGTCTCGGTGCCCAGGATTGCCCGATGGGACATACAGAAAGGTCCCATTCAGGTGATGCTGGGGTGTCTTGCTGGGTTGTACTCCAGATTGGAATAGTATATCCAGTCAGGGAAAATCTCTGAAAGAATGATTTGAGGAGTTAAATTCAGTGTGTGGGAATTTTTAGTGCAACCGGCATGTGTAGACCCTTTCAAAGGCTAGTACCTTATGGGTTCCTTGCTTGCGTTGAGGTCGGGCATCTGATTGTATGCCTGTTGGAGCCTGTTGGATGGTGTGCTCCGATCTGCAGGAATGTATGTTATATGAAAATAATATACTATATATAAAATATATATATAATGAAAAATGAAAAAAAGGATGGACGGTAGAGTGGTATAGGCCACTTGTGCTTATTGTATTATTATATTTTGGGATAATATATGTGTATAGCCATCTGTGAGCTTTAAAAGTTCTGGCTATGTATTAGCCACTTCTTACATTAGTATATATTGGAGCATCTATCCGTGCATCTTTGTGGTGATTAGTGCCTCAATTTAAGCGACTGTGTGTCGCTGAATGCATTGCAATTCCTGGTAAAAAGTCAGCAAAAGTGTGAAGGAGTTTGCTTGATTTGTTGAGCCCAATATATATCAGGTAAGGTTCCATCATATACTAGAAAGTGTGTGTACTGGTGGCTGTAAAATATATATATATATATATATATATATATATATGCAAAACCCAAAAGGTATCCTCACAGTGGGAGTACAAAATCCAGTGTGCAAAAAATGTGACTCTTTTATTGTTGTTACATGTTTAAACAATGCTGGCCTGTTGGGGCCAGTAACTCACTTTTGAAATATGCAGGAATGTGTCTCCAATGTGCGGGCTTAGTAGCGGCTCCTGGGTGCTTCTCTCCTCTCAGCCTGTGTGAGAGTGAGAGGACCCGATGCTCCCCGGCCTTTTAACGAGGCTCGCGCATGCGCAGATCGCGCCGCACGTTCCTCTCGCTGATTCCCTTCAGCTGACGTTAGGCTGTGGGGCGCGTGCGCGAGTTGCGCGCGCAGCCTCACCTACGTCATCCGGGATATCAGCTGGCGGCCGCCGACAAGCTAAGGCGTGCTTCCACTGATGTGGGAGGGGGCGTGATGACGAAGCCTCATCGCTTCTGTGTGCCCCGGTCGGCCTGGTGGGTGGCGACAGGGGCTTACCTTGTCGGGTGTTTGTAGTGGGTAAAATCATGTCATAACTATCGCGCACGCGCCCCCACAGCCTAACGTCAGCTGAAGGGAATCAGCGAGAGGAACGTGCGGCGCGATCTGCGCATGCGCGAGCCTCGTTAAAAGGCCGGGGAGCATCGGGTCCTCTCACTCTCACACAGGCTGAGAGGAGAGAAGCACCTAGGAGCCGCTACTAAGCCCGCACATTGGAGACACATTCCTGCATATTTCAAAAGTGAGTTACTGGCCCCAACAGGCCAGCATTGTTTAAACATGTAACAACAATAAAAGAGTCACATTTTTTGCACACTGGATTTTGTACTCCCACTGTGAGGATACCTTTTGGGTTTTGCATATATATATATATATATATATATATATATATATATATATATATTTTACAGCCACCAGTACACACACTTTCTAGTATATGATGGAACCTTACCTGATATATATTGGGCTCAACAAATCAAGCAAACTCCTTCACACTTTTGCTGACTTTGTACCAGGAATTGCAATGCATTCAGCGACACACAGTCGCTTAAATTGAGGCACTAATCACCACAAAGATGCACGGATAGATGCTCCAATATATACTAATGTAAGAAGTGGCTAATACATAGCCAGAACTTTTAAAGCTCACAGATGGCTATACACATATATTATCCCAAAATATAATAATACAATAAGCACAAGTGGCCTATACCACTCTACCGTCCATCCTTTTTTTCATTTTTCATTATATATATATTTTATATATAGTATATTATTTTCATATAACATACATTCCTGCAGATCGGAGCACACCATCCAACAGGCTCCAACAGGCATACAATCAGATGCCCGACCTCAACGCAAGCAAGGAACCCATAAGGTACTAGCCTTTGAAAGGGTCTACACATGCCGGTTGCACTAAAAATTCCCACACACTGAATTTAACTCCTCAAATCATTCTTTCAGAGATTTTCCCTGACTGGATATACTATTCCAATCTGGAGTACAACCCAGCAAGACACCCCAGCATCACCTGAATGGGACCTTTCTGTATGTCCCATCGGGCAATCCTGGGCACCGAGACCTACCACATAGCCAGTAAGTTTAACCCCAACAACACTCAGTACTGGTTGATATAAATATGATTTCCTAAACTCACTTAATACCTTGCAGGCTTATAAGGCTCACGCTCTCGCTGTTTCTAGAGGGAACTCCATCTCTACTCGCGGCAAAACAAAATGTATGTAACAATATTGTCTGGAGATACCATTGCTTGATATACCAATCAATAGGTATCACCAATATGTAACTGAGAGTATCTATCTGACTATTTCAGGAATATTATGTGACTCACACCCTTGAAAAAGGCTCCAGGAGCGAGCCGAAATGCGTTGGGACGCAAAAGAGGAAAACTCTCTTAAACGAAATAGAGAAACTTCCTATCTTACCAAGTCACTGTTTACACACTGTCACCATTCTATTATTTTCCTCACCCTTCTCACTCAGGGGTCTACAACCCCTCACTACTACCATTGTATACTGTATATATATGAATTTACATACAGTAAACAAAATTTATTTTTACTAAGTATTGTACTCATTTTTACTATCTATACCTTGCCCATAAAGTCCCACCAATTTTTAGGCCCGAGGTACCTAACCCCACAAACATTACGACAGGGACGGTGGCAAACCACACACTATCCTATAGGTGGATAATGATCAAACAACCCCTAGAATTCACAATTTAGGATGGACAACACATCCACACCTCACTGATCATCATCCAACCTCACCCTTTACAAAAGACATGTCTCTATATTATCTGATAACACTGGAATCAATCAGCAGGATCCCAGTATAAACACGTTATCGGACAAAATACTGTGAGCAATCGTAAAAAAAATACAGTTTCCCCCTTCTGACGGATTACCGAGTTTGGTAACCAAACAAGGAGGTTTGAACATCAATAACCGATTGCAACTTTAACCTTCCCCCACTAAAAGAAGTGGTGGACAACATTAATGAACCTGGAAGAAATGGAGGACACAAGCGGAGAACTAATCGGAAAAGAATGGGAAAACCTAATGACTGGTATACATAAGACCTTCCAGGGACAAGAACAACAGGACTCTGACGTTACGGCCCTATTCAACACTCTCAGAAGACACTTGGAACGAAAATCAGCGCTATATTGGCACATAAAATCTTTTGAACGCTATATACGAGAAAACATCAACCCCATAGGTCTGAGAGTACAAATATTCCCGACCATGGAAAATATCAGTACGAAACTGAAGAAAGAATGGGAAGAAATACTCAACACTTGCTCAAAGAACCTAATGCTCCTTCTAAAGAATGAATATGAAGACCAATTAAAGACTATTGAAGATGAGATTAAGGGGGTCTATGAACAACTAACCCCCTTGAAGTCGGTAACCCTGTATTCAGAACAGGAAAAAAGACTGAAGGAGCATTTGGAACAACACAGTAAAGAAATTTTAAGAAAGAAAGAAAAGAAATATTGGAGAGATAAAAATGCGTTCAGCCAGAACAGGGCATATAGATGGACCAATAACAAGACATCAAGGAATAGAACACAATATGGACAGAGAAATCCGAGAAACTACTCTTCAGACTCTTCCACATATACCTCTGGAGGGGAGAACGACGAAAGGAAAAGAGCACAAGCTCGCCAACCACATTGGGGAGCACAAAAAGAACTGGAAAGAACCAACGTGGAAACCACCGACAGGAACGAGGAGGACACTGACGCACCAGAAGAACCGAGCAATGAAATGGCAAGTGCACCCCTAGTTAAGCACCACCAGATCTTTACCAGATCCCAACAAGACCCAAAGAAACAAAGACCTTTTTTAGGGTCGCGAGGGAGATCGACAAAGGGGAACAAATAACAGAAACAACAAACACCAACAAGGAGATGACCAAGCAAGGACTTACTATTATCAACCTTTCCTCACACATACTAACGAAGGAACAGACAGAGGTACTGACTTTGGGCCTATCATTCTGTCCCAACAAACCGGTGGATAGGTTCGAAGCCATAAAAGACATTCACCTCTTTGCTAGGAAACTTCTCCAGCAAGTAATGTACAGTAAGCAAGCGATTGTGAGCGAACCCCAACCCCAGTTATCGGCCGCGGAGTTCCGCGCCCTAAGAGACCTCAATCTCCTTTTACAGGAGGGAGGCCTTGATGAATGGACAGACGACAATCCAGACGTCATTGACAGTGGGGATGAAGAAGACATTGAAAAACCACAAGACAAGGATGAAATATTGAAGAAATTTAAGAAAAAAATCACACAAATTTCCACCTCTTAATCTAAACCCTGCAATAGCACTATTTGTGCGAGAAACTACAAAGGACATCGAAAAGATGCCCAGAGAAAAATGCAAGCAAAACCTAACTAAATCCCAGCAAAAGGCATTAAGAGAACTAAGAGAGCTAGAAGGCATTACGATCAAGCCATCTGACAAAGGCGGAAATGTCGTAATTATGGACAACACACTTTATAAGGAGATGTGCTTGAAGATTTTGAATGACCCAAAATGTTACACAAAAATCTCCCCAGTCATGATTCAAAGGTACAAAGAGGAATTTTATCAGAAAGTCGACAGAGCAGGAAGTGATGGGATAATATCACCTACCCTCTGGAACTTCATAAGGACTAAATATCCACGGACTCCAACATTTTACTCGTTACCCAAAGTTCATAAGAACGAGAAGAACCCTCCAGGGCGACCGATTGTTTCAGGTAATGGGAGTATCTCAGAAGGCATGAGTGAATTTATTGACGCCTACCTTCGCCCATACGTGACAAGCCTCACGTCCTATGTAAGAGACACTATGCACTTACTACAAATCTTGGAAGACATAACAATCCCTATCAACTCGATACTTATTACAGTGGACGTAGAAGCCCTGTACAACAATATCCCACACGACAAAGGAATAGCGACCATCAGTAAAATACTGAGAGAACAAAGCCTAGAAGACCCAGTTTTCAACAACTTCATTATCAATATGCTTGAATATATTCTGAGAAGAAACTATTTTACGTTTGATGGCACACACTATCTGCAAGTATGCGGTGTGGCAATGGGCACAAGTTGTGCACCCAGCTATGCAAACCTCTATCTAGGAACCTGGGAACAGGAATTCCTCATGGATGACCGAAATAGACCATACACAGACCATATACTGATGTGGCAGAGATTTATTGACGACATATTGATCGTTTGGACAGGACCTGAAGAATCCATCCCAGACCTGAGACGAAAACTAAACAACAACAACTTTAACATGTTTTTCACGTTAAATTACAGCAAAGAAAAGATCCCGTTTCTGGATACGTGGATCTATAAAGAAAAAGATGGAACACTAAAAACTACCCCATACCGTAAAGACACTGCAGGAAACTCTATCCTGCATGCAACCAGTTTCCATCCAACTCCCTTAAAACAAGCGATCCCTTATAGTCAATTCCTAAGGATCAGACGAAATTGCTCTAAATATGAAGACTTCAAAAAATAAGCGGATGCACTGACCTGTAGATTGATGGAAAGAGATTACACAAAGACCTCCCTTAGGAAGGCGTTCAACAGAGTGGCGAGAAAAGACAGAAGAGATATTCTATTTAAGAAAAAGAACAAGGACCCAGAACCAAAAGAACACAAGACTAGACTCATTATGAGATATACGAACGAACACAATAAAATAAGCAACATCCTAAAGAAACACTGGGCCATCCTCAACGAGGACCCAACTGTAAAAAGATTCATCACCGAGAAGCCACCAATCACATACAGGAAAGCAGGAGCAATCAAAAACGACCTAATCAGAAGTGAATTCTGTGAAGGAAATCGCAAGGACCCATGCAAAGTCAGGGGGACCTATCCATGTGGAACATGCGACAACTGCAGAGTAATAAAAAAATGCAAAAAAACCACCTTACCAAATGGAGAGTCTTTTGAACCCAAACACTATGCGAATTGCCACACTAAGGGCATCGTCTATTTAATGAGATGCGACTGCAATGCGTTTTACGTTGGTAAAACAAAGCAAGAATTTGGCAAAAGAGTAAACCAGCATATGAACAGCATGGAGTTATGCAACTTCTATTTACCTTTAGGACGTCATGTGGCCCACAAACATGCCCATAGAATGCCGAATGTAACCTTCATGGCCCTAGAAAGGGTACACATCCCCAGGAGGGGGGGGTGACTGGAACAAGACCCTATTACAACTTGAGATGAGGTGGATTCAACGCCTCAAGGCCACCACACCACCAGGACTAAATGAAGCAGAAAGTTATAGACCGTTCCTAGAGGGTTTCTCTTCTGGGAAAACGGACTGAGATAACTGGAACATAAACACATCAGAAACCTGGGTCATTTTTCTATCATTCGCTTCATCATTTTGACATGATTTTAAATCTCCACTTCGAAACTCCACGATCGTTGATTTTCCGATCGATGCTCTGACTCCTCCCCCTTTCCTGCCCACAGTCCAAACCCCAGCCCTAGACACACAGGTGGGCTATTAACACCACTGTCTTATTTCGCCGTTTGGCTCCATATCTCCTATTCTCCTATCTTTTTCCCTTTTTTCCCCCCCCATAAAAACATCTATCATTGTACCCCCCAATGGTCCAAGTATGTCGGGCACAGGCCTTCCCAACCTCCAATCCGATTAGTATACGGGTAACCATCCCGGGGTATATATATATATATCCCCTTCCCAGAACATCTGTTATCCCATTGATATCCAGATCCAATTGCACACTGCTTCTTTATATGAGACCACTATAGAGATTATATATGTTTACTTTAGTATTTATTTAATTACATGCCAGTTTTGTATTATGTATCTTTTCATGTGAGCCGCATAGTTATGACATGATTTTACCCACTACAAACACCCGACAAGGTAAGCCCCTGTCGCCACCCACCAGGCCGACCGGGGCACACAGAAGCGATGAGGCTTCGTCATCACGCCCCCTCCCACATCAGTGGAAGCACGCCTTACCTTGTCGGCGGCCGCCAGCTGATATCCCGGATGACGTAGGTGAGGCTGCGCGCGCAACTCGCGCACACGCCCCACAGCCTAACGTCAGCTGAAGGGAATCAGCGAGAGGAACGTGCGGCGCGATCTGCGCATGCGCGAGCCTCGTTAAAAGGCCGGGGAGCATCGGGTCCTCTCACTCTCACACAGGCTGAGAGGAGAGAAGCACCCAGGAGCCGCTACTAAGCCCGCACATTGGAGACACATTCCTGCATATTTCAAAAGTGAGTTACTGGCCCCAACAGGCCAGCATTGTTTAAACATGTAACAACAATAAAAGAGTCACATTTTTTGCACACTGGATTTTGTACTCCCACTGTGAGGATACCTTTTGGGTTTTGCATATATATATATATATATATATATATATATATATATATTTTACAGCCACCAGTACACACACTTTCTAGTATATGATGGAACCTTACCTGATATATATTGGGCTCAACAAATCAAGCAAACTCCTTCACACTTTTGCTGACTTTGTACCAGGAATTGCAATGCATTCAGCGACACACAGTCGCTTAAATTGAGGCACTAATCACCACAAAGATGCACGGATAGATGCTCCAATATATACTAATGTAAGAAGTGGCTAATACATAGCCAGAACTTTTAAAGCTCACAGATGGCTATACACATATATTATCCCAAAATATAATAATACAATAAGCACAAGTGGCCTATACCACTCTACCGTCCATCCTTTTTTTCATTTTTCATTATATATATATTTTATATATAGTATATTATTTTCATATAACATACATTCCTGCAGATCGGAGCACACCATCCAACAGGCTCCAACAGGCATACAATCAGATGCCCGACCTCAACGCAAGCAAGGAACCCATAAGGTACTAGCCTTTGAAAGGGTCTACACATGCCGGTTGCACTAAAAATTCCCACACACTGAATTTAACTCCTCAAATCATTCTTTCAGAGATTTTCCCTGACTG
Source organism: Pelophylax lessonae (assembly GCF_965119305.1). Lineage (NCBI taxonomy): Eukaryota > Metazoa > Chordata > Amphibia > Anura > Ranidae > Pelophylax > Pelophylax lessonae. Next base: position 42,586,422 of record NC_138778.1, on the reverse strand, counting down.
GATATACTATTCCAATCTGGAGTACAACCCAGCAAGACACCCCAGCATCACCTGAATGGGACCTTTCTGTATGTCCCATCGGGCAATCCTGGGCACCGAGACCTACCACATAGCCAGTAAGTTTAACCCCAACAACACTCAGTACTGGTTGATATAAATATGATTTCCTAAACTCACTTAATACCTTGCAGGCTTATAAGGCTCACACTCTCGCTGTTTCTAGAGGGAACTCCATCTCTACTCGCGGCAAAACAAAATGTATGTAACAATATTGTCTGGAGATACCATTGCTTGATATACCAATCAATAGGTATCACCAATATGTAACTGAGAGTATCTATCTGACTATTTCAGGAATATTATGTGACTCACACCCTTGAAAAAGGCTCCAGGAGCGAGCCGAAACGCGTTGGGACGCAAAAGAGGAAAACTCTCTTAAACGAAATAGAGAAACTTCCTATCTTACCAAGTCACTATTTACACACTGTCACCATTCTATTATTTTCCTCACCCTTCTCACTCAGGGGTCTACAACCCCTCACTACTACCATTGTATACTGTATATATATGATTTTACATACAGTAAACAAAATTTATTTTTACTAAGTATTGTACTCATTTTTACTATCTATACCTTGCCCATAAAGTCCCACCAATTTTTAGGCCCGAGGTACCTAACCCCACAAACATTACGACAGGGACGGTGGCAAACCACACACTATCCTATAGGTGGATAATGATCAAACAACCCCTAAAAATCAAATGTTTTCATCATTTCAGGCCAATTGGTGTTCTGCTACAAGTTTTTGGTAAAATAAAAATCTCAATAAGTTTATATTGATTGGTTTGCGCAAGAGTTATCATGTCTACAAACTAGAGGAAAGATTTATGTCATTTTTATTTATTTATTTTTTTTACTAGTAATGGCAGCGATCAGCGATTTTTAGCGGGACATTGGGGCGGACAGATTGGACACCTAACCGACATTTTTGGGGGGACCAGTGACATTACTACAGTAATCAGTGCTAAATATATGCACTGTTACTGTACTAATGACACTGGCAGGAAAGGGGGTTAACACCAGGGGCGATCAAAGGGTTAAATGTGTCCCTAGGGGGTGCTTTCTAACTGTGTGGGGGATGAGCTTGCTGAATGAACACAGAGACCTGTGTTCCTAAATAGGAGGAACACAGAATCCCTGTGTTCATTACTGACAGAACAGCGGTCTGCTGTGTTTACATCGGCAGACTGCCGTTCTGTCCTCATGGGGAGCGATTGCGGGGTGACCGGTGGACCCGCTGATTGGCTTCCCCTGTGGCTAATCGGCGTGTCCCTGTGCCTCCAGTGGCATGCACACGCTCCCACTAGCGGTCCTGCAAAGCGATGTACAGGTACGTTGTTTTGTGGGACAGAGCCGATCTGCCGCTGCCTGCCTTAACCGGTTAAGGACTGCCCGCCTCAGTCAAACTGCGGCAGGCAGCCCCTCCTGTGCGAACTGATGTAGGTAGGGCAGCGGGGACTCCGCTGCATGGGGCAGGCAGCTCCAACTGCCAACTGCTGCCTGTCACCCGCAATTGTTCCCCGCTGAGAGAGAAGGACGGTCAGCTCTTGTAAACACAGCTGACCATTCTTCTCTCTGGAATGATCACAGAGTGCCTATGACCCTACTATGTAGGATCACAGGTCTCTGTGATCATTTCACAAGCCCCACCCCCATACAGTTAGAATCACTCCCCTAGGCTCACGTTTAACCCCTTGATCACCCACAGTGTTAACCCCTTCCCTGCCAGTGTCATTATTACAGTAACAGTGCATATTTTTTAGCACTGATTACTGTAGTAATGTCACTGGTCCCCCCAAAAGTGTCAAAAATGGCAGTTAAGGGTCCGATCTGTTTGCCGCAATGTCGCAGTCCCGCTAAAAATCGCAGATCGCCGCCATTAATAGTAAAAAAAAAAACAATAAAATTGAAATAAATCTTTTTCGTAGATTGTAGACGCAATAACTTATGCGCAAACCAATCAAAATACGCTTATTGCAATTTTTTTTTACCAAAAATATGTAGCAGAAAACAAATTGGCCTAAAATGTTAAAAAAATTTGATTTTAAATTTTTTTATTGGGAATGTTATAAAGCAGAAAGTGAAAAATATTGTTTTTTTTTTTTTTTTCAGAATTGTTGCTCTTTTTTTGTTTAGTGCCCATTCACACAGGGGCGACACGACTTTCTGGGGCGACCTGTGAAGTCTCGGCACGACATGCACAGACTTCATATAATTGAAGTCAATGCAAGTCGCCTCCAGGTCACCCCAAAGTAGTACAGGACCCTTTTTCTAAGTCGGAGCGACTTGTGTCGCTCCTATTAGAACGGGTCCTGTGCTAATCAATAGCGGACGACCCACTGCGACTTGTCAGGCGACCAAGTCGTCTGACAAGTCGCGCTAGTGTGAATGGACCCTTATAGCGCAAAAAATAAAAATCGCAGAGGTGATCAAATACCCTTCAAAAGAAAGCTCTATGTATGGGAAAAAAAAGGGACATCAATTTTATTTAGGTACAGCTCAGTACGACTGCGCAATTCTCCATTAAAGTAACGCAGTGCCGAATCACAAAATGGCCTGGTCATTAAGGGGGCAAATCCTTCCGGTCCAGAAGTGGTTAATAATGTATTTTAGTCACTGGTAACGCTCTCCAAAAACACATAATATAGAAGAATAAAAAAAAGGAAAAAAAAACTCAACAGGATGACCATGCAAAATAATCTTTCTGTTTCCTAATTGGGCAATCTAATGGCGCTTTTCCACTGCATGGAACCGAATGGTTCGGCTCGCTTTTGTGCTTTTCCACTGCTGGTACCGCATGGTATAGGGTCGGAACGGTTCGGTACAGTATGGTATAGGTTTGCTTTTCCACTGCATGGAACCGAACGGTACGGTACGGCTCTGAAAAAACAGTACCTACTCGATTGTGGTTCCAACAGGTACCAAACTGGTACCATATCCCACAATCCTTTGCATGCAGTCACTACTAGCCACTGATTGGTCAGAGAATCCCACCCACCCCGTTGTTATCCCACCCACTTAACTTAGTACTACTTTAGTGGAAAAGCAAACCATACCGTACCGTACCGAACCGTTCCGACACTATACCATGCGGTACCAGCAGTGGAAAAGCAAAGGGGGCCAAGCAGGGCCGAGTAGAGCCGAGCCGGTACGAGCCGGTACTTGCAGTGGAAAAGTGCCATATGCTTGCAATCTACAATAAAAAAAACAGTGTGCATCTACAGTGGTCTACAGTTGCTTTATATAAAATTTGTATTTTTTTAGCGCAGACTTGAAAATATGTGATATTTGGTGGCTTGATTATGAATGGCTTTTATTATATCGTCTGAATTGTAAGAGTCGGTATTACACACATAAGCTACTGGCTACAGTGTACAGTGGAATATTAATTATATACAAAATTCTGTAGGTTGGACGTCAGTGACAGCAAGCGTTTCAATGCCAGCATATTAGAAGCTGGTGGGAAGCCCGGCTCTGCGTATTAGAAGTCAGTGAGAGTGAAGTGTCCTGATATGTGTAAGAGAAAGTGAGCTGAATCAGAAAATCAGACGGGAAGAACGTACTCTGACAGATGTGTGCTTTTGGACAGGGAAGTAGGCGTCCATGATGGTTACAGGGTGAGTAATGAGGGTAGAGACATAGGACATGCACCCTTTTCCTTCCCTTTACTCCCAGCTGCAATGGATGAGGAAGCTGGGGAGGAAGAGGTGAGGTTGGGTCTTTGATGACGCTGAAGGAGATTCCCTCCCTGCTCTGTTTCCTCCCAGTCTGATGAGCTGAAATAACTGATGTATCCTATCACTGTGTAAAGCAGTGTTTCTCAACCTTTTTTCAGTCGAGGCACCCTTTAAAATTATAGACAATCTCAAGGTACCCTTTGAAGGTATGGACAGTCTTGAGACACCCCATTCTAAAATGTAAAAGAACTATTCTAATATTATTACATATTATTAATATTATTACATAATGCAGCAGCATCGACACATGTAGGAAACCCAACATACACTTTTGCACACTGGTACTGACTAGTATTCCAATGTTTCTCTTCTCCCTCAGTTTCTCTTCATCAGTCAGCTAATGTCACCCCAGTGTTTGATCCACCTTCAGGCTTGTATACAATTTTTGATACATTTTTAAGCATTTAGCCTAGGCACTAGAGATTGACCGATATATCGAGGGCCAATATGCACTTTCCCCGATATATCGGAATCGACCCCGGAGGTTACCGATATTTCAGGAAAGTGCTTGTACCGGAGTGATGCCTGCAGCTAGAGGCATCACCCCGGTACCGGCGTCCATAGCCGACGGTCGGCTGTCTTGTAATGACAACCGATGCGCCTGAGAAGCTGCTCGGCTGTCATTACAAGGAGGGGGGGGGGGGGACGTACCCTTCTCCCGCCGCCTTCCGTGGCTTGACCTGGGCAACCAGCCTGCACGGCCGCCGAAGACCCGATCAAAGCCACATTCGGCTCTGATCGGGTCTCCATGCAAAAACCCGGAAGTGATGTCATGACATCACTTCCGGGTACTGGTGCCAGATTAAAAAAAATTATAGCATGCAAAACAGACAAACTTGGCGTTTTGAATGCTTTTGAGTGCAGAGGAGGGGTTTGGGGTCTTTTAGACCCCCAGATCCCTCCACAAGAGTACCTGTCAAATAAAAAAAAATAAACAAATTTTGTACGAATACCTATATGCATTGGCCAAAATATCGGTATCAGTATCGGCAATGAAAAACCAATATCGATCGATCCCTACAAGGCACCCCTGAAGAACCCTCAGGGCACCCTGGTTGAAAAAGGCTGGTGTAAAGTGTATAAAGATTAACCTTCAATTTGTGTTTTGTGCAGGTGAATGTCAGTCACAAATGTCCTCAAAGCAGTGGTGGCCAGTGTGTTGGAGGTGCAGGGGCGCCGCCCCCCCCCCTATCCATGCGTCCGGCCCCCCCAATCTGCATGCAGGGGCACCGGACGCATGGAGTTCAATGGGGCTTTTTTTTTTCTTTGCATCACCTGATTAGAGCCGGAGGCTCTAATAGGGCAATGCAAAGGATGGACCCGGGGTGCAGAGCAGTGCGCCCCGACTCCACCCATTGTGTGACAATAGCGAATGAAAATTCGCTATTTTCACATGGATCCTCCTCAAGGCCAATCAGGGAGCGGGTCTAATACCAGATTCCTGATTGGCCGCAAGGCAAACCTCATGCCATTGGCCGAAGAGGAGGCGGGAGTGGGAGGAGTTGAGACACGCCGCCGGGACTGAGGAGAAGCCGTCGCCGGGATTGAGGAGAAGCCGCCCGCCGCCGCTGCTGCTCTAGGTAAGTAAGGGGGCACGCACGCTGATCTCTGCATTGAAAGTGGCATGTATGCTGGTCACTGCATTGAAGGGGGCACGCACGCTGATCTCTGCATTGAAGGGGGCATGTACGCTGGTCACTGCATTGAAGGGGGCACGCACGCTGATCTCTGCATTGAAGGGGGCATGTATGCTGGTCACTGCATTGAAGGGGGCACGCACGCTGATCTCTGCATTGAAGAGGGCATGTACGCTGGTCACTGCATTGTAGGGGGCATGTATGCTGGTCACTGCATTGAAGGGGGCATATATGCCGGTCACTGCATTGAAGGGGGCATGTATGCCGGTCACTGCATTGAAGGGGCATGTACGCTGGTCACTGCATTGAAGGGGGCATGTACGATGGTCACTGCATTGAAGGGGGCATGTACGCTGGTCTCTGCATTGAAAGGGGCATGTATGCTGGCCTCTGCATTGAAGGGGGCATGTACGCTGGTCACTGCATTGAAGGGGGCATGTATGCTGGTCACTGCATTGAAGGGGGCATGTATGCTGGTCACTGCATTGAAGGGGGCATGTACGCTGGTCACCGCATTGAAGGCTGCATGTATGCTGTTCTCTGCATTGAAAGGGGCATGTACGCTGGTCTCTGCATTGAAGGGGGCATGTACGCTGGTCACTGCATTGAAGGGGGCATGTACACTGGTCTCTGCATTGAAGGGGGCATGTACGCTGGTCACTGCATTGAAGGGGGCATGTACGCTGGTCACTGCATTGAAGGGGGCATGTACACTGGTCACTACATTGAAGAGGGCATGTACGCTGGTCACTGCATTGAAGGGGGCATGTACACTGGTCTCTGCATTGAAGGGGGCATGTACGTTGGTCACTGCATTGAAGGGGGCATGTACGCTGGTCTCTGCATTGAAGGGGGCATGTATGCTGGTCTCTGCATTGAAGGGGGCACGCTGGTCAGTGTTTTGAAGGGGGCACGCTGGTCACTGTGCATTGAAAGGGGGCATGCTGGTCACTGTGCATTGAAAGGGGGCACACTGATCACTGTGCATTGAAAGGGGGCACGCTGGTCTCTCTGCATTGAAAGGGGGCACGCTGGTCTCTCTGCTTTGAAAGGGGGCATGCTGGTCTCTCTGCATTGAAAGGGGGCACGCTGGTCTCTCTGCATTGAAAGGGGGCACGCTGGTCTCTCTGCATTGAAAGGGGGCACACTATACCTTAATTACTGAAGGCCCCTTTCACACTTTCGCGACCTCAAAGTAACGCAATTTTTTACAGCGTTTTTTTGACGCAAAGCAGTGCCTATTACATTTTTCTATTTGCGCCCCCCCAAAAATTTTGAGCACCAGCCGCCACTGCAACAGAGGGCTTGTTCTCAATTACATCATAGATTTGATTTACTGAAGGCAAATAGGCTGTGAATTTTACCTTAGTTTAGTGAATGTGGTGAAAATTCACTTTTCTACGAATATCTTATCACGCTCAAGGGGGAAAAAGAACACCATTTTTGCTTGCACATGATTTGACGATGGAATTCAGCAGGCAGGAATTTACCTAATTTACTACACTAGGGGAAAATTCCCTTGTACAGTGAACAACCTATTTGCATTTAGCAATCCATAGATCCCAACTGTTCCTCATTTCTTTTCTAATGAATTTTATTAAGGTTATAAACTGTACAGATAAAAACCTTACATACATGAAACCATACAATACAATGTAGAAAAGTAACAGTACAGTACATAATAACAGTAGTGACATACAGTTGTGCTCATAAGTTTACATACCCTGGCAGAATTTATAATTCATTTTTCCGAGAAAATATGAATGATAACACAAAAACGTTTCTTTCACTCATGGTTAGCGAGACAGCTAAGAGTCCAGCGACGTAGGTCAATATCGCTGGACACAGGGCTGCCACTGTGCTGCAGGTGCAGCACAGTAAGCAGTCCTAAAGTGGGTAAAGTTAAACACTGATGTGGGGATTTACTAAGAGTGCACATAGAGTCTGGTGCAACTGTGCATAGTAACCAATCAGCTTCTACTGTCAGCTTGTTCAATTAAGCTTTGACAATAAAACGTAAAAGCTGATTGGTTATTCTGTGTGCACCACTTTTAGTAACCTCCCCCATTTGTCAAGACAAAAAAAAAAAAGAAAGTTCTCCTCTGGTCCATAACATTGCAAGGATTGTAGCAATTGTCATTGCAGAATCCAATCTGCTGTGATATGTAATGAAAGACACATACACGGATGACTTCGATTTTCTACTTCCTCTTGAGTGAGAGGGTCATCCTGCTACAGTCACATGATCACTATCAGTTTTGTAACAATAGAAAAATTGCTGGGAACAGCAGACAGCCAACCAGTGTTAGCCTCACTATGATAGCAATAAAGTTAAACAAAAACTGTAAAAAAAATAAATAAATAAATAAAATATGAACAAGGATAAAAACAAGAATGTGGGACTTTAAGTGAGGAAACTAGACATAAGAGTTTATTTGATAAATAGCTGAACACATATCAATAATGATAACATGAATACATACAGAGATAACGTATACAATGAATTACATAATGCATATTGAGTCAACAAAACTACACATACATCATTTCTAGGATCAACCAGGATCTCTCAAGAAACAATGGATACAATAAAACATCATAATCTCTGTATTCATGAATTGAAATATGTCACACTACAATAATATATTTGAGTAATTTGTGGCTTGACGCGTTTCATGGACCTCCGTCCATTCATCAGGAGCTGGGGAGTTTATCTAAAATTGAAAATATAAATTAAATTGATATGCTAGTGTAAAATATGAACTATAATGGGGGGATATAATGGATTGGACACTACCTTAAGCAGTGTCATATATCCAAGAGCCATCCAGTCTGAGACGGGAAGACCGAAGCCAATCCAGGGAGTGTCTGACCCGGGGCTGAGGCATGGATCACAACCAGCAACACAGGGGCAACAAGGAGGACAGGACCAGAGATGGAATAAAAACGACCCACTTGAATCCTGAGAAGTGGTTTATTTTGGAATAAAGCATCCATGTAACATCAGATCTCCAGTGGCCTTGATTATATAGCTGGGAGAGGCTGAGTCATTAAGTTGATCAGCCATGGAAATCTGGTAAGCTGCTGCTTTTATTTCATCACTGAGGTGTGCCCCTTCCTTCACATACCCTTGGTGTCATGGGAAGAAACCCTCCCCTTTTGGATTATCTTGCATGATTTTGGATTTGATTTCAGATCAATCTGTTTTTGGGACTTTATCAATTGGACACTATCTTCCCTTTCACTATTGTGATTAATAGTTTTTCCATTCAGTTGGACACTATTCTTTAATAATTTTTTTGTTATAATCATTTATTGTTTTTAGCGCTACACTTTATGTTTTAATATCTATCCGAATCAGCCTGGACAGAGACCTTTCAGCTTAAACCCCCTGGGACCAACCTTTTTGTCTGGTGCGTTTTCGAAGTTGCCTGGCAAAGTTGCACCGTAAATCAGGTTTTTTTCCTAAAAATATTAACTTTATGTAGCTGCTGATTTGAACAGCTGCACAAATATTGTGTGATACAAAAAATTGCAACAGACATCATTTTATTCTACAGGGTCTCTGCTTTCAGAAACTATGTAATGTTTGAGGGTTCCAAGTAATTTTCTAGCAAAAAATGTATGTGAAAAATAAACAAAAAAGCCCGGGACCTAAGGTGGTTAAATAAGTGAAAATGATATAGTAATAATTAGTAAGAAGATGTGCTTGTTCAGAAGTTTGTTCTGTGCGTTTCTCATATCAAATAACAGGTCTGAGTTACATACATTTGTTCAATATAATATATATTCAAACTAATCTGTTTTAAATTTAAAACATCTGCAATTTCAGTTGCATACATTTGTATATGTGTGGAAGCTGCACGCTGCATCGAAATACCTCTGTGTCCCATAGATACTCTGATACAACTGACAGAAGGCAGGAGTTGACCCAGTTTTGTCATTCCAAGAAATAATAAACGATCCTTGAAAGAGGACACTGAACCCAATTTGTTTTGATTCTATTAGTGCTGAGAGCAGGTCAGTCCTATTGAAGTCTGCATTGATGCCTCAAATTCTCACCCTAAGAAAAAGGTGAAAATATTACAGCTTACAATAGAAAAAAACAAGGACCTAACTAGGCCATGCACCCAGGGCACATTGTTCTGCATCTCCTGCTAGGCTCCCCGGGTCCTCATATTGTGACCGTCTGCATTTTTCTTTTTACCATTTAAAAATGTACGGCATACGCACAATGCTTATGACAGTGCAGATGACAGGCAAAGGGCACAAAGCCAATCAGGGTGGCTCTGTGCCCTGTGATTGCAGCAATTGCTCATCACAGCTTGTGTTTTCATTTGAGAGCCCTCATTATGGGCTGGTGACAGGTACTTGGGTACTCCGATGGGCTTACAGACAGGTGCTCAGTTACTTTGATGGGCGGCAGATAGGTACTCGGGTACTTTGGGCTTCAAAGAGGTACTCTTGTACTCTGGGCTGCAGATAGGTACTTGGGTACTCTGGGCTGCAGATAGGTACTTGGGTACTATGATGGGCTGGTGACAGGTACTCTGGTACTCTGATTGGCTGGTGACAGGTACTCTGGTACTCTGATTGGCTGGTGACAGGTATTCTGGTACTCTGATTGGCTGGTGACAGGTACTCTGGTACTCTGATTGGCTGGTGACAGGTACTCTGGTACTCTGATTGGCTGGTGACAGGTACTCTGGTACTCTGATGGGCTTACAGACAGGTCCTCTTTATTTTGGGGGCAATCGGGGCACCCACAACAGTAAAATCCATCTGTATATGCAGTAAAGCATGCTTGTTATACTCACTTTGGAGCCTAATTAATAACATCTCAGCTTCTTCCTCCCGGGTGGTTAGGCTCTTTTGTTACTTTGTTTTGAGTTGTTTGTGATTGAATAATTTTAATTATGCTGTTCATATCCCCAGAGCTACCAACCAATTAGCAGACATCTTATCTCGTTTTCAGTGGGACAAGTTTTGCGTGTTGGCACCGGAGGTGGAGCAACACGGGGTGCCTTGTCTACGCCATCTGTGGAGGATTGCATTGGAGTCACCACTGGACTGACAAAGTACTAGCTTAGCGCAGCAACATGGGTGTCCTATTCCAAAGCGTGGAAGGAATGGTTCTCTTTATTAGAGGATGTAGGTGGGGAGGATTTTGGGGTGGACCTGTCACCTTTGGTGCTATATACTGTTTGCTATAATCTTACGCAGGGTACCTCAGTGTCCATGGTGGTTCGATAATTTTTGAGACTTGTGTTTTTATTTAAGTTGACAGGTATCACAGATTACACCAAGTTTTTTGTGTTGCATTAGGCACTTAATGGTTACCGGAGGTGAAGGCGTAGTTGTGATTCTAGGTGACCAGTTTCCTTTTCAGTACTGAGCTCAGTGCTGGACCATTTGCCTGTGGTTTGTTCATCATCTTTTGAGGTGAATTTGTTTTGGAATGCTTTTTTGGTGACCTTTTTTTTTTTTATTTTTTTTGGTGCTTTCCGGATTAGCGAACTAGTTAGCCCATCAAGGAGAGTTCAGGGGGGGATTGTTGGTGGGGGATGCTATGTGTTCTGTCGATAAAGTTCTGGATTAGGCAATCCGAGACTGACCAGTGAGGCAAGGGAGTGCAAGTTGACTTTAGGGGCAATAGCACTCAGCTTTGTCCAGTCTTAGCAATGGAACAAACCCAGAGAGTGTTCATCCACTCGGATGTTTCATTTCTGTCCAAGTTTCAATCCCTTGTGGTTTTCTGTAAGTGTCTATCGAAGGTGGGTTTGGTTGCTGGAGATTGTTCTCTCTGCATATGGGCAGCCACTGAGGCGTCATGTGGGGTCTTTATAAGGAATGGTGAAATGAATAGGCAGGTGGAAGTCCAAGAGATACAAAGTATATGATCGGCCTCACCTGCTGTAGTCTATCAGTGATGGGTGGTGTGTTTCCTCCAGGACAGTTTTTCCTGTTGTTCTTTGTGGTATTTATGTTGTTTGTTGCCGGAACTTCCGGTACAATTGGTGCATTGTCATCTTTATGTCATTACAGATTTTCCCGGGTGTCTCATCTGGATTCTGGGGCACTCTTATGTGTTCTGGGGGGAAAAGAGGGTGTAGGTTAGGCCCAATGGACAGCAGTTGGGAGTTTCAAGAGAGGAGGGCATTGTTAGATGGATTGGGGGCAAAGCATACTCTGGCAGAGGGTCTTACCTGAGGTTCACAGGTTGACATGATCAAAGTATGGTCAGATATGGTGGCCCGCACAGCATAGAGAGGGACCAGGTCAGTGGAGAAGTTGAATAATGCCCAGATAAAGGTGAATAGAGAGTTGGGCAGATTCATTGCTAGGAATGGTGGATTAGTGGCTAGGCATGTGGAGCTGGAGATGGACACATGGTTGTACCTGAGAGGGGATGGAGTGCACCCTAATGACCTGTGGGGCTTGGGATTAAAGGATGGTATCCAGAGGGCTTTCTGGTGTGGCGGCGGGCACAAGTGTAAGGTTTCACACTTGTGCCGTTGTGGCGGTTGGGGTCCCAGACGAGGGTCCAAAATATGGTTCGAAGGATAAAATGGTGGGACCCATCTCAGGTATGGAGTCCTATGGTTGGTCTGGTTCAGTCAAGTATGACCTGGTAGTGTAAGGTGGTAGGGGTCTGTGGTCAGTTAGGATAGTCCTCGAGGCGGTGTTCTGGCGGCTGGGGACAGAACCTAACTTAATGGTACCACAGACTCCAAAATCGCCGGGGATGTTATCGTCAAGGATCTGCAACCATTCTTTGATCTGGATTGGTTTGACTGTTTTTAGGTTTTTCTGTTATATATGGTTTTGTTTAATAAAAGGCCGAACCGGCCATTTAATCCCAATGCTGAGTTATTGTTGTCATTTAAAGGTAAAGGGGGTGGTGTTGGGTACTGATACAGGTAATATGGTTAAACAGGGGGACCAGAACTACCCTAGTCATGTATTTTAGTATTATACATTTATTTGAATCTGGTGATCTGTCATAAAAGTGGCCGACCTTGGAGGGAAGAGAAAATCCTGGATCCGGGTTAAAAGGGAAATGTCCTTTACATAAGGTTTAAGCTGGGAGATGTATACTTTCCCTTGCAGTATGTATCCAATAGTCCCTGTCTGCACATGTAAAGGCAGCGTCAGGGCTCTGTTTATTTCCTCTTGGATGGGGGACTATTGGAATGTCAGAATTTTTCATGATGACAGATGGCCACAGTAGGGACACCAATACAAACAGGAAATGCTTCATTAAGGAAGCTGAAGATCCTATCACTTCCTGTACATCCTCTCTCACCCACAGCCGTACAGGAAGCAGTCATGATTGGTGGTGTTTCCAATAAGGCACACAAGGGTCAGGGCTGACACCGCCAAGTCTATATCACTGTATCTGCAAACTGATCGGATACTTTAGCTGAGCTAGAAAACACTTCATGCTCAATAAGCTTCTCAATGATTAGATGTCACAAAGCCTCCAATTTATAACCTGGGCCTGGGAGGTTCAGAGCACAAGGGGGCCATACACAGGACGGTTTATAGCCCATTACATCCGCTGTTTACTTGATGGAGCACCTACAATTAGAGCAATTCTAATTAGCTGTTTCAGTTTCTCTGGAAAGGGGGAATACAGATATTTCACCGTGACCGTTATTGCATGACTTTCCTGTATTTGTGTAATTTTTTATCATCAATCTGTACCATTATAGTAGCTCTAGACATAATGCCCACTTATCAATTAATATAATTGTGAGATATGGATAGCCAACTTAGATTTTTTTATGCTACAGTTTGTTAACTAAAATCTATAGCGAACACATTATATCATAAAAAATGGGTTCTTGAGAGTTTTTGCTTAATACTCATGGCAGAGTCCTGACAGCTTGTTACAGCTCCAAATAATGAAGGAACTATGCTCGTCAGATGGATGATATATGCATGGTATGAATGTCTAATTACAGTAAAATCATTTTTCATCCTATGGAGAGCTCTGACAGAAGTTAAAGATCACCCTTGATTTGCCTAAACCCACCAGATCTGTCACACATACGAGTTATATATTTGAACAAAACCATATCTGTTCCCAGGCTGCGCTTTGGATGCAGCCACATTCTGGACAGTAGGAAGATATCTACATGGTACACTTAACTGGGTGCATTTCGGTGACCAAGAGGTACCAGGTGATGTGGATAGCCTACTGCCAGCAGCCTTTCGAAATCAATGACAAGCTGCAATACATGGTGCCTCAGAGGGCCACATGTGAGCACAGTTGTGTACCACATATTTCAGCCTATAGTTGATTTTGACAAGCTGCGGTCAATGACCTGAATGCACCGCACGTGTCTTCCAGGTGCCATATGTTTTTTTTTACAATGTGTAGGCCAATGTGCACATGATCTAAAAGAGAAGATCAGAAGTAACAGGCTTTGTATTTCTTTCATGACTGGTTTTGCAACACACTATTTTTTTTAGCTTCCCTTTTTGGGTAACTGTACGTTTGCAAAATAAATAATAAATTAATGAAGCCCTAGACTGTAAGCTGTCTTATTAGTCTAGCTCCCATGTGTCAAACACAAGGCCCGCCAGGCCATTTTACGTGACCCTCGCACCCAGGGGCTTTCTTTCAGCTGGAACTTGGGTCCGTTACGCCAGTGGTCCTCAACTCCGGTCCTCAGGGCCCACTAACAGGCCAGATCTTAAGTATTAAGTAGAAATGTGAAGCCGCACTCAGATGATTGAAATCAAATGAAAATGTCTTTATTCTTCAAAAGTATCCAGGACAAACAGACAGTGTGAGGAACAGAATATGTCCAAGGTAGACGCGTTTCACGGCTCGAATGGCCGCTTACTCATTACCACGGTGAATGAGTGACCGTGGTAATGAGTAAGCGGCCATTCGAGCCGTGAAACGCGTCTACCTTGGACATATTCTGTTCCTCACACTGTCTGTTTGTCCTGGATACTTTTGAAGAATAAAGACATTTTCATTTGATTTCAATCATCTGAGTGCGGCTTCACATTTCTAGTTGTATCTTCCTGGACGGCGGATCCAGCCAGCACCTGTTTGGACACACACCTGAGCGGCATTCCCCATTCCCTTCCCCCATACATGGAAGATCTTAAGTATTACCTTGGGGAGATGCAGACTAGAGTAATGCAATCACTGAGCAGCAAATTATATCACCTGGGATGTATTTCAGTTATCTTGCAAACCTGGCCTGTTAGTGGGCCCTGAGGACCAGGGTTGGGGACCAGGGCGTTACGCCACCTCTTTTCCCACTCAACATTGTCTCTTTTAAACACAGAAGCCTTCTGTGTTTACAAGGACTGTTTTCCTTTTGGTGACTCTAACAGAGCCCTGCCTGCCCTTCACTTGCAGCAGGGACAAGGGAGATGCAGGTGCAGTGTGGGATAGGGCATCACATGATAAGCTGCACTGTGTTTCCCATCTGATCTCTCCCTGCAAGTGAGAGAGGCGAAGCCACCTATACTGCTGAGCCAGACCAGGTAGGTGAGATGCAAGAAAGCTTTGGAAAGGGTAGGGTAGGGTGGGGTGGGGGGGGGGGGGAATAAGGGCTGCGGAGGGAAAGGAGATGTGTGTAGAGTTGGGGGTTTGGGGGGAGTAATGCAGAGGCCAGAGCCAAGGTGGTGTGGAAGTGAGATGTGAACACCCTATGAACGAGATAGAACCCTGCACACTGTGTGTAGCACACCGTAAAGCCTGCACTCTGTATGTAGCGCACTCCTCAACCCTGCACTCTGTACACAGTGCACCCTTGAACTCTGCACTCGGTACATAGTGCACCCCTGAATTCTGTGCATAGGGAACCCCTGAAATTGCACTCAAACACACCCCAGATTTTTGCACTCGGTGCATAGGAGACCCCTGAAACCTCACTTTGTACATAGCATATCCCTAAACTCTGCACATAACCCACTCCTGATATTTATTGCCCATTTAAGATCCTCACACTTTTGTGCACTGGCCACACCCACTGGTTGATGTGGGTTGGCAGGGTGGACGTGGTTGAGTTCCTGCACCTAGAAATAATAGCCCTGGATAGATTTATATAGTCTTAAAGATACAACTGGCCCCTTTGAGGGCAACCGTAATGTGAATGCAGCCTGCGATGAAATTGAGTTTGACACCCCTGGTCTAGCCCCTGTGTGTCCAATCTCAGTGTTTTATTGTGCTCGGGAGGCACAAATGCAGCAACAAACCTGGCTGCCTGGAGCCCGTCAACATCTATGGCAGGCTGAAATACATTTATCAAAGTGCATTGTAATTAAAGGTATATACTTATAAGAATGTACAGTAGCATAGAATTTTAACAATACAACCCAGTCACAGAAGGTAGATATGTAATTGAGCACTTTTAGAAACATTGATGGCTGAATCTAGCTCTGTAGTTGTCATTCTGCCAGTGGTTTGTGAGCTGAGCCTTTTAAATCATTAGACATACCACTCCCAACTTTAATCATTATACATAAAGCTCTCTGATATCAAGGGACTGCCCCTGATTTGGAACAAAGTCCCTCTGTCCCTCTTTCCTCCTCATTTGTCCCCCATTTTGGTCTGATCTATATAGTTGTATATAAAATGCTCTATTTACCTTTCAAATAGTGTTTCCCAGTGCTAAACCTTTCATACAAACTCTAAATTTCTGCATTTGTAATTTTCAAAAGTCAGTATAAAGCAATAGCAGTTTATTCTATTTTTCTCATTAATGGGGGCATGGCAGGGTGTGTGCCCTATGCCTACATATATTTCCTAATAGGTGTCTCTCGTTCCCATCTCAAAAAGTTGGGAGGTCTAATGATACCAGAGGGTACCCCTGACTTTCCTCTTATTTATGGATCTGAGAAACAGGGTTGGCGCAACCTAGAGGCAAGGTAGGCATCGGCCTAGAGTGCACACTAGTCGGGGGCGCCGCCAGGGCCGAAACTAGGGGGGCAGACAGTCGCTCGCCCGTTCTGCTACTGTGGGGGACCCCCTGTTGTCCGTTCCCCCATTGTGGGATGAGGTGGCGGCCGCTGCCTGCTCGCTCGCCGCTGGGGAGGCTGAGCACTGTCACTGCCCATTCTCTCCAGAGAGAAGCCATGTAGCCTGTACGGAGGAGGAAACTGGACAAAGTCAGCTGACTAGCTGACGACCAATAGAGGTAAGGGGGAGGAGCTCTGCAAGGAGTCGCCATGTCATCAGAGCCAGCACTGGAGGCACGTGAAGAGACTGAGGAGAAATCCATCGACTGACATACTGAGTAATTACCAGTTGTTCCACTCCCCCCCCCCTCACCACGGGGCTCAACCCTATCCCCCCTAGAGGTGATGGGGGGATAGTAGGATTTTCACATCATCCCTTTAAACCAGGACACAATAATTACTCACCTTCTGTGGCTGATTAAGGTAGTAAGTAAACTCATAAATGCCTTATGTGCATTATATGAGCCTCAGAACCTGTGTAATTAATAAGTGTCCTGGTTTAAAGGGATGAGGTGGCAACCCTAGGGGATAGGGATGAGACCTGTGGAGGGGGGGGGGATGGCACTGTCACTGATCTCATCCTGTATTCCCCCCAATCATCTCCGCCACTCATCCCATCACCGCTGATCAAATTCCCCCTTCCCCATCCCTGCTGCCACTCATCCCACCCCGTCCCTCCTGCCGCTCATCCCATCCTAACCCTGCTGCCACTCATCCCATCCAATCCCTGCTGCCACTCACCCCATCCCATCCCTGCTGCCACTCATCCCATCCCATTCCTGCTGCCACGCATCCCATCCCTGCTGCCACCCATCCCATTCCTGCTGTCACTCATCCCATCCCATCCCATCCCTGCTGTTAATTATCCCATCCAATCCCTGCAGCCACTCTTTTCATCCCTGCTGCCACTCATCCCTTCCCATCCCTGATGCCAATCATCCCATCCCATCTCTGCTGCCAACCATCCCATCCCAGCTGCCACTCATCCCATCCCATCTCTGCTGCCAATCATCCCATCTCTGCTGACGCTCATCCCATGCCATCCCTGCTGCCAATCATCTCAACCCATCCCATCCCAGCTCCCAGCTGCCACTCATTGCATCCCATCCCTGCTGCCACTCATGCCATTCCATTCCATACCTGCTGCCACTCATCCCATCCCATCCCTGCTGCCAATCGTCCCATCCCATCCCTGCTGCCAACCATCCCATCCCAGCTGCCACTCATCCCATCCCAGCTGCCACTCATCCCATCCCATCCTTTCTGCCAATCATCCCATCCCATCCCTGGTGCCACTCATCCTATCCCTGCTGCCATCCATCCCATCCCTGCTGCCAATCATTCCATACCATCTGCTGCCAATCATCCCAAACCATCCCATCTGCTGACAATCATCCCACAACATCACATCCCTGCTGCCACTCATCCCATCCCACCCCTGCTGCCATCCATCCCATCCCTGCTGCCACTTATCCTATCCCATCCCTTCTGCCACCCATCCCATACCTGCTTCCATCCATTCCATGCCATCCCATCCCTGCTGCCACTCATCTCATCCCATCCCTGCTGCTGCCACCCATTCCATCCCTGCTGCCATCCATTCCATGCCATCCCATCCCTGCTGCCACTCATTCCATCCCATCCCTGCTGCCACCCACCCTATCCCTGCTGCCACTCATCCTATCCCACCCCTGCTGAGACTCACCCCATCCCATCCCTGCTGCCACCCATCCCATACCATCCCTGCTGCTATTCATACCATCCCTGCTCCCAATAATCCCATCCCATCCCACCCCTGCTGCCACTCATCCCATTCCATCCCTGCTGCTACATTTATCCCACCCCATCCCTGCTGCCAATCATCCCATCCCATGCCATCCCTGCTGCCACTCATCCCATCCCATACCATCCCACCACCGCTGCCACTTATCCCATTCCCCCACCACAGCTGCCACTGACCCCATCCCCTTACCACCACTGCTTCCACCCATCTCTCAACCACCGATGCCACTAAGCCGGGGAGGGGGTGGGTGGCAAAATTAGGTCTAGCCTAGGGTGTCAAAAATTCTTGCACCAGTGCTGATGGGAAATTATAGTACTTTACAAACTTGACTAGCTGTCACTGTCTAGTTTATTGCTAAGCCGGGGAGGGGGTGGGCGGCAAAATTAGGTCTAGCCTAGGGTGTCAAAAATTCTTGCACCAGTGCTGATGGGAAATTATAGTACTTTACAAACTTGACTAGCTGTCACTGTCTAGTTTATTGCTCCTGTTGCTCGTCACCATTTACTAACTAAAAAGTTCATTATTTTGGCATAAGGCATCGAGAATATTTGACACACTTAAACATCCCCTCCCAATCCCCCTTCAAAGAGATCATTAAGTAGCCATATTACACTGAGCAAACATGGGGATTGATGTTTGTTTTCTCTTGGGAATGGCAGTTGGCCTTAGGTTACAAAAGAAATCATAAGCATTGATAGAAAGGTGATTTACTTGCCGTGAATTAGTGTTGATCAATTAATATTGACTCCTATAGTAATTGAATGTATTCGGATAAGTGACTTGGAACAAAATACATACCAATCTCTACGGTGTGCTGGCAGGAATGGGATGCACAATACAAGCTCTTGTTCCCTGATTAATTGCTTAACTTGTGAGCGCAGAATCATAGAGGTCAGTTTATAAAGGGGTTAAATGGC
This sequence comes from Pelophylax lessonae, assembly GCF_965119305.1. Lineage (NCBI taxonomy): Eukaryota > Metazoa > Chordata > Amphibia > Anura > Ranidae > Pelophylax > Pelophylax lessonae. The sequence goes on along the minus strand of NC_138778.1, from coordinate 42,567,298 downwards.
TGCTCTGCATTTCTAGCTATGACTTTTAATGGTTTGCATTGCAACTTCTTTATCAAACATAGAAAAGTGACGGCAGAAAAAAGACCAGGTGGTCCATCAAGCCAGTTTTTTTTTTTTTTTTTACTTTTTGGTCTGAATATAGATCTATTTTTTTTCCCAAGCAAAACCTTATTTGTTGTGTCTTTAAACTGATTCAGGCTAAGCAACAGTTGGTTGCTCTGTGTTTTTACTGCCCCCTGACTGCCTATCTACAAAATAATATGGCGGCTGCTCAGGTCTATACACATTGGTGCAGCCATGATACCTTGTGTTGCGGCACAATGAACCATGGGATCGTTACAGGGGAGCTCCACTGCCACTGCCCTCCTCCCCTCCACTGCCACATTTGGCACTTTTCGGGGGAGGAGGGTAACTGGTTTTGACAGGTACCGGCTCCTACGTCCAGCTGATGTTGCTGCGGCTAACTCGGCTGGAATTTTTGGGCCCCCCTCCTTCCCCTGCTGCCGGGCCAATAACAAAGCACAGTGCACTTTGCGCATGCGCAGTAGGGATCTAGCTGTGAAGCCGCAAGTTTCCCTTAGCCGAGATGGTGGCGGCAGCAGCCAAAAGCCAATTAAAAAAATCAGCCCAGTTAAGACACTACTGGATTTGTGGACAGGTAAGTGCCCAATACTAAAAAGCCACAAGTTTCCCTTAGCCAAGATGGTGGCGGCAGCAGCCAATTTAAAAAATCAGCCCAGTTAAGACACTACTGGATTCCTGGACAGGTAAGTGCCCAATACTAAAAAAGCTGCAAGTTTCCCATAGCCTAGATGGCGGCAGCAGCAGCCGAGAGCCAATGAAAAAATCAGCCCAGTTAAGACACTACAGGTAAGTGCTTTTACGCCAAACATAATGTTTTGCATTGTTGCCAAAAAGTTTGATTTTGGTTTCATCTGACCAGAGCACCTTCTTCCACATGTTTGATGTGTCTCCTAGGTGGCTTGTGGCAAACTTTAAATGACACTTTTTATGGATAGCTTTAAGAAATGGCTTTCTTCTTGCCACTCTTCCATAAAGGCCAGATTTGTGCAGTATACGACTGATTGTTGTCCTATGGACAGAGTCTCCCACCTCAGCTGTAGATCTCTGCAGTTCATCCAGAGTGATCATGGGCCTCTTGGCTGCATCTCTGATCAGTCTTCTCCTTGTATGAGCTGAAAGTTTAGAGGGACGGCCAGGTCTTCGTAGATTTGCAGTGGTCTGATACTCCTTCCATTTCAATATTATCGCTTGCACAGTGCTCCTTGGGATGTTTAAAGCTTGGGAAATAGTTTTGTATCCAAATCCGGCTTTAAACTTCTCCACAACAGTATCTCGGACCTGCCTGGTGTGTTCCTTGTTCTTCACGATGCTCTCTGCGCTTTAAACTGACCTCTGAGACTATCACATATCAGGTGCATTTATACGGAGACTTGATTACACACAGGTGGATTCTATTTATCATCATTAGTCATTTAGGTCAACATTGGATCATTCAGAGATCCTCACTGAACTTCTGGAGAGAGTTTGCTGCACTGAAAGTAAAGGGGCTGAATAATTTTGCACGCCCAATTTTTCAGTTTTTTATTTGTTAACAAAGTTTGAAATATCCAATACATTTCGTTCCACTTCATGATTGTGTCCCACTTGTTGTTGATTCTTCACAAAAAATTACAGTTTTATATCTTTATGTTTGAAGCCTAAAATGTGGCAAAAGGTCGAAAAGTTCAAGGGGGCCGAATACTTTCGCAAGGCACTGTATTTATAGGTAACGTTGATCCAGGGAAAATCCGATTGCCTCTCGGGGGATCAGGAAGGAATTTTTCCCCCTAGTGTAGCAAATTGGATCATGCTTTACTGGGGGTTTTTTTTCGCCTTCCTCTGGATCAACAGCGGGTATAGGATTGTGTATATGGGATTGTATGGTTGGGTTTTCATTTTTTTTTTTTTTTTTATTGGTTGAGCCTGATGGACTTGTGTCTTTTTTTAACCTGACTAACTATGTAACTGTTTAACTGGAGAAGATGTCTATGGAAAGCTTCTGCAGTGCCCCAAGGGCCCTCAAAACTGTGACAATATAGTATGTAAATGTAGACTTCAGTAGAGAAAGTCAGGCTCCTGTCTAAAGCTGGCCATATGTTATACAATTCTCTTGTTCAGTTTCTATACAACCTCCTTTAGATTTACCTTCAATTATGTAGTGCAAGGGACTGCCTTATTAGATACAAATTAAGTTTAGCTCGGACCTCATATATTATAAGGCTTTTGGTAAATGTAAAGGAAAATTGTAGAAGAGAATGGTTTGTATGGCCAGCCTAGAAACCTCAATGTTGGTCCCTTTGAGTGACAGAAGGCCTTACTGACCAATATTGAGATTCTTCAGAGGGTTGGCTGGGAAAAAAGGTCTTTCCTTACTGAAGACAAGATTTGCATAATAACATGCCTGGAGTTTCGGACACTCCAGCATCTGTATGATAATAAATTGCCTGGCTTTAATTCCTGGTGGTGAGAGTTTAATAAGTTTAAAGATGTGACAGGTTTATTTTAATTTGACTTTTTAACTCCATAATACACCAACAAGATTCTGACAGTTTTCAACAGTGTTTTACATATCCTATTGATTTTGCCATATTTATGCCTCTCCTAATAGAAAAGTGCTGCCTGTCTCTTTTATTGAGCTGCATCAGCATAGGAATGAATAGAGATTGCTCTCTCCCTGTCATACAAGAGCGTAGAATAGTTTCTATTCTCTGCCTGACACACATGTCTACTAACCACCCACTTCTCCCAGACTTAACCATCTCTGTAGGTGCCTTACCCTGGGTTCTCACCTATGCGACTGTGCTTGCCACGGGCATGAGAGCCCATTTATGTGAATGGGCTGCCAGGGGAGGACTGGGCCAGGGGGCAGGGGGGGAAATTGCCCGCCGGGCCGCTCTGATGCCCCATAAAAAGGCTGCACCGCTTCGGCCACAGACATGCCTAAAGTTTTTTGATGAAGAGAAGTAAAAAATCCCTGCTGCTGACCTACCTGGAGTGGAGCTTCAGCCTGGAATGGGGGTCAGGAGGAGGACCGAGAGTGAAGAGTGGGAGGGGGGCCGAATCGCTGCACCATGGGCCTCTGGTTTGTACTTGCCTCGTGGGCCAGATGTTGCCAGTCAGCCCCATGTGGGCTGCTGTGCCTTGCATCACGCAGGTAAGGAAATCGCAGCCTGCATGGGAAATGTGAGTGTAGCGAGGTTCCCAGTGCGGGTGCAGTTTCCAGTGCAGGCAGCATGCCATTAGGATTATTGGGTCCCACGTTTCGCTGTGTGGGTGGTTGCACCTGTGGGAATTTGTGCAGGTCCTGCCACAGCACTGCCCGCACAGGTGTGAACCTAGCCTTAAACTGTTACAGGTCAGGCTGAGAATAAACAGTCTAAGGCCCCTTTCACACGGGCTTTCCGATCCAGGCCGTCTGTCAGTTTTTCAGATGGACCTGATTGGATGCTCCATGCACCCCTATGGGGCAGCGCATGCCAGCGGAGACATCTCTGCTGACACCCGTGGCTATCCGATCCGATCCTGTCCGTGAAATCCAGATGGATGGAAACCCTATTTTCCATCTGTCTGGAGGATCGGATCGGATGGGATTGGATGAAAACGGATAGGCGGTCCATTTTCATCCAATCTCCCATAGAGGAGAGCGGGGATCTGACAGGTTTGTCTATGTAAAGTAGGCAGAGATGGACCTGTCACCCGATCGGTGGATCAATCCCCGCTAAGCAAAACGGAGTCCGTCGGGCGCACCGCCAGTGTGAAAGGAGTCTTAAGCTCAGTTCACACTTATGCAAATTGTTTTTGATCTGTTTCTGCAGTGCTTTTGCGGTGCATTTTGCATTTTTTTTTTTTTTGCACGCACATTTTTAACGCATTTTGCACACTTTTTTTATGCATTTTGCATTTTTTATGCTTTTTTTGTTGCCACTTTGTTGTTGGGTGATTTAAAAAGCACAAATCTATAAATGTAAAAAAACTTTCCACGCTATCCCTGTGTATTAACCACCTATTACTAAACTCTATATACTATAGGAAGCAGCTAGCGCCACTATGCATCCAACCACCTGTACAAAAGGCAATAAATATATATATATATAGTCACAAAAAAGTGCAGTGCTTTCCTTCAATAAAGTGCATTCAAATTATAGTGCATAAATAAATGTCTGAAAACAGTGTAAAAATCATCTATATATAATAAATTAACGTGAGTCCATCTTTTCTTTTATATATATTTATACAGTCCATCAATAAAAGATTCAATGTCCATGAAAAAAAGGTTGCAGTCCTATACACCAGAAACTCTTCAGTAATTGCTGTTGATCACCACAGTGCCCTTCACCCCACCTAAGCAGGTGAGAAGACACCCATAGGTGGGGTGAAGGGCACTGTGGTGATCAGAGGCAATTACTGAAGAGTTTCTGGTGTATGGGACTACAATCTTTTTTTCACGGACGTTGAATCATTTTTGATAGACTGTATATATATATATATATATATTTAAAAGAAAAGATCTTTATTTATGCACTGTATTTGAATGCATTTTATTGAAGGAAAGTGCTGCACTTTTTTGTGACCATATATATATATATATATATATATATATATATATATATATATATATAGCATTTTGTACAGGTGGTTAGATGCACAGTGGTGCTATCTGCGTCCTATAGCATATAGAGTTGAGTAATAGTTGGTTCAATGTTATCTCAATGACACCCAAAAACAGATTGCAAAACACAGTGCGATTAACAGAATCACCCATGCGATGTGATTGAAGTGCGGGGCGGGGGGGGGGGGCAAGGGTCCTGCACCATCTTGGCGTGGATGCAATGTGATTTGAGCCATACACAATGTATGACTGAAATCTCACCGCACAGACATTGCATGTGATGTGCACAGGAATGCGGTGTGAATCACATGCAGTGTCTACATCACACAAGTGTGAACCCAGGCTAAAAAAAGTCCCATTTTAAGGTCACCCATGCTCCGCCCCTTTCTCAACAATGTCATGAAGGGGAGGGGCTTAGTTATTATACTTATTTTGAGTATTTATTTTTAAAGAGCAAACAGCAGCATTTATTTTTAAAGCATGTGTTAATCTAAAAAAAAAAAGATCATGTTCCCTTAAAACAGGGATCCTCCAACTACGGCCCTCCAGCTGTTGAGGAACTACACATCCCATGAGTCATTGTAACACTCTGACATTCACAGACATGACTCGGCATGATGGGAATTGTAGTTCCTGAACAACTGGAGAACCATAGTTTGAAGACCCCTGCCTTAAAGCATGTTATACAGCACAGTGCTGAAATACCTGGCTTATCCTGCCTGGTTATGTCCTCCCCTCTGTAAACTGACCATGGTATATAATGGCTGCTGCACCCTGAAACCGTGGTCAGTTTACGTGCCTCCGTCATCCGCAGCCCTCCTGTCCTCCTCTGTCTTCTCTCCCCCCTCTCTCCCTGCCTGTCTGCTCCTGCTCCCCCCTCCCCTCCTGCTGCTGTAGTTTCATATCTTGTGTACAATCTGTTTAAACACTTAAGCCCCGGAAGATTTTACCCCCTTCCTGACCAGGGGGTATTTTGCGATTCGGCACTGTGTGACTTTAACGGACAATTGCGCGGTCGTGCGACGCTGTATCTAAACTAATTTGGCGTCCTTTTTTTCCCACAAACAGAGCTTTCTTTTGGTGGTATTTGATCACCTGTGCGATTTTTTGATCATGCGCTATAAACAAAAAAAGAGCGTAAATTTTGCAAAAATAGCAATATTTTTCACATATTTTTATATGAAATTCCCCCCCAAAAAAATGTAAAAATCTAAATTTTTTAACATTTTCGGCCAATTTGTTTTATGCTACCTATGTTTGGTAAAAAAAATCGCAAAAAGCGTATTTTGATTGGTTTGCGCAAAAGTTATCGCGTTTACTAACAAAGGGAAAGATTTTTGTAATTTTTGTTGTTTTTTTTTTTAACGCGTAATGGCGACGATCTGCAATTTTTTTTGCGGTACTGCGACATTGCGGTGGACAGATCGGACCCTTGACTGACATTTTTGACACTTTTGGGGTTACCAGTGACATTTCTACAGTAATCAGTGCTATACATATGCACTGTTACTGTAAAAATACACTGGCAGTGAAGGGGTTAACTTTTTTTGAAAGGGAGGGGCTATGTGTGTCCCTAGGGGCGTGCTTTCTACTGTGATTGGCTGTGGCTTCAGATGTATGAACAGTGATCAACGGTTCTACATAGTAGAACCGTATGATCATCCTTCATACACAGGGGAGAATAACAGGCAGCTTGTTTACACAAGCCGCCTGACTTTCTCCCTCTCCCCCGACGATCGCAGAGTGACCGGCGGACATCGGGTCCGCCGGTCACACGCGCGGGGGGGGTGCGTGGCCTCCGGCGGCGCACGCTCGCTCCCTAGACCCTCACAGGCTAGCGACGTAGACCTACGTCGCTTTGCCTGTGAGGGGCTGACTGCCGACGTAGATCGGCGTTAGGCAGTCGGCAAGTGGTTAATAATCCTGTGTGCCCCTGTGTCTGTGTTTTATAAAAATAAGTCATTCTTTACAAGTTTTCAGAGCGCAACTCATCACTCACGTGACCCGCCGCTTCTCTCATCTCTCCCCCTCCTCCCCTCCCAACTGACATCAGTGAGGAATCTTTGGCCCCGCCCGCTGCAAACAGCTGTCAGACAGGGAGAGGAGAGAGCCGACGGGTCACGTGAGCGGTGCTCGACCCTCTGACAACTGGTAAAGAATGGCTTATTTTTTTTAAGCACAGACACATAGGCACATATGATTATTAAACAGAACTGACAGGATGGTATAAAGTGGCTTAACAACCACTTGAAATGGGAAGTTGAGATTCCAGGAGGGGGGGCATTTGCCCCCCCCCCCTTGCCCCTACCTAGGGACGCCCATGACCCTGACCCTTTCCAAAAATGCAGCGGCTGAACAAAGCATAGATGTGAACAAGTCCCATAGGAAACCATGGTAAATGGACTGTAGTGCGCTTCTTCAAAAAGCATTAAAAAACACAAAGGGGTGAACCGAGCCATACATGACTTTATGGGCATGTGTATAGGCAATAAAGATGGCTGAACGAAAAGAAAAAAAGAAAAGTTTCCTCCATCTATACAAGCAAGGTCATAATAGGAATCTGCTCTTGCGGAGGCATTGTATTAGACCAGAGGTTCTCAAACAGGGTTCCTCCAGAGGTTGCTAGGGGTTCCTTGAGCAATGGGCAATTTCTGCCTCTCCGATAAGTTCCCATTGATCTTTTTAGCTATCTGGAAGAAGGTAATGGGCCATACACACTATACAATTTTATTTAGATTTTTTCCTTCAGACTTACCAAAACCATATACTATGAGGTCAAACCTAAACATTTTCAATTTGTATGCAACCAGGCAGGCCCTTGCACTACATAGTTGAAGGTAAATCTAATGGAAATCTACCAACAAAAGATGTATAGTGTGTATCCAGCTTAATTCTTCCCAATGTCCACAAGTGTAAGGAGCATTCTTCCCCTTGACCATCACACTAATGTATCATGAGTTGTAAATATAGTGATTTTTAGCAGGGGTTCCCTGAGACCTGAAAAATATTTCAAGGGTTCCTCCACGTTGAAAAAGTTTAGAAAGGCTGTATTAGATGGTAGAACTCTCCACTGTCAGAATACACTGTTGATCGAGAAAAGTTCTAACAATTGACTTCTGCTGAACAGGGACGCCCACACATGGAACAAATTGGGCTGATCCCTGCTGAACCGGTTACATTGTGTTCCATCTATGGCCAACTTTACTTTCTGGTTCAGCAATGCAGCTTCCTCCATTACCTCTCCCCCTCCAGCTTGCTCAATGGGCAAGGAATCAGCATCATTACCTCTGTGTAAAGAGCATGGAAGTGATCCAGGAAGGACTAAAGCTAAACTAGGGAATAGCAGAGTGCGTTTAAATCACAAGGTTGGCCGAGCAAATTACAAATCATTTGTCAGGAAAAACAAAGTACAGATTTTAGAACTGTATCTAGCCGTTTTGCTTGAAGATTCATTTTAAAGTAAAAATTCAACCATCAACTGATTTGAGTAAATTATGTGTCAATTCATTTAAAAAGAAAAACTGAAATACATTATTAAAGCGGAAGTACAGCCTAATACCTTAAATTCTCCTCTGCAACCATTAACCACTTTTGGACCGGAAGATTATTTTGAGTATGATCAGGCCATATTTTGCGATTCGGCACTGCGTTATTTTAATGAACAATTGCGCAGTCATGCGACTCTGTACCTAAATAAAATTGAAGTCCTTTTTTTTCCCACAAATAGAGCTTTCTTTTGGGGGTATTTGATCACCTGTGCGATTTTTATTTTTTTTGCACTATAAACAAAAAAAGAGCGACAATTCTGAAAAAAAAGAAAAAAAATATTTTTCACATTCTGCTATATAACATTCCCAAACAAAATGTAAAAATCAAAATTTTTTAACATTTTAGGCCAATTGGTTTTCTGCTACATATTTTTGGTAAAAAAAAATCGCAATGAGCGTATTTTTATTTGTTTTTCGCAAAAGTTATCGCGTCTACAAACTACAGCAAAGATTTATGTCATATTTTATGTTTTTTTTAAAATTAGAAATGGTGGGGATCTGCAATTTTTTGCAGGACTGCGACATTGCGGTGGACAGATCGGACCCCTAACTGACATTTTTGACACTTTTGGGGGGGACCAGTGACATAAATACAGTAATCAGGGCTAAAAATATGCACTGTTACTGTAATAATGACACTGGCAGGGAACGGTTAACAGTGTGGGTGATCAAGGGGTTAAATGTGTACCTAGGGTAGTGGTAACTGTGGGGGGCGTGGCTTGTGGAATGACCATAGAGACCTGTGATCCTACATAGAAGGATCACAGGGGCTCTGTGATCATTCTAGGGAGAAGAACAGTCGGCTGTGTTTACAACAGCTGACCGTTCTTCTCTCTCAGTGGGGAAAGATTGCGGGTGTCAGAGCCGCCTGACCGTGCATCGGCTTCCCTACTGACAAGCGGGGGGGGGGCGGGAGCGCGCCACCGGCGGCACGCATTTGCTCCCTAGCTGCAGGCGTGTGACCGACGTAGCCCTACATTTGTTTGTCTGGGAGAGCCACACTGCCGCAGTATATAGGCGGCGTGTGGTCGACAACCGGTTCCCATCTACGCGACTCTCAGCAACTTTGAAAAGTTTGCTGCATTACTTTGATGCAACTTTTGATGTGACTTTTATCCAGAGAGTATAAAGTTGGATCAAAGCTGCACTCAAAGTCGCACTCTAGCCTAGTGGCTACGTTTCCACTAGTGCGACAGCTGTTGTAAACACAGCAGACCGTCGTTCTGTCTGAAATGATCACAGAGTGCCTGTGATCCTTCTATATAGGCCTCCCCATACAGTTAGAAAACACTCCCCTATGCCCACACTTAACCCTTTGATTACCCCTAGGTTAACCCCTTCCCCGCCAGTGTCATTATTACAGTAACAGTGCACATTTTTAGCACTGATTACTATAGTAATGTCACTGGTCCCCTCAAAAGTGTCAAAAATGTCAGTTAAGGGGTCCAATCTGTCCGCCGCAATGTCGCAGTCCCGCTAAAAAATTGCAGATCGCCGCCATTACGAGTAAAAAATATAAAATAAATAAAAATGACATACATCTTTCCCCTAGTTTGTAGACGTGATAACTTTTGCACAAACCAATCAAAATACACTTATTGCGATTTTTTTTTTACCAAAAATATGTAGCAGAATAAAAATTGTCCTGAAATGATTAAAAAATGTGATTTTTATATTTTTTTGGGGAAATGTTCTATAGTAGAATGTAAAAAATATTGTTTTTTTTTTTTCAGAATTATCGCTCATTTTTGTTTATAAAAATATGTAGCAGAATAAAAATTGGCCTGAAATGATTAAAAAATTAGATTTTTATATATTTTTTTGGGAATGTTATACGTATAGCAGAATGTAAAATATAATTTTTTTTTTTTTTTTTCAGAATTGTCACTCTTTTTGTTTATAGAGCAAAAAAATAAAAATCGCACAGGTGATCAAAGACCACCAAAAGAAAGCTCTGTTTGTGGGGGGGGGGGGGGGGAGGACATCAATTGTATTTAGGTACAGCGTCGTACGACCGCGCAATTGTCCGGTAAAGTAACGCAGTGCCGTATCACAAAAAATGGCCTGGTCATTAAGGGGGCAAATCCTTCCGGTCCAGAACTGGTTAAAAATATTTAACATACTATCAATAGGAAAAATGTCATTTTGACTGGAGTTTCCCTTTACATTTTTTCGAAGGAGATTATGTAGTGGATTATTTTTTAAGTCTACAAACCTACTGCATTGTATATAGATATGCGTACAAACATATCCAACGTCCTCCTTTTGTGTTATGCATGCATTAATACATCCTCTAGTGTACAATGTTAGTATACTAAACATCCTAGTTTGTCTTCTGTTTAAAAATATCAATGAAATAATAGTTCTGCATAATAGAGTTACTATGCTCAATCCACGCAGATTTCTTTTTCAACATTTTCTTAAGAGTACATTTTCTCAAAGAAATGTTTACAGTTTGCCATTCTTTAAAAATGTATCTTTTTAAATTCATATTTAAAAATCTTATTTGAAATTAAAATGTAAAAAGACAAATTTCATTTTAGTTTCAATTTAATTTTAAATTGTTTTTTTTTTTTTTTCCACAATTTTATGTGTTAAAAAAATGTTAGCATAAAATTCAGCCTATAATTTGAGTCACCAGAATTTTTAGAAAGGAAAGACACATGTACAGTATTTAACCTCTAAAAGTTTTACTGCAGCAGGCTGGCCCTCCTGCACTAACCGGCGTAAATGTACGTCGGTCACGCACCTGCAGCTAGGGGCGCGCTCCTGCCCCCACTCGGCAGCTGGGACTCGGATGCACGGGTCAGGCAGCTCCGATTGCCACCGGCCACCCGTAATCGCTCCCCTCTGAGAGAGAAGGTCGGTCAGCTATTGTAAACACAGCTGACAGTTCTTCTGTCCTGTAGGGGCGCGGGGTATTTTAGTATAGTATTTGATTACCTCTAGAGCTTTGTTGTTTTTTTTTTGTGCTATAAACAATAAAAAAAAATATTTTTACATTCTCCTATATAACATATACAATAAAAAAAATTTCAATTTCTTCATCAATTTAGGCCAATATATATTCTGCTACATATTTTTGGTAAAAAAAAATCACAATAAACGTATATTGTTTGGTTTGCACAAGTTATAGCGTCTACAAACTATGGGATATATTTATTTATTTTACTAGTAATGAGGGCAATCAGGGACTTATAGAAGGACTACGATATTGCGGCAGACAGTCGGACACTAACTGACACTTTTTTGGGGACCAGTAACACTAAGTGCCGGTTCACACTGTTCCGACTTGTCAGACGACTTGTTCGCCTGACAAGTCGTGGACCGTGCTGTGCAATTGGAACCGTTCTAATAGGAGCGACTCAAGGTTCCTGCACTACTTTTGGACAAAGTCGGAGCGACTTGCATTGACTTCCATTATGTGAAGTCGGTGCAAGTCGCGCCAAAGTCGCGGTGCACAGCGACTTCATTAAGTCGCCCCGAAGTCGCGTCGCCATAGTGTGAACCGACTCTTATACAGTAATCACTGCTAAAAATTTGCACTGTCACTGTACTAATGACACTGGCACTGTACTAATGACATTGGCATCATGTATTTATGTACTGTGGGGGAGGTACATTTACTAGGGGAAGCCATGGATCGATGTCCCTACCTTGCAGGAACACAGGATCCATGCCTTCCCTACTGACAGAATGGCGTTCTGCCTTGTTTACATAGGTAGACTGCTGTTCTGCCTCTGTGCTGGATGATTAGTGGGCGTCGGCGGGCATCGAGTCGGCGGTACCCGCAGATCAGCTCCTGTCGTGTATAATCACAACGGGAGCCGGTTCGCCTGTAGCGTGCATGCGCGCCCCAGACCCAGCAGTGCCACCTTGTCGCCGTATAAATTAGTTATACTTGCAGCAAGTTGTTAAAGGGTCAGTTCACCTTTTCAGAAAAAAAGGAAAGGGTGAACAAAAACCCCAAGTCTCTGGTCCCAGCTGTACTTACCCTTCGGGGGGGGAGGATGTGTCAATCCCCACATAGTCGGTGTAGCAGTCCAGGAATTTGAAATATCTACTCTTGTTCCCCTTCTTTCTGTAGGGCTTCCAGGACAGATAATAGCAAGTCTGGTTGGTCAGCACCTGCTTGTGACAGCTTTGAACAATTAGAATCACTCTGATCTGTTCTAGAAGCCCTACAGAAAAAAGGGGAAATAGAGCAGGGATTTTCCTGGACTGCTACACTGGCCGCCTAGGCACTGACACCATATCATCCACCGATGTAAGCACAGCAGGGAGAGGGGAAGGGGATGGCGAGGTTGTAGGGTGTTAGTTCATGACTAGGGTATCAAAGAGGGTTTTTTCTGGACTACGTGACCACCACTCCACCAACCACTTAGTCTAAAATGACCAGACATAACACCGACTGGAGTTTATGGCCATAGCAGCCTTTTATTGACCAAATATAAATAACATATTAACTTATGAACATCAGACAGTACTCAAGGGGCCCCAAGGTCCTTATGGGCATGCACTACAAGTACCTGCGTAACCACCATTTTTGGCCTCCAGCCACCGAAAGCACCGACTTGGAGACAACCCAACATCGCAGGTACCACCAGCCAGAATAGTGGGAGCCGTACCTAAGATGGGTCCCTCCAAATGTACCTTTTTCCCCAAAATCATAACACATCCAAGGACCTCGTGCCCCACCAGCTGCTATGACATGAATGCCCCAGCTCCGTGACCTGTGAATACAGAAAAAAGACCAAGAACAACCCCAAAAGAAAAAAACACCACCCCAGGGGAGAAAGGGTGGGAACTTCGTCCCGTCCACCTTTTTCCTCAACTAACGTTGGTCCCAACCCCTTCCAATGCTCTACCCAGTGAAACCCCACCTACTCCCAGCTTCTACCAATCCCAATTATTTTTCCTGACTCCTCCTATGCCCAAACCCCCTTCTGACCCAGTCATGCCGGCCCTCCGTCTAAGGTTTGCTCTTTTTTCTCCGGGCCTCCGTTTTCTTCATTATTTTATAAAAAGGTGAAGTTTACACTTTGGGGGAGATTTATTAGATTTATCAGAATCTGGTGCAGCTGTGCATGGTATCCAATCAGCTCCCAACTTCAACTTTTTCAATTAAGCTTTGACAATAAAACCTGCAGAGCTGCACCATGCAGTTTTTAGTAAATAACCCCCTTTTAGGCCCTTTTCACACATGCAGACAGTGAAAAATGGAAATTAACGCATCTCTATGGAAAAACAAATGTAAATGGATGATCATCACCCGTTCACATCCGCTTTCGTCAACATCTATTTTTGGGAAAGGATCAAAGCCCTTTTTTTCTTCCGTTAAAAAAAAGAAAAAAACAGATCAGACAAAAAAACAGATGTAAACAGACAAACAATCCTTTTTGCATGAAAAAAGAGAGACTCAAGTGTTTAACCACTTGCCGACCGCTCCACGCAGATTTACTGTGGCAGGGCGGCTCAGCCGTAGATCTACGTGATTATGTGGATGCAGTCTGGTTGGCGTGCATGTGCGCCGCCGGAGCCGCGCTCCCGCTGGGAGCGCAAACAGACAGGAGGCAGACCACGGGAGGAGTGGGCTCGATCACCGCCGGCCTTCCACAATCTTCGGCAAAACTGACAGAAGAGCTGTCTGGTATGTAAACAATGTAAGACAACTCTCCTATCAGAGAGGCAGGGAAAGATCGTGTGATTCAGCTAAGCTGAATCACCAATCTCTCTCTGCCTCTGTTCAATCCACCCCCCCCCCCCCCCACAATTAGTAAGCACATCTAGGGAACACATTTAACCCCTTGATCACCCCAAGTATTAAACCCTTCCCTGCCAGTGTCATTTATACAGTAACAGTGCATATTATTTAGCACTGATCACTTTATTAGTGTCACTGGTCCCCAAAAAGTGTCAGATTTGTCCGCCGCAATGTTGCAGTCCTGATAAAAATCACTGATCGCCGCCATTACTAATAAAAAAAATAAAAAGTCCATAAATCTATCCCGTAGTTTGTAAACGCTATAATTTTTGCGCAAACCAATTATTATATGCTTTTTGTTTTTTGTTTTTTTTTTAACCAAAAATACGTAGCAGAATACAAATTGGCCTTAACTGATAAAAAAATTAGATTTATTGATTTTTTTTTATTGGGAATGTTTTATAGCAGAAAGTAGAAAATGCGCCCCTGACGACGTCATTGTTGACGAAACGCCGCGTCGGGCGGGCTACGGAACGTGTGACATCATTGGCTGGAGGACACAGCGGCCATCTTTTTGGAAGGAAACAACCCACACTGTTTATACGCTGAAGCCATCCTGATAGAATGTGAGTGTATTTTATTATTTAATAAAGCACTACTTTAATTTAACTTACTGCGCTATGAGCCTTTTCACTATTTTTGGGGCCATATGAGGATCTGTGACTCATCTGCCATTCATGTTCCTGAGAACTTATGGAGATCTGTGGTTAAGTTTGGATGAACCAGCGTGGAGATTATTTATCTGGTGCGGTCTTATCAGCCTGACGGTAAGGGTCAGTGTGTTTGGTGACATCTGGTGGTGGTGATATGTTTAACCCAGCAATACCATCTTGGAATCACAGACATTTGCTGATTTAAACCGAATAGGACTACACACAGATTTTTTTGGAACTTTTATACGCTTGTTCTCTAGCGCTGCACCTATTATTTTATTTTATAGAAAATATTGGTGTTTTTTCAGAATTGTCGCTCTTTTTTTGTTTATAGCACAAAAACCAAAAACCCTAGGGGTGATCAAATACCACCAAAAGAAAGCTCTATTTGTGGGGAAAAAAGGGACATCAATTGTATTTGGGTATGGCATTGCACGACCGCGCAGTTGTCAGTTAAAGCAACGCAGTGCCGAATCGCAAAAAATTGCCTGGTCATTAAGGGGGTAAAACCTTCCGGGGCTGAAGTGGGTATGGACTCTATCTGGAGGATGTAAAAAACTGATGTAAAAATGGATAAATGGATGAAAAACTGTTGTAAACTTCATCCGTTTTTTTCTTTAAAAAAGTGTGACTTAACTAATAAAACTAACATTCCTCATGTGTGAAAGAGGCATAAGTTTGTTATTTTTTATATTTTTTAAACAGACCAAGCTGTTCTACAAAAGTGGCAGTAAGAGGGATGAGACAAACTATTTAATACTAAGACATGGAACATAGGGAGCTTCTGTTAGGGGGATTAATCCTCAATGGTGGAAGGGTGATGGCCTCCGTGGTCATATAGGGGGTACTTTGCTGACACCAAGGCAGCCCTACTGAAGAGTAGAAGCAACTCCAACTAATAGGATAAAAAGGGAAGAAGGTGCCTCTAAGTGGAGTATAGACAAGCTTTATTGGCACACGAAGAAGTAACTCCTTTAGTCTGAGATGCACTTCCATTTGATCTCTGAAAAAGGCCAAAGTCCGAAACTCGTCAAGTCACCATTTGGAACTCTCAGCCGCTCCATGTTCAAGTGATGTTATTTATGGCCACATGCATTTTAAATGTTGATTCTTTTTGATATGTATTTTTTCATATTTTGTATGATATCAATAAAACTACCTATATGTTTTACTATAATTACTCAAAAATGGGTTATTGCCTGAAAAGTCCCACACCCAAGGGGAATTTTCTTTAGTTCTATGACTTTAGAGTTGTTGGTAGTACCCACTCTAACCACTAGACCCGAACATTTTCTAAATTAACACTTACAGAATGTTCGTGTATAGAGGCCACATAAGGACATCACGCGGGGTCTGTTCCTGT
The DNA here is from genome assembly GCF_965119305.1 of Pelophylax lessonae. NCBI lineage: Eukaryota > Metazoa > Chordata > Amphibia > Anura > Ranidae > Pelophylax > Pelophylax lessonae. The sequence goes on along the minus strand of NC_138778.1, from coordinate 42,551,298 downwards.
CCCTGTGGCTTCGTCTCCCTTGGCCGCCCAGCAGCAGGGGGGTGGTGGAAATAAAGAGCCCCAGCAGGGAAAGTGCTTCTGTCCGAGGCCGCAGTGGAACGCACGCCTAACTCTTGGACGGCACGGAGTGTAAAAAGCCAGGGGGCGGTAACGCGTTTCGGAGCATGCGCAGTAAAGCTCCTTCGTCATCGGTTTGAAATACGTTACCGCCCCCTGACGTCACCACGCTCCGTGCGGTCCACGAGTTAGGCGTGCGTTCCACCACAGCTTCGGACATTGGCACTTTCCCTGCTCAGGTTTTTTATTTCCACCCCCCCTGCTGCTGGATGGCCGAGGGAGAAGGAGCCGCAGGGACAGGAACGGACCCCGCGTGATGTCGTTATGTGCCCGCTATACACAGCCATTTTGTAAGTGTTACTTCTTCGTGTGCCAATAAAGGTTGTCTATACTGCACCTTCTTCCCTTTTCATCCTATTTAACAATGATGCGCGTGCTTACAATGCTCAGCTTTTATTCATTTATATAAAATCTTTATTCCAAAGGGAAAAATAAAAAAAACTGTCGCTGTAACTGTCAAAAAAGTTTTAGCTGGAGTTCGGCCTTAACTTGTCAGTCAAGCCCATCTAAATCTGCTAGAGCAGGGGTGTCAAACTCAACTTCATCGAGGGCCGAATCAGCAATATGGTTGCCCTCAAACTGCCAGTTTTATCTGTAATACTAGGTGTCCAGAGTATCCCATCCCCCTTACATCAGATGTCAAGAGTCACCCTCCCTTATAACAAAGTGCACCCCCTTAACTTGTGTTCCTGCTTGGAAGACGCTGGGGGCAGAGCTGGGAAGCAGAAAGTCCAGGGTCTGGAGGAGGCCCAAAGGAGGGCTGGAGCTCTACTGCAGCTCTAGGAGAGGTGCGAGGGCCATATGAAATGGCCTGGAGGGCCATATTCGGCCCGCAGGCCTTGTGTTTGACACGTGTGCTAGAGCATTGAACAATACCCTCTCCCCAGACTAACATTGCTGCTGTTCAAAGGTGTCTTCATTGCTCCTCAATTCAGCGTGGAGACACCCTAAGACAGGAAGTGTGTTATTGGCCAGATTACCAGGTGAAAATAAAAGAAAAAAACCTAAAAAAAGAAAATGAATAAGGCCTCCAAATTTAGGATTGGTAAACTGCCATAGATGACATTTTTGTAATTGGACCCTTAGAGGAGGCATTCTTCAGATCAAGTTGTACTCAGTTTACATTTATAACATAGCCAACAGGTGGCGTTCTATTTAGTGCTCTGTTAAATCTTTCTCAGTGCTGCTATGCTAAAAACAGACCTAAATAAGAGGAAGGACAATCCCTAGCAAATAGTTTAACTAGTGAATAAACACGGTCTACAAGACAGCACAGGCTAGTGATGGATTTTCTAATTAGAAAACCCAAGATGTTTGTACAGAATAGTATGGTGGCCATGCAAACCTTTCCTGAATACATCTTATAATAAAAGTTTATTGTTTTTAACCGGTTGCCGACCACACTCCGTGTATTTACTGCGGCAGTGTGGCTCCCCCAGGCAAACCGACGTAGGGCTACGAGCAGGGAGCTAGGGGGCGAGCGTGCACCGCCACCAGGGCGCTCCTGCCCCCAATCGGCAGCAGGAAGCCGATGCACGGGTCAGGCAGCTATGATTGACACCGGCGATCACTCCCCGCTGAGAGAGAAGAACGGTCAGTTGTTGTAAACACAGCGTTTTTTTTTTTTTTTTTTTTTACCAAATATTTGTAGCAGAAAACAAATTGGCCTAAAATGTTAAAAAATTTTGATTTTTATATTTTTTTTAAAAGAGTGTGAAAAATATTGTTTATTTTTTTTCAAAATTGTCGCTCTTTTTTTGTTTATAGCGCAAAAAAATAAAAATCGCACAGGTGATCAAATGCCACCAAAAGAAAGCTCTATTTGTGGGGAAAAAAAAAGGACATACATTTTATTTAGGTACAGCGTTGCACAACCGCGCAATTGTCCATTAAAATAACAAAGTGCCGAATCGCAAAATATGGCCTGGTCATTAAGGGGGCAAATCCTTCTGGTCCAGAAGTGGTTAAATAATGATTTTATACAATGACTTTCAAAAATTATATAAAAAAAAGTAACATTGACATAAAATTCATTTTCCTTTTAGGAAAGTAATGCAGTGCACCAATCCTAACTTTGTTCTCGAAAGATGGAAAATTAGAAGGGGAAATCAGATTGAGCAAATTCTATACAAATTTGGAAAGACTGGTATGGCCACCATAATATACAAGGCATGCAATATTTTAAAATCGGTGATGACTAAATGTGGGGAATCTGCAACTCTCAATTTTTGGTTCACCTAAATGATTGGCCTGCAGCCCATTCTGATGTGCGGAGAATCATTGAGGTTCAGGAGTGCAGTCCAATGCGATTCATGAATTTTACAAAAATCCCAATAAGCTTATTCTGATTGGTTTGCGCAAAAGTTATCGCGTCTACAAACAAGGGACAAAATTTATGTAATTTTTAGTAATGGCGGCGATCAGGTATTTTTATCGGGACTGCGACATTGCGGCGGACAGATCGGACCTCTGACTGACATTTTTGACGCTTTTTTTGCGATATGGCACTGCGTTACTCTGACAATTGCGTGGTCTTGCGACGCTGTACCCAAATAACATTTATGTTAATTAATATGTCTAGTTGGACACCAAGTAATTTTTGATGAGATTCCTATCTTTTATTAGTATATATATGGATTTATTGGATATTTATTATTTATGTTTATTTTAATACTTGCCCTGGATATTTATTTGATGTTAGGTGGCTTTAAATCAATAGAGGTGGTTATTAGAACACAGAATTTATAGGATATTAATATTCGGATTAATTTATATATTTCTGCAGACCTTTTCCATCTAATTTTAAAATATATTTTTTAATTATTTTTTAAAATATTTTTTAAATTTAATTTCAATTGAAATAAAAGTAATCTTTTTAGAATGACTTTTGCGTCCACTTTTCCTGTGTTTTTTTTTTTTAAACATGTACAATTAATAAATATATATTTTTTATTATATTTTGGTGCCTACAAAATTCATGTGTTTCTTGATCCAATTTTCCAATCTTTTTAGAATGACAGCTTTAGTGATCCGCAGTATATGTGTATTTGCCTGCCTTTATGTGTTTTTAGTAATCTGGCAACAAGAGGAATATTCTTCTCTTTTTTATTACTGAAATTTGTATGTTATAGCGTTGCCACAGTGCACATTTTTGATCTATGTCTTTTTCTGTTGCATTATCCTTTTTGTTCTGCCCGGCAACAGCATGATCATTTGCAATCTATTTCTTGATTGGCCGCGGCAGCTAAATTGGCTGCAGTTGTTTCCGGTTGTCTAGTAACCATCTTGTATATAAGGCACGGACATGGCGTAGGTGACGCTGCTCCTGATGACGTCACATCGACAAAACGCGTAGAACATCATTGCGTCATTTCCGCATCGTTGAAACGCACTTCCGGTTGTTGGAACGCATAGCTTTTCGGAAGCGTGTTAACCACCAGGAAACTTGCGAATATCAGCTTTTTCACTGCCTGTTACACTGCTACCTTTAAGAGTAAGTTTTTATAATAAACATATTGACTTTTAAAACAATACTTCACTATGTAAGCCCTTTCTCTTCCCTGCATATCCGGTATGCAGGAAAGAGAAAGGTATGCATTTATTTATGCATACCATCTATTGATACTGGGGTCCACTACTGGATATCCGTATGAGCTACAGCCCTTAGAAACCAGAAACGCTTGTTACCCCCGTGGAAGTCCCTATATCTGATGAGTGTGGTCCTGAGAGTTAGGGGAGCACGAGAGTTCTTTCACAATCACCTGTCACGTTTGAAGAATACCAAGATTTTCTACAATATTTTTATTAATTTATGTTCACTCATATGGACATTTTTTTGGAATTGCACTAAGTCACTTTTCACAGGTCAGTTTATATATATTTTTTTGTGTGCTGCTTTATATTTGATCTATTATTGAGGATCTGCAAGGTCACTAAATTCATTGGAATAGTGTGTGTTAGCACTATATGTCACCAATTAATGCACTTTGTCACCTTGGCTATTTATTATAAAGTGCTGGTCACCATATTTTTATTTATATAGTCAGTTGTTTTTTGATGTTTGAGCAAAATATTGCTGATTTATTTATATTGATTTGATATAACTTTTCATTACACGCTTAATTTATTGAAATAGTATGCAGTGCCATATACCCAAACTTGTATAAAGTACTCAAAATTTCTACTTGAGTAAAAGTACAAGTGCTCGATCAAAAAGTGACTTGAGTAGAAGTGGAAGTGCTCACAGAAAAAAGTTACTTAACTAGAAGTACTAAAGTATTCAACATTTTTTTTACTTAAGTATTGCAAGTAGTTTTGAAAAAAAATTTCTACTCAAGTACTGAAAGTAGAAGTACAAGTACTGTGTTATGTAGTTCTTAAAGAAAGAAGTCAAAAGTTTGAACATCATATTGTTTTTTATTATTTCAAATGATTTATTCAAATGATTAACCTGTGTTTGTTAGTAGTTTCTTGATGCACTTTAAGCGCTGTAGCACCATTTATTTGTTTGTTTCATATTTTCTTTTTATTGGAAAGATTTGGTATAGCAGCTTTTATTATACACAGCCTTTATTTTCGTATGCGCTCATTTACAAATGACATTATACACATTTTTTTGAGCTTTATGCAACCTGCCATCTACTGTTCTGGCAGTGGTATTTTTTTTAAAAGTAACGAGTAACTATGCAGCACAAAAAAAAAATATCGGAGTAGAAGTATTGAAATCATCGAAAAAATGTAGTGAAGTAAAAGTAGAAGTAGGAGAAAAAAATTCTACTCTAGGAAAGTACAGATACCGCATTTCGGTACTTAAGTACAGTACTTAAGTAGTTCTACTCCGTTACTATACATCTCTGCATATACCTTCCCCTCATAACCAAAATTGATGTCCTGTTTTTTCCCACAAATAGAGCTTTCTTTTGGTGGTATTTGATCACATCTGCGATTTTTATTTTTTGCGCTATAAACAAAAAAAGTGACAATTCTGAAAAAAAAAAAAGCAATATTTTTTTTTGTGCTATATACATTCCCAATAAAAATAGTTTTTTTTAGGCCAATTTGTATTCTGCTACATATTTTTGGTAAAAAAAAAAAAAAATCCCAATAAGTGAATATTGGTTGGTTTTGGTACAAACTAGGGGAAAGTTTTATGTCATTTTTTTTTTTACTAGTAATGGCGGCGATCTGCGATTTTTAGCAGGACTGCGACATTGTGGCGGACAGATTGGACACCTAACTGATATTTTTGGGGGGACCAGTGACATTACTACAGTAATCAGTGCTAAAAATATTTACTGTTACTGTAATAATGACACTGGAAGAGAAGGGGTTAACCCAGGGGCGATCAAAGGATTAAATGTGAGCCTAGGAGGTGTTTTCTTTACTGTGTGGGGGGGGCTTAAGGAATCAGCACAGAGACCTGTGTCCCTAAATAGGAGGAACACAGGAGCTCTGTATTGATTCCAGAGAGAACAACAGTCTGGTGTGTTTACAACAGCAGACCGCAGTTCTCTCTTCACGGGGAGCGATCGCGGGTGACCGGCAGCAATCACGGCCACCGGCCCCATGGATTGGCTTTTTCCAGATGCTCAGAGAGTTCTTTGCCATGAGGTGCCATGTTGAACTTCCACTGACCAATATGAGAGAGTGAGAGCGATAACATCAAATTTAACATACCTGCTCACCATTCACACCTCAGACCTTGTAACACTAACGAGTCACATGACACCGGGGAGGGAAAATGGCTGGCCCAATTTAGACATGTTAACTTAGGGGTGTAGTCACTTTTGTTGCCAGCGGTTTAGACATTAATGGCTGTGTTGAGTTATTTTGAGGGGACAGCAAATTTACACTGTTATACAAGCTGTACACTCAATACTTTACATTGTAGCAAAGTGTCATTTCTTCAGTGTTGTCACATGAAAAGATGTGAGGGGTGTACTCACTTTTGTGAGATACTGTGTATTAATATATATATATATATATATGTATATATACAGTATGTATTTTTTTGCCATTTATTTTTTCGTGAAATTGGAGTTACCCTTTTAATACTCTAAGTGGTGCAAATAACTTAGGTTACAGAATTCTTAAATGTACTAGATTGTAAATGTTTTACAGTGAAATATACCTTGTTGTAAAATGTTCTAAGCAAGGAGAAGTTTATAAGTTGGAGCTGTCCCTCTTCATCATGAGTCGCCCCCATATAAATGCTGAGGGGTTTTTTCTTTTACTTTTTTTTTCCGGGAATGTGTGTGGGTGAGAAATGGTTTAACTGCCAGTCCCAATTCCTCTACTAAAAGGAAAAAAAATCTGTCTTAAAGTTTAGATAGAAAGGATGATATTGTACATTGAAAATATCATTTTCCCTATTGGTATTGGCAAAGACATTAGGGACTTAAAAGGAAACTCCACTTTTGTTAAAAAAATAAAATAAAGTTTGATAAATAAAGGCTTTTTTTACCTTAATGCATGAAATGCATTATGGTAAAAAATGTTGTTTGACTTAAGAGTAGTGATGGACGAACATCAGACGGGGAGGTTCGCGAACGCGATCCGCAAACTTTCTCAAATGTTCGCGAACCGCAAGTCCGCGGCGGACCCCATTCATTTTAATGCAGTGTTAATTTTGGCAGCAAATTTCAATTTAGTTTTAGTCTTAGTCTTAGGACTAAAATGGCATTTTAGTTTTAGTCCCATTTTAGTCTTCTGCAAGTGTTTTAGTTTTAGTCGTATTTAGTCGACTAAAACTCCAATATATTTTAGTCGACTAAATGTCTTACATTTTAGTCGACTAAAGCTCATTTTAGTCATCTATAATCAAATGGGTGTAGTTCAATTGTAATTTGTAATGCATTATTTAAGCATTTCTCTACAATTTCCAAACTTATTATATTCTACTGCTGGTCCTGGAGTGAAAAATCTAATATTCAAAATCTAAATTTTCATTTAGTTTTAGTTAAGTCTTTTGACTAAAATGCCATTTTAGTTTTAGTCGTATTTTAGTCTTAAGACTAAAATACCCTTTTAGTTTTAGTCGTATTTTAGTCTTAAGACTAAAATGCCATTTTAGTTTTAGTCGTATTTTAGTCATCTGAATTATGTTAGTGGACGAAAACGTTTTAGTCGGTTTTAGTAGACGAAATTAACACTGTTTTAATGGCAGGCGAACATTAAAAACCTCCGGGTCATATTTGCAGCCACAAAATACTTAATAGCTTTGCACACATAGTCCCACTGACATACCAGAAGTATTGCTATTGGAAAAGTTGCCATAAAAACTTTTTTTTTTCAGCCAAAAAATTATTAATTTTTTTTTCTAAATCAACCAGAACTGACAGCAGCCGGTAAATACATGTCAAATACATATAAGGTCCATTCACACGTCTGTAAAATGGGTCCGCATCCGTTCCACAATTTAGCGGAACGTTTAGAGACCCATTGATTTTCAATGCCAGTCTGAAAAATTAGGCATTCACAGGAAGTACAGGCCCCAAAAATTAGACAACAGGCGTTCACCTGACAGCTAAGAACGTAGTATTCTGTGGCAGGAGCTACATTAGGCATTCACAGGATAAATAAGTGTCGGCCATTACAGGTCCCAAAAATTTGGCACTCAACGGACATAAACAGCCTTTTATGCCGCTGTATTTACCTAAGACAGGGACCAGGAATTGTTATGCGTGGTGGAGGATATTTGTGGCCTGTCATGAGGAATTTGAATCAAACATGGTCTACTGGTCACATGTTGAATTCCTCCGAGATCCATGCCTCATTCATTTTTAGAAATGTAAGGTAGTCAACACTGGCTAGGCGAGTGCGCTTATCGGTCACGATCCCTCCTGCTGCGCTGAACGTCCTTTCGTACAGGACACTGGACGAGGGGCAAATCAACAGTTCCATTGCAAATTGTGCAAGCTCTGGCCAGAGGTCAAGCCTGCCCACCCAGTAGTCCAGGGGTTCATCACTTCTCAGAGCGTCCACATCGGCCGTTAACCCGATGTAGTCGGACACCTGTCGGTCTATGCGTTTCCTGATGCTGGAGCCTTTGCAGTCAACGCATAAGTTGCGGTAAGCCCAACACTCACCTAGGGATGATCCGCTGGATGGATGGAAAATAGGGTTTCCATCCGTCCAGATTTGACGGATCGGATGTCAGCGGACATGTCTCCGCTGACATCCGATGCCCCATAAACATGCATGGGGGGACCGTTCAGATCTGCCAAAAAAATGGACAGGCAGATCTGAATGGTCCACCTGTGTGAAAGGGGCCTAAGAAGGCACCTGGACTCCCATCACCGAACCCAGTGGGAGCAACGCTGTCAGAACCCACAAAGCCACACTCCAGGCTTTCACCATCCAGCCTCTTCTCCTTCTCCTCTCTCCTCACCATTGTCCTCCACTCCACCTTCCATCATGCCGTCCTCACGTTTTTCTAGAAAAAGGCAGGCTTTCGTGGCCCAAATGTTCGAGAGTAAAAAAAATGATGACGCTGGATAACCCTCTTGCCCAACGGTTGACCGCTGGCTTGTCGGAATTGATAGCCCGCCAACTACTGCCATATAAACTGGTGGACTCTGAGGCCTTTTGAAAATTTGTGGCCATTGGAACACCACTATGAAAGGTCAGAGGAAGGAAATATTTCTCGCAGAAGAGCATCCCAGAGCTATATGGCCATGTTCAGCAGCAAGTGAATGTATCTCTGACACACAGTGTCGGTGCCAAGATGCATCTGACCACAGACACGTGGTCTAGCAAACACGGGCAGGGAAGGTATATAACCTTTGCTGCCCACTGGGTGAACCCTCTGACGGCCGTCAAGTATGTAACCCGTGGCACCCGTGTAGATTTGGTTTTACCACCATGGATTGTGTGCAGGCCTGCCTCTTCTTCTCCTCCTCCTCCTCCATCCTCCCTCTCCTCCTCGGATGACACCTCCTTTTCCACTGCTACCGTCTCAAGATCCCCAGAACCTATTCGGCATGCCAGGTGAGACGTTGCCATGCTGTGCTGCGTCTGTTGTGCCTGGAAGCCAAGAGCCACACTGGTTTTGCACTCCTTTCAGCTTTGCGTTCACAGGCAGATCAGTGGCTGACACCGCTCAATTTGACAGTTGGTAAAGTGGTGTGCGACAACGGTGCCAATCTGCTGAGTACGCTGAAACAGCGCAAAATTACACACATGCCATGCATGGCCCACATCCTGAACTTGGTCGTGCAGTGATTTGTTGTCAAATACCCTGGGCTCCAGGACGTCTTGCGGCAGGCCAGGAAAATCTCGGTGGTAGTTCCAATTTTTTATGTCCCATACTAATCGCCATTTTTGTACACAGGTTCCTAGATGCATGTGATTTTGTAATTATGACTTTTAAAATGTTTTTTTTTTTTTTTTTTAACACATGACTTTAATTTTTTCACATAGGGGACAATTTGATTTATTTGATAGCGCATAGGTGACAGGTCCTCTTTATGGAAAGGGGGAGTCAGTGTGTGCAATGAGAGCAGAGAAGCAGCGTTTACAGTGAGGGGGTAGTGTGTACTTATAGGCTCCCTAACTTCCTGGCTTCAAATGTCACTGCCAGCTCTGATTGCAATTGCCTGTCATTTGGCCCCGCCGCTAAAGTACACAAAAAGAGTGGGGTCATCTGGTGATGTCATCAGGTGGCCCCCCTCCCCTTTCTCTACTTTAGTGGTGGGGCCAAATGACTGCTTTTTAAAGAAAACAGCAATTGCATACAGAGCCGGTGTCGTGTCGAGGAATGCCCTCCGTCGGATAATGCCCGGGTCGGACTGCGCATGCTCCGTAAGTGACGTCACTCCAGCTGATCGGATGGGGTTGGCGCGTGCGCAGTCCGTCGGGGGCACAATCCGACGAGAGACAGAGCGGAGAAGAATCTAATGTCAGATTCTAACTCGCTCTGTACGATCAGTACACATATGAAGATTCTAACTCGCTATATGTAACTATATATATATATATATATATATATATATATATATATATATATATATATATACTATATATATAGTTATATATATATAGTATATATATATATATATATATATATACTATATATAGTGTTATATAGTGTATATATATATATATATATACTATACTATATATACTATATATATATATATACTATATATAGTATATTATATTATATATATTATAGTAGTATAGTATATTATATAGTATATTATAGTATATATATATATATATATATATATATATACTATATATATATACTATATATATATATACACTATACTATATATATACTATACTATATATACTATATATAGTATATTATATATATTATAGTAGTATAGTATATTATCGTATATTATATAGTATATTATAGTATATATATAGTATAGTATATTTTTATATATATATATATATATATATATAGCTATATATAACTCATATGGCACACATTAAAGGGGCACCCTGAAATACTATGATCAGTACTCATATGGCACACATTAAAGGGGCACTCTGAAATACTATGATCAGTACTCATATGGCACATATTAAAGGGGCACTCTGAAATACTACGATCAGTACTCATATGGGACACATTAAAGGGGCACTCTGAAATACTACGATCAGTACTCATATGGGACACATTAAAGGGGCACCCTGAAATACTACGATCAGTACTCATATGGGACACATTAAAGGGGCACTCTGAAATACTACGATCAGTACTCATATGGGACACATTAAAGGGGCACTCTGAAATACTAAAGGGGCACGCCGACTGCAATAATAAAAGGGCACTCTGGAATACTAAAGGGGCACACCGACTGCAATAATAAAGGGGCACTCTGACCGTGGGTCATAAAGGAGCTATGTGACTGGGACACATAACGGGGCACTCTGATAGGGACACTGATGTAAAGGAGGACTCTAACGGGGACACTGGATGTAAAGGTGGACTCTGACGGGGACACTGATGTAAAGGGGAACTCTGACTGGGACACTGATATAAAGGGGGACTCTGATAGGGAAGCACTAGATGTAAAGGAGCACTCTAATGGGGACACGGATGTAAAGGAGGACTCTGACAGAGACACACTGGATGTAAAGGAGGACTCTAACGGGGACACTGGATGTAAAGGGGGACTCTGACGGGGACACTGATGTAAAGGGGAACTCTGATGGGTCACTGATGTAAAGGGAGACTCTGGGACACTGATATAAAGGGGGACTCTGATAGGGAAGCACTGGATGTAAAGGAGCACTCTAATGGGGAAACGGATGTAAAGGAGGACTCTGACAGGGACACACTGGATGTAAAGGAGGACTCTGACGGAGGCACAGACACAGTCCAAATTACGGCGGGGGGACATGAACTGCATGACGGCGGGGACACAGGGTGGATGACGGCAGGGACAGGGGCTGAATGACGGCGGGGACAGAGGCTGAATGACAGGGTGAAACAGGCTGCATGATGAGGGACACACTGATGAGGCACAAATGAGGAGGCACTCATTGGCATGATTTAGACACAGATGGGCATGAGACACAGATGGGCATAAATAGGGCAGAGATGGGCATGGATGAGGTAGGGGCGGTGCCCATCGGTGTGTACAGCGTGCGAAGAGAGAGCTAAACCAGACATGCAGCGTTCTGTTGACAAATGATCGCTCTGTCATTGGATGGAGCGATCACATGGTAAATGGCCCCTGTCGTTGGCCCTTTAACACAATCCGTGGGAAGCGCGATTCGGATGTCTCTGTACGCCCTCCCAGAATAGGCCGACCATGCTGTAGCCATCATTGGGCTATGCCCTGGTCGACAAGTAGTTAATCCCCATAGTCTTAGCTATCCGATATTACCCGTAAAGCGGGGCTTTGCATTACTTATTTTCTGCAATATTTGGCCAAACTCGATCACAATGCCAGTCAGCCGCGATCAGGAATTTGAGGGGCCACAGATCGGGCAGCGCTATACAGATACTGCTAAATAACTAAGAGTCCAGCTAAGAGTCCAGGGATTCCTGCGATATCCAGCACTCCCAGCTGCATGGTACGGGCCGAGGGCCGCAAACTCTCAAGTGGCCCTGGAAATAGTTCGGGCCCCAAATTAGTCTGGGGGGGCCATATTTTGCACGGAGGTAGGGGAGGGCTCCCTTTACCAAGCATTTTGGAGTCGCTAGCCCAAAATGTACTGGTCAACTATTTCCAGGGCCACTTGAGAGTTTGCTCTGCAGTTCCTGTATTCCATAGTGGTTAGCCAAATCGACCCCTATGCAGGTCCCTGTAACAATTAAGCATTGGTCCTGAAAAAAGCATGTGGCCCCTGCCACGTTTGAGGCCCCTAGCCACCAGGGTTCAGGTACCACTAGGCCCATAATTTAGGTCAGCTTGGTGCAGTATGGCAATCTTCGAGTGGGCACAGTTGCAGGGCCCCAGCTCGGGCACCAAACAAGTCCAGGGGACCATATTTGGCACAGTGGTAGGGGAGATCTTCCTTTACCACTCTGAAAATGTTGGAGTAGCTAGCCTGAAATTTTCTGGTCAACTTTTTCAGGGGCCTTTTGGGAGTGTGTGGCCCTGGGGCAGTACCGTGGAGAAGGGACTGCTGGAAACCATATTAATCCCAATATTCTTAGCTATCCAATGTTACCTGCGGAGCAGGGCTCACTGGTACCTATGTTCTACAGTATTTGTGCAAATTTGACGCCCATGCCAGTCCTCGTGAAAATTAGGCATCGTCCACAAAAAAATCTGTGTGACCCTGGGGGTCAGCTAGTATCCCTGTACCAAGTTTGGTGACCATATCCCCCCGTGATTTGGGTACCACAGGGCACTAAATTTATGGTACATTGGCCCGCTATGTTAATCCATGACTCTGATGGGGGTGGGAATTTGAGGGGCCACAGCCCAGGCCCTGAAAGAGTCCAGGTTCCCTGAACATGTTTGGGGCCCACGCTGTGGCCCCTCCAAAATTCCCTACTGCGCCATATATTACCATAGGCTAGGCCAAACTAGCCTAAATCTAGGGCCCCACGGTAGCGGAACGATGTTGCCCAGGGGCACCAAACTTGGTATAGGGTTACTAGAGGACCCCCAGGGGCCACAACATTTTTTTGGGGCCAATGCTTAATTTTCATGAGGACCTTCATGGGGGTGGAATTTGCCCAACCACCGCAGGACATAGGAACTGCAGAGCCAGGCTCTGCAAATATTGTTAAATAGTCCAGAGATTCCTGCAGTACTCACCAATCCCCACTCCGCATTAGTGCCCGAGGGCCACACACTCCCAAGGGGCCCCCTAAAAAGCTGACCATAAAACTTCTGGCTAGCGACCTCAAAAATGTAGAGGTGGTAAAGGAAGACCTTCCCTACCTCTGGGCCTCTGGACTAATTTGGGGCCCGATCTGTGGCCCCTCAAATTCCTGATCGCGGCTGCACCATAGATTAACATAATGGGCCAGGCTAGCTTAAATGTAGGGCCCTGTGGTAGCCGAACCACGGTGCTCAGGGGCACCAAATTTGGCACATACATTTGTTTGGGGCCAATGCTTTATTTTCACAGGGACCTGCATTGGGGTAGCCTTTAGCTGACCACCGCAGAATAGTCTAATGGTATCCAGCACTCCCTGCTGTGCCGTATGGCCCGGGGGCCACATACTCTCAAGGGGCCCTAGAAAAAGTTGATCAGGAAATTTTGAGCTAACAAACCACAAAATGTTTGGGGTGGTAAAGGAAGGACCCCCCTACCTCTGTGCCAATTATGGCCCCCGGACTCATTTGGGGTCCTAGCTGTAGCCCCTCAAATTTCCAGACTAAGACTCTGCCATAGATTAACATAGCAGGCCAAGCTTCTATAAATGTAGAGCCCAAACCACGGGGGTTCAGGGCACCATACTTGGCAAACTTATACTAGAGGACCTCCAGTAGCCACACACATTTTTTGGGGGCAATGCCTAATTTTCACAGAGACTGGCATTGTGATCGAGTTTGGCCAAATATTGCAGAACATAAGTAATGCAAAGCCCCGCTTTACGGGTAATATCGGATAGCTAAGACTATGGGGATTAACTACTTGTCGACCAGGGCATAGCCCAATGATGGCTACAGCATGGTCGGCCTATTCTGGGAGGGCGTACAGAGACATCCGAATCGCGCTTCCCACGGATTGTGTTAAAGGGCCAACGACAGGGGCCATTTACCATGTGATCGCTCCATCCAATGACAGAGCGATCATTTGTCAACAGAACGCTGCATGTCTGGTTTAGCTCTCTCTTCGCACGCTGTACACACCGATGGGCACCGTCTCTACCTCATCCATGCCCATCTCTGCCTCATCCATGCCCATCTCTGCCCTATTTATGCCCATCTGTATCTCATGCCCATCTGTGTCTAAATCATGCCAATGAGTGCCTCCTCATTTGTGCCTCATCAGTGTGTCCCTCATCATGCAGCCTGTTTCCCCCTGTCATTCAGCCTCTGTCCCCGCCGTCATTCAGCCCCTGTCCCTGCCGTCATCCACCCTGTGTCCCCGCCGTCATGCAGTTCATGTCCCCCCGCCGTAATTTGGCCTGTGTCTGTGCCTCCGTCAGAGTCCTCCTTTACATCCAGTGTGTCCCTGTCAGAGTCCTCCTTTACATCCGTGTCCCCATTAGAGTGCTCCTTTACATCCAGTGCTTCCCTATCAGAGTCCCCCTTTATATCAGTGTCCCAGAGTCTCCCTTTACATCAGTGACCCATCAGAGTACTGATCGTAGTATTTCAGAGTGCCCCTTTAATGTGTGCCATATGAGTACTGATCGTAGTATTTCAGAGTGCCCCTTTAATATGTGCCATATGAGTACTGATCGTAGTATTTCAGAGTGCCCCTTTAATATGTGCCATATGAGTACTGATCATAGTATTTCAGAGTGCCCCTTTAATGTGTGCCATATGAGTACTGATCGTAGTATTTCAGGGTGCCCCTTTAATGTGTGCCATATGAGTTATATATAGCTATATATATATATATATATATATATAGTAACTATATATATAACTATATATATATAGTATATATATATATATATATATATATACATATATATACAGTAAAACCTTGGATTGCGAGCATAATTCGTTCTGGAAACATGCTTGTAATCCAAAGCACTCTTATATCAAAGCAAATTTCCCCATAAGAAATAATGGAAACTCAGATGATTCGTTCCACAAGTCCTTCAGTTTATAGTCTATATACAAAGATTATAGCAATGTGATAGGTTGTGTAACCATAAAATGTCCATCCACAATATGCAGCCTTCCCAAGGGGATTAGAAGCAAAATTTAGCAGAGCTACAGAATATAAAAGAGAAGAGGGGCGCCTCTAAGTGTAGCAATATGGTTACATTTAATGAAGGTTCAACATTTAGCAACTCACATGGTTGATGATTAAAATAGGCACACCTAAGTATGCAGGCATCTGGGGTAAAGCTGTCCACATAGACCATCTTCTGAACCACCGGCTCTCACCACTGTCAGTATGCAATCGTGACCGGGAAGAATAGCCTGCAGTAGAGTGATCTGAAAGTGAGGCTTTGAATCACTCGTGGAGTGCAGCGGGGAAGGGATGATGAAGATGGCTGTGCAGAGGATGGTCTATGTGGACTGCTTTACCCTGGATGCCTGCATACTTAGATGTGCCTGTTTTAATCATCAACCATGTGAGTTGCTAAATATTGAACCTTCATTAAATGTAACCATATTGCTACACTTAGAGGCTCCTTTTTTTTTTTTTTTTATACATGACGCTACTTGTATATCAAGACATCGCTTGTATATCAAGTCAAAATTAATTTTAAAAATTTGCTTGTCTTGCAAAGCGCTCTCAAACCAAGTTACTCTCAAACCAAGGTTTTACTGTATATATACTATATATAGTATATATATATATATATATATATATATATATATATATATATATATATACTTTATATAGTATATATATATATATATAAATATACTATACTATATATATATACTATAATATACTATATAATATACTATAATATACTATACTACTATAATATATATAATATACTATATATAGTATATATATATAGTATATATAGTATAGTATATATAGTATAGTATATATATAGTATAGTGTATATATATATATACTATATATAGTATATATATATATATATATATATATATATATATATATATATATATATATATATATATATATATATATATATACTATATATATACTATAATATACTATACTACTATAATATATATAATATAATATACTATATATAGTATATATATATATATACTATATATAGTATAGTATATATATATATATATATATATATATATATATATATATATACACACTATATATAGTATATATATATATACTATATATATAACTATATATATATAGTATATATATATATATATATATATATATATATATATATATATATATATATATATATATATATATAGTTACATATAGCGAGTTAGAATCTTCATATGTGTAATGATCGTACAGAGCGAGTTAGAATCTTCATATGTGTACTGATCATACAGAGCGAGTTAGAATCTTCATATGTGTACTGATCATACAGAGCGAGTTAGAATCTTCATATGTGTAATGATCGTACAGAGCGAGTTAGAATCTGACATTAGATTCTTCCCCGCTCTGTCTCTCGTCGAGAAATGCCCCCAACGGACTGCGCACGCGCTATAGAGCGAGTCAGAATCTGACATTAGATTCTTCCCCGCTCTGTCTCTCGTCGGATTGTGCCCCCGACGGACTGCGCACGCGCCAACCCCAGCCGATCAGCTGGAGTGACGTCACTTACGGAGCATGCGCAGTCCGACCCGGGCATTATCCGACGGAGGGCATTCCTCGACACGACACCGGCAATGACATTTAGAGCCAGGAAGTGAGGGAGCCTGTATGTACAGACTGCCCCTCACTGTAAACACTGCTCCTTTCTTTGCCACACACTGTCCCCTTGTCTGCTGCATTTTTTTACATATATATTTTTTGTTTACATTCTGCTGTCAGCAGGGAACCCCCGCTGACAGCTGAGGTAAGTGATTGTTTCTTGTAAAGTAAATGCAGTTTGGGACTTTAAATGAGACACAAGCCGGGTTAAGCAATTCGTCTCCATCCCTGTGATTGAAATTAAGGAAAAAGGGTTTGGACTTTGAATGAGGTGCGTGAGAACAACCGGCCCTAAGTAAACAATACTTACCGACCAGTCTGCTAACAAACCAAATCAACCTGTCCAATAATGTACAGTAAAAACAGGGGTTTAGTTAACACACATTTGCCAATGCATGTGTAAGCTGCAAGGCCCCTTCACGGCACCCTGTATAACTTGCAGTCCTAACACTACTAATTTATGGGTGTCTCCACAGTGGGAGCACATGCTAGCTAATGGATAGATGAGGGACAGGCGGGCCTGGAGGTAGCCCAAGCCTCCCCCAACCTGCTCCCATCTCTGACTGGCCTTAAATATGTATTGCAAAATGATAAGTAAATACAATATACTGGCTATGTGATAGCCATGGGGTCAAAACTAAGAATGACTGGCTGAGGAGCATGCACCTCCATCCCTGATGATATGTAAAATAAAAGCAGTTTGGGACTTTAAATGAGACACCAGCCGGGTAAAGCAATGCGTCTCCATCCCTGTGATGGAAATTAAGGAAAAAAGGTTGGGACTGTTTCTTAGGACACCGATGGGAACCGACTCCTAACAACCAACACAAAAACTGATGCAAATACAGAACATTTTCCATTTACATCTGTTTAGGTCCGCTTTCATTTTTCAAACGGAATAAAAATATGGACTTGTTCTGTTTAAAAAACGATTACCATCTGAATCTCCCCTGATGATGTGCTCTGACGCGAAAAACATTGGGAGGGGCCTGAAATTGTCAAGTCATCTTTCGGTCTTTTTTTATTTGTTAAGCAAAAAATAAAAACCCCAGTGGTGATCAAATACCACCAAAAGAAAGCTCTATTTGTGGGAAAAAAATGATAAAAGTTTAATTTGGCTACAGCACTGCATGACCGCGCAATTGTCATTCAAAATGTGACAGCGCTAAAAGCTGAAAATTGGTCTGGGCAGGAAGGGGGTGAAAGTGCCCTGTATTGAAGTGGTTAAGCATGGTGTATCATAAATCATTAACTTTTTTGGTTTTTCATAAAATACTGTTGTCACCATTTTCTATCCTTTTTGTATTGCTGCTAGTAATATTAAATCAAAAATGCCATTATATACCATAAATTAGTAAAACAAAGTCCATGCAAACTTAGTCCATATGTGTAATTATTTGTGTGTTTCATTATGTGAGTCCTTATAGGTCTACCGGATGTACTCGCACCTGGGATATGTGACCGTACATTTAAGCATGGTCTAAATAGCTTTGCGTCTCTCTCAGTGGACTAAAGGAGATCTCGATTGTAGATTTCAAATGTCTCTCGTGCTGGTGCACAATCCCTGGATATCTCCAATCAGCCGCACAACACTCCTAAGTAATAGCCCCCAACTATGAGCACCCTACATCTACAGTCCAATATCACACACCTAGCCTTTCCATATTCAAACCCATCATTATTCCTCCCCCACGAATGGACCATCCTGAGAAAACCCCTTCCATCTCTAACCCATAATCTCTCATCCATCACTTACAGCATTTTAAGGGATGTTTCTGCAGCCGATTTCATGTTCTATATCTGTGGCAACAGCATCCACCATCACAGGTCAGTCCTGCATTCCTAAAATGTATCCTAGGCCTTAGTTTTTTTCCCCCTTTATTTTTTCATGCTTTATTAGACCATCATTTTTGTTTTCATTTTTCTTTAGTACCTTTAGTATTACTTTTTTTCCTCGATTATATTTTTTTATTGTTTTTATTTTATTTTGCAATTTCCATTAAAAATATTTTTCCTGTTATACCACGTGACTTAGGGCTCTTTCACACGGCCGCTCCGTGT
Source organism: Pelophylax lessonae (assembly GCF_965119305.1). Classification (NCBI taxonomy): domain Eukaryota; kingdom Metazoa; phylum Chordata; class Amphibia; order Anura; family Ranidae; genus Pelophylax; species Pelophylax lessonae. The sequence goes on along the minus strand of NC_138778.1, from coordinate 42,532,194 downwards.
GAGAGCTCCGCTGCGGTCCTTTTTTTTTTTTTTTTCACGGAGCGGATGACATTTCTGTTATCCGTTCCGTGTGCCCGCATATCATCCCATCCATTTGCGGATGATATGCAGACATAATGTAAGTATATGGCATTGCGGATGTCAGCGGATGACACCGCTGACATCTGATTTTCCTTCCTTTCCGTTTTTTACACGGATGAAAAAGTAGGGTTCTGTTCCGTTCCAAAAAACGGAACAGAACTGAAAGGAGGAAAATCGGATGTCAGCGGATGGTATTCCGCTGACATCCGCAGTGCCATTCACTTACATTATGTCCGCAAATCATCCGCAAAAAAAATAGGATGATTTGCGGACAAGCGGAGCGGCCGTGTGAAAGGGCCCTAAGTCTTGTTCTGATAATTATTTGCTACTATCACCAGTTACATTTGCACAATTCAATATTTTAATAATATCAATTCAACCACTGTCTCAAGTGATATAGTATTTTAACATAAGTAGAGAAAGGCAACTGCACTCCAGTTTGAAGGTGTGAAGTAATAAAATCCATTTATTGAAAATCCAAACGATTAAAACGATCCATAGTGACAGTCAGAGACCGGGGACAAAACACAGTTGACGCGTTTCACAAAATTACATTCGCTTAGTCATAACCATGTGAATACATGTAAAGATGCCGCTATGACCTGGACAAAATAACGGAGTGGGCAACGACATGGCAAATGAGGTTTAATGTGGAGAAGTGTAAGGTTTTGCACTTGGGGACAAAAAACATAAAAGCACAATACACGTTAGGGGGGGAACCCTTGGGGGAATCAAAAATGGAGAAAGATCTGGGAGTCTTGGTTGATGATAGATTAGGCAATAGCATGCAATGTCAAGCGGCAGCTACCAAAGCCAGCAGAATTTTAGCATGCATAAAGAAAGGGATGTATTCCAGAGATAAGACTATAATCCTTCCACTTTATAAAACTCTGGTCCGACCACATCTGGAGTATTCTGTCCAGTTCTGGTCGCCAGTCCTCAGGAGGGATGTGTTGGAGATGGAGAGAGTCCAGAGAAGGGCAACTAAACTGATTAGGGGACTGGAGGACCTTAATTATGAAGAGCGTCTGCAATCGCTTGATTTATTCTCACTGGAGAAGAGACGCCTAAGGGGGGACATGATAGCAATTTATAAATATCTCAATGGGGATCTCGGCATAGAAAAACAGCTTTTCCGTCGAAGGGATTGCATGAGGACTCGAGGGCATACAATGCGATTAGAGGAGAAGCGTTTTAACCTCAGGCAACGTGGGGGGTTCTTTACTTAGGGCTACAAGATTGTGGAATTCTCTGCCACAAGAGGTAGTTTCTGCGGGAAGTATGGTGGCTTTCAAAAGACTCTTAGACGTACATCTCAAGGATCAGAACATTCAGGGCTATGTGAGATGATTACAGCCACACACACCTACACAGGTTGAACTGGATGGACCTCACCTACTATGTAACTATGTAACTATGTAAATAGTAACGTGCACTCCCAAGGTTGATCACTAATTACCGTTAATTGAGTACACAGTTGCAAATCATCAATGCTGATTATCAACAGGAAAACAGCACAGCAGGCTTCCATGTATAGAAAGAAGAATAGAAAAGAGAAAGAGAGGAAACCAACACCACACATGACAAAAGTAATACAGTAAATAAAATGACATAAACTAAATAAAAACGACATAAGAAACAAATATTTGGTTATGACTAAGCGAATGTAATTTCGTTAAACGCGTCAACTGTGTTATGTCCCCTGTCTCTGACTGTCACTATGGATCGTTTTAATAGTTTGGATTTTCAATAAATGGATTTTATTACTTCACACCTTCAAACTGGAGTGCGGTTGCCTTTCTCTACTTATGTACAGCTGCCAGGATTGCGGACCTTACCAGCACCCTGCTTGATCGTCAGCACAACCTTTCACCTGAGCGGTTTTTCCTCTTTCCCTGTGTTCGATATAGTATTTTAAGCCATATTTATTACCAGTCTCTTTTTATGTCTTCGTGTACACTAGCCCTGATAAGGGGCAGGCATTTCCCTCGAAACACGTTGGCTATACGTATTACCTGTGAACTAGCTAAATTCATACATTTAACCACAAGCAGGACACACTTTATAGGGCGCTCCTCTACATTCATCTTAGATTATCCCGCAGAGTGCAATTCTGTTGCTTTTAGAGAGGCAGCTGCCTGAGACCTCAACAAGTTAACACCACACCTCCATCAGTTACAAGACCTCCTGAAGGAAAACATAACATCTTTATTAGATACCTAACACACATCAGTCCAGCATGGTCGGATACACACATTGGATTACCTCAATGGTGTGGCGGAGGTTTTTAAATTACAAAACTGGCAGAACAGAATTATGAATTCTTTAGTAGGTAAAACCAGTTCACATACAGTACAGTATATATAGTCCAACTCTGTATTTCGCTGGAGCTCATTTTTAAGCATGTCTCTTAAAGATTATGACTGAGTGTGACACATAAGGTGAAGGAACACAAAATAACCGCAAACAGATGACAACAATGTGTAAATCACATCAGTGAAGCAGCTATGATCTCCAGGGGAGGGTGAAACCAGCAAAACAAACTTTTTAGTCTTCAAACAACTTTAATGAAGGTTCAACTAAGGTAAAAGTTAAGAGCTCTCAGGCCACATGTTGCTCCCATTATTATTCCAAATTTTTCCTACTCTCTTGATCCACTCCGCCAAACTTTACTATGGGGATTTCTCTGTTTTTTCTTCTTCTATTTATAATCTCACTTTATCTTTTTTCCCATATATGTTTTCCCTTTTTTTTCTGACAAAGATTTGTCTGCAGAAAAGCAGCTCATGGTACGTGTTCAGTACATTGGTTTGAGGATGATGGAAAATGAAATAGATTTGATGAAATAATTGGTTTGGAATGCGGTATCTCAGGACAGGAGGGTGGAATCCATGATAAATATGTACCCAGAAGGGCAGGGAGAATTACATTTAATTGTAGATATAAAGAACATATCAGTTAGAACTCAACGGAACTTAGGATATTATTTTGCCCTACAATGCTTGGCACATTTTTCAGCTTCTGAAAATTGATATTATTGTTTGTGAATATATTGTCATACCCACATAAATTTGGCACTGACACACACAACTATTGGGGCACAAATTTATCATCATAAAATCTGATATTAGATAAGATACTTTTAACCCCAGCCTAATCCTAAACATCAACCCATATCTTAAAACTCCTTAGTTTAACGTAATCCCTAAATTTTATGTGGTCCATGATACTAATTTTAAGTCAAATCTTCAGCTTTCACATGCCCCGCACTATAATATATATATATATATATATACACAGTATCTCACAAAAGTGAGTACACCCCTTTCATTTTTGTAAATATTTTACTATAACTTTTCTTTTCTGACAACACCGAAGAAATGACACTTTGCTACAATGTAAAGTAGTGAGTGTACAGCTTGTATAACAGTGTCAATTTGCAGTATCCTCAAAATAACTCAACACACAGCCATTAATGTCTAAACCACTGGCAACAAAAGTGAGTACACCCCTAAGTGAACATGTATAAATTGGGCCAAATTAGCCAAGACCCTGAAACTGAGCTGCAGCATGGTGGCCAAGACCATACAGGGGTTTAACAGGACAGGTTCCATTAAGGACAGGCCTCGCCATGGTTAACCAAAGAAGTTGAGTGCACGTGCTCAGCGTCATATCCAGAGGTTGTCTTTGGAAATTAGACATATGAATGCAGCCAGCATTGCTGCGGAGGTTGAAGGGGTGGGGGGTCAACGTGTCAGTGCTCAAATCATACACCGCACACTGCATCAAATTGGTCTGCATTAATATCGTCCCAGAAGGAAGCCTCTTCTAAAGATTACGCACAAGAAAGCCCACAAACAGTTTGCTGAAGACAAGCAGACTAAGGACATGGATTACTGGAACCATGTCCTGGGGTCTGTTGAGACCAAGATAAACTTATTTGGTTCAAATGGTGTCAAGCTTGTGTGGCGGCAACCAGGTGAGGAGTACAAAGACAAGTGTGTCTTGCCTATAGTGAAGCATGGTGGTGGGAGTGTCATGGTCTGGGGCTGCATGAGTGAGACCCAGCCCTCATCAGAATGCATGTGCTCCCATTGTGGAGACTCTTTAAAGGTAGAGTTAGGGACTGCAGATATCAGGGTGCCTTGGCACGGCCTGCAGCTTACGCATGTATTTGCAAATGTGTGCAACTAAACCCCTGTTTTTAACGCATACTGTTAGACAAGTTAATTTGGCTGGTTGCTGGCTGGGTGGTAAGTAGTGACTGGAAATCCCTTTGTTTTTGATCTGCGTTTGCCCTTCCAGTGCTCCTTACTATCTAGACCAGTTATAGGTGGAGGAGGTGACCACTTTTTGCTGCATGAGTGCTGCCAGCACTGGCGAGCTACAGTTCATTGTGGAAACCATGAATGCCAACATGTACTGTGACATACTGAAGCAGACCATGATCTCCTCCCTTCGGAGACTGGGCCGCAGGGCAGTATTCAAACATAAGGACCCCAAACACACCTCCAAGGTGACCACTACCTTGCTAAAGAAGCTGAGAGTAAAGGCGATGGACTGGCCAAGCATGTCTCCAGACCTAAACCCTATTGAGCATCTGTGGGGCATCCTCAAACAAAAGGTGGAAGAGCGCAAGGTCTCTAACATCCACCAGCTCTGTGATGTCGTCATGGAGGTGTGGAAGAGGACTCCAGTGGCAGCTCTGGTGAACTCCATGCCCAAGAGGGTTAAGGCAGTGCTGGAAAATAATGGTGGTTACACAAAGTATTGACACTTTGGGCCAAATATGGACATTTTCATTTAGGGGTGTACTCACTTTTGTTGCCAGCGGTTTAGACATTAATGGCTGTGTGTTGAGTTATTTTGAGGGGACAGCAAATGTACGCTGTTATACAAGCTATTCACTCACTACTTTACATTGTAGCAAAGTGTCATTTCTTCAGTGTTGTCACATGAAAAGATAAAATATTTACAAAAATGTGAGGGATGTACTCACTTTTGTGAGATACTGTATATATATATATATATATATTTTTTTTTTTTTGTGAAATTGGAGTTACCCTTTTAATACTCTAAGTAGTGCAAATAACTTAGGTTACAGAATTCTTAAATGTACTAGATTGTAAATGTTTTACAGTGAAATATACTTTGTTGAAAAATGTTCTAAGCAAGGAGAAATTTTTAAGTTGGAGCTGTCCCTCTTCATCATGAGTTGCCCCCATATAAATGCTGAGGTTTTTTTTATTTTAGATATATATACATGTATATACACACACACACACACATACATGCGCACATATACACACATACATACACACACACACTATAATACACACACTATACTGCCAAAAGCATTGCCTTTACACGCACATGAACTTTAATGGCATCCTATTCTTAGTCCGTAGGGTGCAATATTGAGTTGGCCAACCTTTTTCAGCCTTTAACAGCTTCAACTCTTCTGGGAAGGCTGTCCACAAGGTTTAGGAGTGTGTCTTTGGGAATGTTTGACCATTATTCCAGAAGTACATTTGTGAGGTCATGCACTGATATCAGGGAGAAGGCCTGGCTCGCAGTCTCTGCTCTAATTCATTCCAAAGGTGTTCTATCAGGTTGAGGTCAAAATTCTGTGCAAGCCAGTCAAGTTCCTCCACCCCAAACTTGCTCATCCATGTCTTTATAGACCTTGCTTTGTTCACTGGTAAAAAAACATTTGGTGGAGGGGGGATTATGGTTTGGGGTTGTTTTTTAGAGGTTCAAGGGTGGACCAACTCACTACTGAACTCTACGTACTAAGACTGGGATGGCATTAATGTTCAGATGAGAAGTGGGATCGGTAGCATTCAGTAGTATTTGGCTTATAGCATGGCGACATCATCATGTAGGCTCTACCTTACGTGTTGTGGGACTTTGTGTTACATGAGGGTAGGATGCCTGATCAGATGATGGTAGGATGCCTGAACATGAAAGGTTGTCATGGGAACAGATATCAAAAGTACATATCTGGTGAACGCGGCCTAACTCTCTCTCACGCTATCTGGAGCATCCCCCTTGGCATAGCACTATCCTCCTTGGAAGGCATACTTTTGAGGTGCAAGAAAGTACTTCTGAATTTACAATATAAAAACAACATAAAAAATATATATTTTATATACAGTATATACAGTGGTTATAGAAAAGAATCACCCCCCCTTTAAAATTGTATCAAATTGTGTTGCTTTGCAGTCTGCAATTAAGACAGACACCATTTTTGTTTTATCCAGCTGTGTGCAACTTATAACATCCAAGTTAAAGATATTTTTTTTATTATTATACAGGATTTATATAGCGCCAACAGTTTGTGCAGCACTTTACAACATAAGGGCAGACAATACAGTTACAATACAATTCAATACAGGAGGAATCAGAGGGCCCTGTTCGTTAGAGCTTACAATCTAGAAGGGAGGGTCAAGTGAAACAAAAGGCAATAACTGTGGGGGATGAGCTGATGGAGAAAATGAAAATACAGCTGTTCGGTATGGGTAGGATAGGCTTCTCTAAAGAGGAAGGTTTTCAGGGATCATCTAAAAGCTGATAGAGGAGGAAATAATCGGACAGATTGGGGTAGGGAGTTCCATAGAATTGGAGAGGCTCTGAAGGTGAGCATGGGAGGAGGTGATGAGGGAGCTAGAGAGAAGGAGGTCTTGAAAGGAACGAAGAAAACGAATAGGTTGGTATTTTGAGACTAGGCAAGTGATGAAGCTGGGGGCTAAGTTGTGGATGGCTTTGCAAGTTGTTGTTAGCATTTTGAATTTAATTTTTTTAGGTGAGCGGAAGTCAGTGGAGGGATTGACAGAGAGGAGCAGCAGACACTGAGCGATTGGTAAGATAGATGAGTCTGGCAGCAGCATTTATGATGGATTGAAGAGGGGATAGCCTATGTAGAAGTAAGCCAATGAGAAGGGAGTTGCAGTAGTCGAGGGGAGAGATAACCAGGGAGTGAACTAGGAGCTTGTTGTGTCATTGGTTAGAAAGAAACAAAGGTTCGGGGGGCACACCCCAAACATACATTTCGAAGGTTGGTGCTGCTATAAAGACCAATATACAAATTGAACCATAGAGAATAGAAGAAAACACCTGATCTCCCACAACAGTACTTCATTATCTGTGTCCACCAGTAAGTAGTTATAGGAGTCCCTTTATAGTGCAGTTTTGGCAGAGGAATCTGCAACTAGCACGCTTCTCCCATGTAAGGAGTAAGTATGCCCCATGGTTTTGAGAGTGTAGAATAGAGCCAAAGTTTTAGAAAAAAAAAAAGAAAAAATTAAAAAACAGAATTACTGAGTTGCAAAAAGGATCACCCCCTTGTGTCAGTATTTTGTTGGACCATATTTTGCTTTAATTACAGCCTTTAGTCTGTTGGGATATGTTTCTACTAACTTTGCACATCTAGACTTTGCAATATTTTCCAACTCTTCTTGGCAGAACCGCTCAAGTTCAGTTAAATTTGATGGTCACCACTTGTGGAATGCAGTCCTGAAGTCATTCCACAGAATTTCAGTGGGGTTTAAAGGGTACCTCCACTTTCGTGCGGGAAAAAAATAGCACATAAAAAAAAAACATATAGTGTATACAATTGTGACAAAAGTCATATTGTTATTAAATGTTATTAAAAGTTACCTTTTCTTTTTAATCTGTAATTTTCTTTAAAATGCAATATGGCTACCTGGAGGTGTTCTTTACACAGTATGCGGTACAGAATGCCCCCCAAAAACATTATTTCCTGCTTTTGTGATTGGCTCACTGATTTTCCCAGACGTCTGCCCTAAGATACAAACCAGATTATTGACATCAAAAATGTAATGAGATACTCCCTTTAGGAAATCACGTCTAAAAGGGATGCAGGCCCAGCAGCTTTCCTCATTAGAGCCCTGCAGGTGCAGCAGCTAATTGATAATCAAGAAACGACTCCCATTAGATATGCTTTCCCACATGGACACAGACAAACACACAGGGATTTGTTCAGAATAATCAAGTAGGAATCTGCAACAAAGTTTGTTAAACGTCTTGTAATGTACATAGATTACCCAGAGGTGAATGTTTTTTTTTTCTAAACAAAATTGGAGTTACTCTTTAAGTCTGGGCTTTGATTAAGCCATGCAAGGACATTCACCTTTTTCTCCTTCAACCACTGTGTGCTCATTTTTTCTGTGTGCTTTGGGTCATTGTCATGTTGGAAGGTAAACCTTCTTCCCATTGACAACTTTCTGGCCGATTTTCCCCAAGAATTTGATGGTATTTTACCCCATTCATTTTTCCTTCTATCCTCACAAGTGCTCCATTCCCTGCTGAAAAGAAATACCCCCCCCCCCATAACAGGATATTACCACCTCCATGCTTTACTGTAGGAATGGTGTTATTTGGATGGTGAGCTGTATTGGATTTCCACCAGACATATTGTTTGGTGTTGAGGCCAAATCATTCAATTTTAGTCTCATCTGACCACCTTAAATGCACCTAGAAGATTCTGAAGCCATATGGAAAAAGGTGTTATGGTCAGATGACAGTCTGCTGTCCTCTATGGGCGGTTGGATGTAAATGGACCGCCTGTCCTTTTACACACGACTGCCATCTGATCCGATCTGCCAAACAGATAGGGAACGGATCCCCATGGGTTTGTTTTTAGAGGATAGGATCAGAATCAATGTCAGCAGGTGTTGTCCGTTGATACCCACTGCTCAATAGAGGAGACTGGAGAGTCTGAAAAACTGACAGGTGGACCCGATCAGATTATCGAACGATCTTGCGTCCGATTTTTGTTGCATGCTAGTCTCATATCGAAAGTGAAGAGGTTACTTTCATACGAAAATTCCCGTACGACAGAATTTAACTTCAGAAGTGATGTCATGTGTTGGCTTGCTTTGTATGTGTTCTTTCGTTTCTGAGCATGCTCTTATGATATTTTCGGACGAAAACTGTACTAATTAAATGAAAATCGGACGTTGTGTTGATGTTCGATAAAAATTTTATAGCCTGCACATCCAGATTTTGTCGTCCGAAAATTCGTAATCGGCTGTTGAAAGCACCATACTAACAATCCGAAAATCGGCAGATCGTTCGCCAGACGAAATTTTACTTACAATTTTCGTATCGTGTGTACGGGCCTTTAGGGCCCATTCACACCAGATTATTTGTATTATTATACAGGATTTATATAGCGCCAACAGTTTGCTCTGTATTCCAACTGCATAGACAGTTCAAAATTCAGGTTGTCCTATGGGCATAGACACACCATTACAGTGCAGTAAAAAAAAAAGTACAGCAAGCAGCACTTTTCTGCACTAAAAATGTGCACAAACATATGCAAATGTGCGCACACGCCGTGCAAAGCATCATAGTGCACATAAAAGCCCAAGGAAAAAAAGAAGACGGAAGTGACCTCGAAGGACAAACGTGGATGGAAAAACACGTAAATTGCATGTAAATGCACATACAGCGTATAACACGCACATGTGCATGCAATGTGCAGTAGATGCACAGTTTCTGGTCTAAATGGGCCGTTAATGTCAAAATAACAACCTGCCTGAAAAGTGATTTGTGACAAATCTGTGCACTTCTGCACTGTCCACAACTGCACTAACATGTTCTTCTGTGCACACTGCCACTGCACTAACACCCACTACCCCCACTTACTGACATTACACCAAACTTCCACTTCTGCATTAGCCAACAATGCATAGACTCAGACTGCTTCACCCACCAACAATTAACAGGCTTGCACTTTACTACTCACCACCACGGGGCTGACTGAAGTCACCAGCGCTACCTTGACCTGCACTTCTTCACTCACCTCCACTATACACACTCAGGGCCGGTGCTTCCACTAGGCAAACTAGGCAGCCGCCTAGGGCGCATCGCCACCTAGGGGCGCAGCCAGGAGTCGGCACTCTCTCTCCATCATGAATTCTCCATCATGAATTATTATTGTGAGCTGAGGTGAGGGGCGGAGTTGGGGGGGAAGAAGGGACAGCGGAAGATGCCAAGGGTCTTGGGCAGTGGCGGAACTACCATGCCCTGGCTTTCCACCACTGTTGGAGGGGCCCCAAAAGGCAAGAAGGGAGCCCCCCAGAGTGCTGCCTGCATGATGATCCTCTTCAGGTGGAGCTGAGCAGCCTTAACCCCGGGCAGGAAGTGACTCTCTGCACTGAGCTGGTGGGCAGCCGTTTATTTCCCTGGGTCGGTATTAAGCAGGGAGCGGAGGAGAGCTGAACCTGAGCCAGAGCTCGGCACTGGAGGGCGGCACCTTTATTGAGGCAGAAGCGACGAGGCACCAGAATGATCTGAGGAGGTTGGTGATGAAGGACGTGCGGAGCTCTCTGACTGTTGCTTTACCCTCCACCAGGAGCCACCGCATTTAACAGGGGTTCGGGGTCACCAGGTGTGCCATGAAGAATTGGGGTCCCTGGGTGTGCCATGGGGGATTGGGGTCCCCAGGTGTGACACGGAGGAACATCAGGGTCCCCAGGTGTGACATGGAGGAACATCAGGGTCCCCAAATGTGACATGGAAAAACATCAGGATCTGACATAGAGGTACATCGGGGTCAGTGGGTATGACAGCATGACATGGAGTAATATTGGGGTCCCAGGGTGTGACATGGAAAAAAATCAAAGTCCCTGGGTGTGACATGGAGGGACATTAGAGTCCCCGGGTGTGAAATGGAGGAATATGGGTGTCACTGGGTATGACAGCATAACATGGAGGAACCATCAGATCAGGGTCACATAGAGGACCCCTTCCCTTTTTTGAGGGGGGGGGGCGCAAGTAGCTGGTCTTGCCTAGGGCATAAAATAGTCTAGCACAGGCCCTGCACACACTACCTTACACCCAACTGCACCAATAAGTATTTCTACATTTGCGCTGATGTGCTTTATCCCACTCCCTGCCAGTGAACTGTTAGATGGACTAGCAGCTTTAGATACACTAACAAATTGAAGCCAAACTCCAGTCCATACTGCAGCAACAGGTTTTTTTTCCCCTTAGGGATAAAGGTTTTACATGAATAAATGAAAGCTAATAATTGTATGCAACCCTGTCAGTAGTAAATGGTTTGCCTCAGCCCTTTAACTGTGACAATTGCAAGAGAGCTTGTTCTGCTGGGAAAAAAACAGACTTATGGGCCAGATCACTGGGTGAAAATAAAAGAAACAAAGCCTAAAGAAGAAAACTAATGCAGCCATCGCATCTACCAATAATTTGTAAACTGCAATATAATAAGTGTTTGTATTTGGGTTTAATACTGCTTTAAGTCTTTGGTCCACACAAGTATTCAAAAACGTCTACGTTTTCTCCACCAGTCCTGTTCTACCTACATTTTTTTCAGGTCCGTGATAGTATTAAATCAAAAGCTTGTCTGGTAGCAAAAAAATAAGCATTTATAGAAGGAGGTCAGCAATGGAAGCCTTTATATTTCTTTTGTTACAGATTTATTTTAGGTACAATAAATATATACAGTACATAAAATGTATTACTTATGAAAATACAGTTTATGATAACAAATGTATGATTTTATAAGCCATGCACATAATCCACTCTTTAACATATGATTCTGTAAAGTCCACAATACTATCAAAACAACCTGTCTACTCCTAACACTTAATAAAATGTATTATTCATCCAAGAAGCAGTCATCATCAGGCATTGTTTTATTATGTATGTGGTGCAGCATTCCAAAAGCTGTCAAACAATATAAATCCATCAGAGTACCGCAACAACAGCCTCGAGTACCTTGTACCTTCCTACAGAAATTCTAAAGACATGACTTACTTCAATGTTCACACGTTGCCGGTACAGCTTCAGCCCAATGAAAAATGAACACATACCATATTCACTTCTTTTTAAAGCGGAGTTCCGGCCTCGGGGGTGAAATATAGATAAAAAAACCCCCGGGACAGTCAGGGCTAGTACATTCCACAATGGATAGCCTCTGAACTGTCTCGGGTCACACTTACCTTTTAGAAGAAATACTTACCTTGAAAATTTCTTCTCCAGCGCTGCCATCTCGGATGTGGGCAGCTGAAGCCAGCGCGTCCTCTTCTGCGTCCTCTTCCGTGTCCTCTTCTCCCAGAATGCCCTGCACCGGCCCCACTCATCACTTCCGAGCAGGCACGTCATCCCTGCTGCAATGCCCAGAAGCTGTTAAGCAGGGAATGACGCGCCTGCACCGGAAGTGACGAGAGGGGCCGGTGCAGGCGCATTGACTCCTGGGAGCGATGACGTTCAGCTCCCAGGAATCAATGCAAGGAGGAAGTGACGGCGCGGGCCACGGCCGCAGAGGGAGGAAGAGGAAGAAAGGTGAGTATATTTTCTTCAATAACAAGGTAAGTAAACAAAAAAAAATTGTGATTATCCATTTCTTTTTCAGGTGACACTGAGCAAGTGGATGACCCAAAATCGATTTTGTAGATTTTGAGGCCGGAACTCCGCTTTAGGAAGCTAGCAGAATCAGAAAAGCAAGTGTTGAGTAAGGCTAAGAATGAAATACACAGTTGAAATACAACTGTGTGAACCTGCCACAAGCTTTGTAATTCTGTTCTGATGGTTTGCTAATCCAAACACTCCTGCCAGATATCACACCCAGGCCATGATCATTTACCTTTCTCCACTGCAGCCAAAACACCACATCAATGCTGTGATTAAATAGTAAAGAAACTGCAGCTCCGTGATATTCTCTCTTCTTCAATCAGCAGGCTCTTTTTATCATTTACATCCATAACACTGTGTAAGCGGCTGTCTCTTTGTGAGTATGCCATGTTGTAGATGAGTCAACTGCGCCAGTGGGGGTAACACTCATTAATACCCTTAACCAGGCAGAGACTGTAGTCAGAATCAAACATTAGGGCAGTTCCCTGACTTAGAGATGAGCTTTGCTATGTTCAGTAAGAGTCTTGAGTTCCTCCAAAAAACAATCTATACCACGTCACTATAACTAGTATGCTGCTTTAGGAAGGAAGTGCCGAGTCTGTGCCCACTCCACCAGTCCAGCGTAGCTCAGTTACCTCACTCGTAGTAAAAGAATAGGGTCCCACCGAGCACTTAATGTGGACCTCATGAATGCTCTCACTTAACTCTTCACCTCCGTACCACATGGCCAGACCATAGATCTCCGAAACACTAGTCTGCCCTCGTTTGGCGGAGGGCAGAGTTGTATAAAGTACTCGAAACCCATACTTGAGTAAAAGTACAAGTGCTCGATCAAAAAGTGACTTGAATAGAAGTGGAAGTGCTCGATCAAAAAGTGACTTGAGTAGAAGTACTAAAGTAATTCAGCATTTTTTGTACTTAAGTATTGCAAGTAGTTTTTTTAAAAATGTTGCTACTCAAGTACTGAAAGTAAAAGTACCAGTAGTTTTGAAAAAAAAAATTGCTACTCAAGTACTGAAAGTAAAAGTACAAGTACTGTGTTATGTAGTTATTAAAGAAAGAAGTCAAAAGTTTGAACATCATATTGTTTTTTATTATTTCAAATGCAGCTTTTATTTATACATACAGTAGCATTTATTTTTGTATGCGCTGATAATACACACGTTTTGAGCTTCATGAAACCTGCCATCTACTATTCTGGCAGTGGTAATTTTTATAATAGTAACGAGTAACTATGCAGCACAAAAAAAAAAACATTGGAGTAGAAGTATTGAAATCATCGAAAAAATGTAGCAAAGTAAAAGTGGAAGTAGGAGAAAAAAATTATACTCCAGGAAAGTACAGATACCGCCTTTAGGTACTTAAATACAGTAGTGAAGTAGTTCTACTTAGTTACTATACATCTCTGGCGGAGGGAGCCATAACAACTATGCCCTCGCTACCAGAGGACCTGCCACCTCACCAGGTACTACACTTAACGACTGGTTGCTTGTAGCTGGTTTCCTCACTTGGTTCTACACAGCAACTACACTCCTCTCTTGTCTTGCCGAGTTAACCTTTTGTAGTGATGTAACTTCATACCCCATAGTGCAATTACAGACCCAGGTTTTTTGGAATACACCAGAACCAACATGCACTCCTTTGAATAGTTTCAATTGAGGCTTAGAACAGTAAATGCAACTTTACTTTACTGTTGCAATGCAGCATGGCAATACAAAATGGATAACGCCCTCTCCCTAATCCTAACTAAGATAGCGTAGTGACCTAGGCATACCTCCGGGAGGTGAGACTCCCTAATTGTAGTAACAGAAAAAAGCCGCTCAGGTGAGGCAAAGCACTTCGGTGCAGATCGGATCCGCCATCCAGTAGTCAAGCAATCAAAGAGAAAGTTTGACCGCACTCAGGAGAAGATGAAAATGGAAGTATTTAATTCCCCATAAAACTTAAATACATACAGTGCATCACACAGACATGGGATAGGTTGACGCGTTTCACAATTCTTAAGATCGCTTACTCATATTTGGTTATGAGTAAGCGATCTTAAGAATCGTGAAACGCGTCAACCTGTCCCATGTCTGTGTGATGCACTGTATGTATTTAAGTTTTATGGGGAATTAAACACTTCCATTTTCATCTTCTCCTGAGTGCGGTCAAACTTTCTCTTTGATTACGAGACTCCCTAATGGCATAATCCATTGCTTGGATGCTGTCTGTGATTCCCAGTATTTTCAGCGCCCCAATTGCGCTTACAGGTGTGTCTCCATTCTGTTCCCCAGCTGCCGGTCTACGCTTGATCTTGGTTGTTCCCCCATTTATATCACAGGTGGGCCCCCCAAATCACAAGCTGGGTAACTGAGCTGAAAAATGTTTAACCCTTTCCTCCAGCCTGGGTCGCTGCCAAATAACTTACATACACATTCTAACCTGCCTACAACTGTGCAACTGCCGGAAACCCTGTCAGGCTCTGTGAATTATTTATTTCTTGGTGGTAAAGGAATGGATACAACAGGTTACATCTCATGGTCTATTGGCATTTGACAGTACGAGGCCAAATGAACAATGGACTCTGTCCAGCTCAGTAGTGTCAGATGTGTTTTCCAGAAGTTGGCTTAGGATCCCATCACTGTTCAGTGTTTGTGGCCTCTTTGAGGACCTTGAGCCCATTGAGCACATTATTGTGGTTCTCAGGATCTTCTAACTGATGTTAGATTGCATAAATAGTGGTCTGATAGCCCAGGGCAGTTTCCAGTGCAGTGATCCTTTGTTTCAGTGCAGAGGTAACTTGTTTTACAATATACATTGTGGAAAAGATTTTAGTCACATTGTGATGGATATCTTGTATCGCCTTTTTGAGGGCAGTTTCCACAGTCAAAGCTAGGGTTTCAAAGTCGTTTGTAGTTTTGGGTGCCTCATGCCAGAAAATTGGGACTTTATGGGCAAGAGTAAGTAAATAGTAGTTGGTTTTAAACAATTTATTGAACAAAAATAAATAAATAAAGGTATTGTTTACAGACATATATAAGTGAATGGGTAGAGGCCCATTGTGTAAGGGTGACGAAAGTATAGAAGGTGAGTTACAGGTGAGTAATTGGGTGACATTGGTTAGGACATTTCTGCTCTGCTGTTCCGTGTATCTTTACAGGAACTAGGTTCAGAGGAGGTGCCCAATCGGATTCCCGACGCGTTTCGGCCGTACAAGGCCTTTTTCAAGGATGTATCACCATTTCTATGGGTAACAAGGTATAGTATAAATGATACATCTTGCATAACTCATTCAGGATTTATGCAATATATTAAAAATATCTTACATTCATGTTTTGTGTCCACTTCATATAAGTATGCCTTCCCCGTGATTCCAGGATGCTACAGGAACTTATGCTGCTTCTAGGTGGGAATATTATAAAGTTATTGCATCTCCGTAGGAGGGTACACTGAATTTGTGTGTAGACAATAAACTATTTTAGATGAAAATGTATATTTAGTTGACTAGACCAAAAAGGTTTAGCCCTGGGGGTCCGGTGTGGTCCCTTGTGATATAGGACCTTTTATAGTGGTGAGCAATCCAAAAAGATTCTGTAGGGTAGATTGTTACATAATATGAGGTAGGTCATAGTGCCGGTTTTTGTTAGTGTGGAAAAAACTAACATTCATAATATGGCATTTTTGTTAAGCTTGTGGCTACTTCAAGTGGCAAAGAAAAGGCCACCAAATGCTTAGTTAGAGACTTGTAAGAAGTCTCTCCCTAGACTTACAGTTTGTTCGCTCAGGTTGCGGTGTGAAAGATTGGAAAGATTGGATCCAACCCCCTTCTCTTTCCAGGGTTTCAAAGTCTGCCTTGGTGGGGCTAGAGTGAAGGATGCTTTAATATCACTATCCTCCTCCCCAGGTGAGACATCTTATGCCTCTAAATGCTGTGAGAGAGACACCGTAGCTGCAATGAAAGCAGCTGATATACTTGCCCTCAGGGCCAGATTAACGTAGGGGCTATTGGAGCTGCAGCTCCAGGCCCCTACCTTTATATAGGCCCCGGGTTGGCCATATTCACTGTTACCGCTCTTCTGTCACTTGTAAACACAGAAGTCTGGCTTCTATGCTCGCTTCCTCAGGCAGCTCCCTCAGAACCTCCCCACACAGCACGAAGGCCGGACAAGGAGGGACAGTTGCCGATGCATGGATGTGTTTATGGGCTTCAGAGACAGCATCCCATGTGGAATTAGGCATGCATGACTGCACCCTTCCTCCTCTGGGTGCATGCCAAGGCACGGCCCTTAAGGCCCTTCAAAATCCTCAGCACCAAGCCCATGATGCTCTTAATCCAGCCCTGCTTGCCCTGTCCCAGTTCTTGCTGGCTGCTGTACTCATTTCCGCGTGAAACAGATCGGTGAGAGAGTTCCCTTTGTCTGGTGTAACATGGTTATTGTATGTTCTCACCAGTGCAATTTAGCGGATTTATGGAGAGTGGGAATTGTGGAAGTTGGTAGAGGGAAATCAGTTCCACCATCACTGATGGTCTTCTGTATGTTGCCTGGCTGTCACTGACCCAGAATTAGAAACCCCAGAATTCTTTATCTGCATACTTGCTCTGCTTTAGTCACAAAAAGTATTGAAGAAATAGGGTCAACTTGACAGCCAAGCAACTGGTATTTTCAGAAAAAGGTGCGCAATAGCAGCCTCCATTATTTTCTTTTATGAATGAATTCCTTCAGAAGATCAAATGCAACAATCAGAAAAAGAGATAAAAAATAAATTATTAGAAGGAGGTGAGATATACCTGAGTTAAGAAGAGATGGACAGTTGGGGGTCATGATTTAAAACAAAAGACTGGTAACATTAAAAACTTATTCTAAATTTTATGCCCCTGTTGTTTTAATAGAAAAAGAAGATAAACTTCCCTGTTATAGATTCTAATTAATCACTGAGACGATGGCTTCCAGATGTTACCCTCAACCCCCACCCCATGGCCCAGACATAGTCACAGGAGACAGAGTGACTCCTGCGGTACAATCTCCCATTGAACTTGGCTGAGATCTCCCCGATCCATCAGCATGGCAAGACACTCACAAGCAATAAGGAGATAACTCCTGCAATGCTGGGCTTGTATCCTCCTCTGCTGCCTCCATTAGATTGCAAGCAATTTAAAATGTAATTTTTTTTTTTTTTTAAACAAACGTTTCATCTTTACCGGTTATGTTAGTTTGGGGACTAACCACCTGTATTATCCTGCCAAGTTCTGGTACTAAACTTCACTCCCATAGTGCCTTCCTTATTGGGCTGGGAAAATTTAGATTTTGAAAATGAGGCAGGCCAGTGGCTTAAAGCGGTAGTATCATGCTTTTTTTGACTTTTACCTACAGGTAAGCCTATAATAAGGCTTACCTGTAGGTACAATTAATATCTCCTAAACCGGCACGGTTTAGGAGATATTTGCAGTGCATGCAGCCGCTCACGAGAGCGGCACATGCGTTCTGAAGGTCCGGCGGACCTTCAGCTTTCCTTGCCGGGAGCTTGCCGGAAAATCATTCCCGCGCGCATGCGCGGAAGTGACGTCATCGCGGCTCCGGCCAATAACAGCGCCGGAGCCGCCGAACCCGGAAGAGACGCAGAGGGATCATGGCAGCGCCCGCAGTGATGTCCGGGGGTCCGTGTCGGGGCTTCGTTCTAAGGTAAGTAATACATAATGAGCTAGTATGTGATGCATACTAGCTCATTATGCCTTTGTCTTGCAGGTTTTTTTTTTTTGCGTTTTTGGGTTTACAACCGCTTTAAAGGAGAAGTATGGGTTGGGTAAAAATACAAACCTTTATACTTGCCTGCATGCTACAGCATTAGCCTCAAAATGCAGCGGCCCCATATCAGCTGTAAGACCGAGAACTGAGCGATCACATGACTACTGATCGCTCAGTTCTCAGTCTGATCCGAGTAGAAAGTAGCGGTCAGTCACCACTCTCTGCTGTGCTTCTCCAGAGCTTACTGAAGCTTCGGGCTGGGGGAGCGGGCATAGCTGGCTCCGGCTCTCAGCTGTGTACTGAAGGGCAGAGCCAGCTGTCAGTCAGACAGCTAGGTGGATCGGTATCCTTCCAGATCCTGGCTCTCCTCTGCATGGCCAGCTGATAGTGGACATTAACCGGCTATCAGTTAAAACTCTGGGTCATAGGAGAACAAAAGTAAGTGCACTCCTGTGACCCACATAGTTACATAGTTACATAGTAGGTGAGGTTGAATAAAGACAATAGTCCATCCAGTTCAGCTTTGGCCATACTTCTCTTTTAAACAATAAACTGAAAAATGGTCAGTCAGTGGCTTAAATTATATATCCAAACAACAAACATTTCCTTAGCTAAAAAAGCAGGACGGATTCCCCCATCAACACTGTGTTGATGGGGAAATCAAGTGATTTTCTTTCCTTCAAACTGTGGTTGAAGGAAAGAAAATTGTATTATCTATGGCTTGCTGAAACCATGGGTGCATGTGACAGGGTGACAACACAGGAGCACAATTGTCAATTCATAACAGAAAGTACTTGAATAAGGATTCTTTTTGGCAGGATTCCCAGTTAAAATTTGAATGAAAGCTGCAGATTTAAAATGACTGAAACCAACTTTTGAACCTATCTTAACATGTTAATGCTTAAAGCGGAATTCCGGCCACAAAATCGACATAGTCGATTTTGGGCAATCCGCTTGCTTTTCGTCACCTGAAAAATAAATGGATAGTTACGATTTTTTTTTTTCGTTTACTTACCTTGTTATTGAAGAAAAATATACTCACCTTTCTTCCACTTCCTCCCTCTGCGCCGTCACTTCCTCTTTGCACTGATTCCTGGGAGCTGAACGTCATCGCTCCCAGGAATCAATGCGCCTGCACCGGCCCTGGTCATCAGTTCCGGTGCGGGTGCATCATTCCCTTCTAAACAGCTTCTGGGCATGCCCAGAAGCTGTGGAGGGATGACGCACCAGCACCGGAAGTGACAATTGGGGCCGGTGCAGGTGCATTCTGGGAGAAGAGGACGCAGAAGAGGACACGCTGGCTTCAGCTGCCCACATCCGAGATGGCAGCTCTGGAGAAGGAATTTTCAAGGTAAGTATTTCTTCTAAAAGGTAAGTGCGACCCGGGACAGTACAGAGGCTATCCATTGTGGAATGTACTAGCCCTGACTGTCCCGGGGGTATGTTCACTGAAAATTTTTTTCTGTGCCCAGAACTCCGCTTTAAACTGCAAGAGTGAAGTCTTCCTCAGTTGCAAGGCAAAAATTCATAAGATCTCATTCACACTATTATGTTTTAATAATTTAATTATGTAATTAATATTTTTATTAAAATAACTTTTTCATGGCCGGTATCCCTTCCTGTTTGTTGCCCCAGCCAGATTTAGCCTTTCCTTTTGTGGCCTGTCATGAGGAATTTGAAACAAACTGGTCACATGTGTTAGATCCGTGCCTCGTTAATTTTTATAAATGTGAGGTAGTCAACACTGTCGTGAGCTAGGCGAGTGCGCTTATCGGTCACGATCCCCCTGCTGCGCTGAACGTCCTTTCGGACAGGACACTGGACGAGGGGCAAGCCAACAGTTGCATTGCAAAATGTGCAAGCTCTGGCCAGAGGTCAAGCCTGCCCATCCAGTAGTCCAGGGGTTCATCACTTCTCAGAGTGTCCACATCGGTCGTTAACCCAATGTAGTCAGACACCTGTCAGTCTAGGCCAAGAATGGGCAAACTACGGCCCAGCGGACCTTTTAATCCGGCCCGCTCAGCGCTAGCTAATTTCAGACATCCCAAGTCGCGGGAGACTGTCAGTGACAGAGCCGCTGCTTCCTGTATAGGTCCGACTCTGTCACAGGCAGAGTGATCTGAAATGCACTCCGCCTGTGACAGGAGCCAATACAGGAAGCAGAGGCTCTGCTGTTGTTGATTTGAATGTGGGGAGTGATTGTGGGTGGCTTCTTCCCTCCGCACTCCTCCTCTTCTTCCCAGTGTGTCAGTGATTTGGAGCTCTTCCTTCCAGGCTGCCGCTCTTCTCACCGGCTCCCGGGCAGCAGGAAGTGGAGGCGCTGGGTGAGAAGATATGGGGGACCAGTTGTGGGCTTCTGTCACTGGGGACATTACACCGCCCGTCTAGGCTGACACCATTGGGGGACCAAGAGAGCGGCTGCATGGGGGGTGGATGCACAATTCTCCATTGATCACATTGTGTGCTGAATGGAGATCTGGGGAGATATTACTGTACACACACCTGTCCTATCTAATACTGTGCAAGGAATAGGGGCTTCTATGGGGGGGGGGGGTGATTAAGGCAACCCTGTCATCACATGCATGCATTGTGCACTGAGCCAGCACCACCTTCATCCTCCTCCTCCTTATCATCATTGTATAGTATGCTTCCTGTATAGTTCCGGTTCTGCCACAGGCGGAGTGCTATGAAATGGACTTCGCCTGTGACAGGAGCCATACAGGAAGCAGCAGCTCTGCTCTCTACTGCAGCCGCTACTTCCTGCAGCAGTACCCAATGTCATGAACAGCAGTAACCGCCAGCATTACCTGCCAGCAGTAACCGCCAGCATTACCCGCCAGCATTACCCATCAGCAGTAACCGCCAGCATTACCCACCAGTAGTAACTGCCAGCTGTAACTGCACCGGCAGTACCCACCAGCATTCCCCAACAGCAGTAATCGCACCAGCAGTACTCACCAACAGTAACCACCAAAAGTCTGCAAAATGAGTTGAAAAGGTATGTGCATTAGCGTGTGTAAACTGTTGCTATATGTTTTTTAATAACTAGTTGTGTTATATTAATTCACACATACACACCATCCATCTACTCTTGGTCTGGCCCCCGGGTCCAATGTATGAACCCATTGCGGCCCTCGAGTCAAAAAGTTTGCCCACCCCTGGTCTAGGCGTTCCCTGATGCTGGATCCGGAGGACAGCTGTGGATGGGTCAGCTGAAAGAATGATCTCATATCAGAAGTTACCAACACATCTTCAAACTGCCCTCTTCTTGCAGGCGCTGTTGGATTGGTACCCGCAACTGTTTCTCTGTGAGTGGAAATTCCTCTGGCAGCGCACGCAAAAGCAGAATGCAGCATTTCTCGAAGCAAGGTCTGGAAGTGCTCTGTGATGGTCGTTAGGGATGATCGAACGGTTCGGGTCGACCATCGGTTCGACCCGAACATTGGATGTTCGATATTCGGCCGAATACCGAACTTTTTGCGGCAAAAGTTCGGTATTCGGCCACCAGAACCGCCCAAAATGCACTGGGACAGGAACTGGGCTTTAAAAGCCCGTGATTGGCCCAGAAACGTCTGCAAAAGCCAATGAGGGGGCAGGAGTCTCCTAGGAACGTGATTGGAGTGACTACGGGGACCAGAGGCCAATCAGGAGTGAATACGCCCCACACTATATAAGATGGCCCCGCCTAACCCCTAGCACAGTTATCCAGAGCCTGTTGAAGAGAGTTGAAGCAGTTCTGTCTGACTCCTGCTTGCTACACTACATTTCCTATATATCGAGTGGTTCTAAAGCTCCATATAGCAGAATTGTATTTAGCTTACAGCCAGTGTAGTTAGATACAGCGATTGTGCTGGTTCTTAGAGTTAAAAAAAAAAAAAAACTTAAGGGACAGTGTCAGTCTTCTGCTGTATGGAGCTTTCTATTTAGTGGAAAGGGATATCTAGTGTAGTTAGGGAACTTTGTACTACATTAGTTAGATTTGAAAATTTAGTTTCTGTAGGGAAAGTGTGAGGGTTCTGTTTAGTGAGCACGTGGCACAGTGCTGCTGTATCACAGCAGGTATATGTGCTTGCTAGGCAGCAAAATACAGTGACAACTTAACGCCTGTTGTTCAAAGCGTTAGGTGCACTGTACAAAAGCCTTTGCAACTGTGCGTGACACGCAACTGCTGTGCTGTATCCAGCGACAACTGTGGGTCGCATAGCAGTGTGCGTTTTTCACCGCACACAGTTGCCAACGCATCAGTGACAACCTAACGCCTGTTGTTCAAAGCGTTAGGTCCACTGTGCAAAAGGCTTTGCTACTGTGCGTGAACCGCAACTGCTGTGCTGTATCCAGCGACAACTGTGGGTCGCATAGCAGTGTGCGTTTTTCACCGCACACAGTTGCCAACGCATCAGTGACAACTTAACGCCTGTTGTTCAAAGCGTTAGGTGCACTGTACAAAAGCCTTTGCAACTGTGCGTGACACGCAACTGCTGTGCTGTATCCAGCGACAACTGTGGGTCGCATAGCAGTGTGCGTTTTTCACCGCACACAGTTGCCAACGCATCAGTGACAACCTAACGCCTGTTGTTCAAAGCGTTAGGTCCACTGTGCAAAAGGCTTTGCTACTGTGCGTGAACCGCAACTGCTGTGCTGTATCCAGCGACAACTGTGGGTCGCATAGCAGTGTGCGTTTTTCACCGCACACAGTTGCCAACGCATCAGTGACAACTTAACGCCTGTTGTTCAAAGCGTTAGGTGCACTGTACAAAAGCCTTTGCAACTGTGCGTGACACGCAACTGCTGTGCTGTATCCAGCGACAACTGTGGGTCGCATAGCAGTGTGCGTTTTTCACCGCACACAGTTGCCAACGCATCATTGAGAAATATGCCTGGTAGACCAAGAAAAGGCATACGTGGCCCTGCTGCGGAAAGGGGCACAGCTTCTAGGGTGTGTAGAGGCAGGGGTGGACGTGGTGGTCAGTCCTCAGCCAGGCCACCATTTGGATTGTTCTCCGGCAGTGGCCAAGCTATACGTCCACAGTATGTACAGGAGGTGGTGGACTATATGAACAAACCCTCATCATCGGCATCATCTGCAACTACAGTGACCCAGGCAGAGAAAAGTGGTCAGTCTTCTGCAGTTGTCAGAACAAATACAGATGAGTCCATGTCCACCTCATGTCCTCCCTTAGACCCAATTTCAGACATGGCAGAGGAGTCAGCTGAGCTGTTTGACCACAGTGTCGGCCATCTACTCCAGCCTGATGCTCAGTCCTTTATGGAGTCTGATGTTGGGTCTGAGTTTGAGGAGGAGGCAGAGCAAACAAGAGGGGAGAGCAGACGGCCCGCTCCATCTAAGGCCGCACCTGTTGTCTCCCAGGCCAGGCCTGATGCTCAGTCTTTGATAGAATCAGATGTTGGGTCTGAGGTTGAGGAGGAGGCAGAGCAAACAAGAGGGGAGAGCAGACGGCCCGCTCCATCTAAGGCCGCACCTGTTGTCTCCCAGGCCAGGCCTGATGCTCAGTCTTTGATGGAGTCAGATGTTGGGTCTGAGGTTGAGGAGGAGGCAGAGCAAGCAAGAGGGGAGAGCAGACGGCCTACTCCATCTAAGGCCGCACCTGTTGTCTCCCGGGCCACTATACACACCTCATCTTGCTGGGCCTTTTTTGAGACATCCCATGCAGATAAAACAGTTGCGATCTGCAAGATTTGTAAGAAGGGTATAAAACGTGGCAAAAATGTCAACCACCTGGGTACAAGCTGCCTAAACAGGCATTTGACAACCCACCACTCGGCCCGTTGGCAGGAGCATTTAAAGAACCCACAAAAGGGCCAAAGATTGGTCAGTCGGCCTCCTAGTTCTCCTCGCGCTCCTCCTCATGCTCCATCTGCTCCACCTGCTCCACCTGCACATCAGTCTGTTCCTGGCCCTGCTATAGTCACTCGTCACCTGTTGGCAGCCTCCACTGGCAGGGATGATGATATAGCAGGCAGTGTCGCATCTACCTCCAGCACACCACCAGCTGTATCATCTAGATGCCAAATTTCGATTCCACACATGCTGGAACGAAAAAAAATGTATACTCCCCGCCACCCACATGCCCAGCGTCTAAACAGTAGTTTGGCTAAACTACTGGCTCTGCAACTATTACCATTTAACCTGGTAGAGTCTGCTCCCTTCCGTGACTTCGCAAAATGTGCAGTTCCACAGTGGCAGGTGCCAAGTCGGCATTACTTTTCCCGTAAGGCCCTGCCATCCCTATACCAACATGTGGAAGGCAATGTAGTGTCATCCCTGGCCAAGTCAGTCAGCCGTAAGATACACTTGACGGCTGACACTTGGTCAAGCAAACATGGGCAGGGACGGTACATTTCTGTCACTGCTCACTGGGTGACACTGCTTGCCAGTGGAAGGGATTGTAGCCAGGGCTCGGTGCTGCAGCCAGTGTTGCCCCCACGTCTGCAAACAGCTGGTGGTGTCGCTGATCCGGGTAGATCGATCACTTCTACCCCCTCCTGCTCCTCCTCCTCTACCTCCTCCATGCCCTCCTCTGCAGAATGGTCCTTTGAATATGATGAGATACCACGTAAACGTTCAAAGGGCTATTCTATGTCTCAGGCCAAAAGGTGTCACGCAGTGCTGCAGCTTGTGTGTCTAGGGGACAGGCAGCACACTGCCCCTCAGATTCTTGGGGCTCTGCAGGCACAGGCCCAGAGGTGGTTGACACCACGCCAGCAGCAGCCAGGGATGGTGGTTACTGATAATGGGTCAAACCTCCTGGCCGCCCTTCGTCAGGGAAAGTTAACCCATGTGCCATGCCTGGCGCATGTCCTGAATCTCGTGGTACAGCGGTTTTTGAACTCGTACCCGGGAATGCAGGATGTGCTAAGGATGGCAAGAAGGGTGTGCAGTCACTTCAGGCGGTCGTACAGTGCCACTGCACGTTTGGCCGAAGTGCAGCGCGAGTTTCACCTGCCGGTACACCGCCTCATCTGTGACATGCCCACCCGCTGGAACTCCACCTTGGCTATGCTGCAGCGCCTGTACACGCAGCAGAGGGCCCTCAATGAATACCTATGCGAGTACGGCACCAGCACTGGCTCTGCGCGCCTGGGCTTCTTTTCACCACGGCAGTGGCTTTTGATTAAGGATGCATGCGCTGTCCTCTCGCCATTTGAGGAGGCCACAAGGATGGTCAGCCGGGACAGCGCATGCATCAGTGACACCCTACCGGTACTGTTTTTGTTGGAGCACACTCTGCGTGGCATTATGGACAGGGCACTGGAGGCAGAGCAGCAGGAGGAAGAGGAGGACTTCCTTGCCTCTCAAGGCCCCCTTTATCCTGAGAATCCTGACCCCATTATGCCTAGCTCCCAGAGGCCCGAGCAGGATCCAGGGGTGGAAGAGGAGGAGGAGGACGATTCTGCGGGAACTTTTGCAGGGTTTGAGGAGGAGGAGGAGGAAGACATGCGGCAATCTGCAAGGCCTAGTTTGACTCCCTCGGGACACTTTGGAGTAGTACGTGGCTGGGAGGAGGAGGAGCCCGTTGAAGATAATGTCGTTATGAGTGACCCCGAGGAGTCAGCTTCTCAGGCCTTCGCTAATTTGCGACGCATGGGAAACATCATGCTCCAGAGCCTGCGAAAGGACCCCAGAATCAAGGCCATTAAAGAGACTAACCACTATTGGTTGGCCACCCTACTTGACCCCCGGTACAAGTGTAAAGTCTCGGAGCTTTTCCCATCCACCCATAGAGTCCACAGGATCAAATCCCTTGAGGACAGTCTCAAGAGGAATCTGGTGAACATGTTCCCCGACTCCCGTAGGGTGCAGGGGCGGGGACAACCTACCATGGATTCTACTGGTGGTCACGAGAGGAGCGTTGGAGAAGGCGTGCGGTTGACGGATGCCTTTCGGTCTTTTTTTAGTCCTCACCGCCCAGGCCTCTCAGCTGCCACATCGCATCGACACCGTCTGCATCACATGGTGGACGATTACGTGAGGGCACAAAGTGACACAGAGGGCTTTTCATGTGACGAATCCGATCCACTGGCATACTGGGTCTTAAGATTAGACCACTGGCCAGAACTGGCCCAGTATGCCATGGAGTTGTTGGCCTGCCCTGCTTCCAGTGTCCTATCGGAACGGGCATTCAGCGCAGCAGGAGGATTCGTCACAGACCATCGAACTAGACTCTCCACCGACTCAGTCGACCATTTGACATTCATTAAGATGAATCAGTCGTGGATATCAAGCTTTGATGCACCTGATGCAGACCTTGTAGACTAGGCTATCGTTGTGATGTGGCAGTTGAGCCTCAGTTTAAGCCTGGACCATGGTGCCACCCTCAAACCCTCCTCTCATTCTCTTTACGTTCACAGAACCTCATTTTGGTTATGACAAAAACGACAATGTTTGCGCACCTGTTCCACAGGTGCACACCTTTACAATTTTTGGGCCTCCTTCAACACCAGCTCTTTGGGGTTAAGGTGGGGAGGCTATGCTAAAACAAAAAAGACAATGTTTGCGCACCTGTTCCACAGGTGCACACCTTTACAATTTTTGGGCCTCCTTCAACACCAGCTCTTTGGGGTTAAGGTGGGGAGGCTATGCTAAAACAAAAACGACAATGTTTGCGCACCTGTTCCACAGGTGCACACCTTTACAATTTTTGGGCCTCCTTCAACACCAGCTCTTTGGGGTTAAGGTGGGGAGGCTATGCTAAAACAAAAACGACAATGTTTGCGCACCTGTTCCACAGGTGCACACCTTTACAATTTTTGGGCCTCCTTCAACACCAGCTCTTTGGGGTTAAGGTGGGGAGGCTATGCTAAAACAAAAACGACAATGTTTGCGCACCTGTTCCACAGGTGCACACCTTTACAATTTTTGGGCCTCCTTCAACACCAGCTCTTTGGGGTTAAGGTGGGGAGGCTATACTAAAACAAAAACGACAATGTTTGCGCACCTGTTCCACAGGTGCACACCTTTACAATTTTTGGGCCTCCTTCAACACCAGCTCTTTGGGGTTAAGGTGGGGAGGCTATGCTAAAACAAAAACGACAATGTTTGCGCACCTGTTCCACAGGTGCACACCTTTACAATTTTTGGGCCTCCTTCAACACCAGCTCTTTGGGGTTAAGGTGGGGAGGCTATACTAAAACAAAAACGACAATGTTTGCGCACCTGTTCCACAGGTGCACACCTTTACAATTTTTGGGCCTCCTTCAACACCAGCTCTTTGGGGTTAAGGTGGGGAGGCTATGCTAAAACAAAAACGACAATGTTTGCGCACCTGTTCCACAGGTGCACACCTTTACAATTTTTGGGCCTCCTTCAACACCAGCTCTTTGGGGTTAAGGTGGGGAGGCTATGCTAAAACAAAAACTACAATGTTTGCGAACCTGTTCCACAGGTGCACACCTTTACAATTTTTGGGCCTCCTTCAAAGCCAGCTCTTTGGGGTTATGGTGGGGAGGCTCCGCCAACACCAAAACTACCATGTTTGCGCACCTGTTCCACAGGTGCACACCTTCATAATTTTTACGCCTCCTTCAACGCCAGCTCTTTGGGGTTAAGGTGGGGAGGCTATGCTAAAACAAAAACTACAATGTTTGCGAACCTGTTCCACAGGTGCACACCTTTACAATTTTTGGGCCTCCTTCAAAGCCAGCTCTTTGGGGTTATGGTGGGGAGGCTCCGCCAACACCAAAACTACCATGTTTGCGCACCTGTTCCACAGGTGCACACCTTCATAATTTTTACGCCTTCTTCAACACCAGCTCTTTGGGCTTACAGTGGTATGGCTCCGCCAACACCCAAACAACAATTTTTGCGCACCTGTCACACAGATGCATATCATTGTAATTTTTTTCCTTACAAAGGCAATTATTGCTTTCATTACCAGCACTTTCATAGGGATATGGTGTCAAGGCATCGTCCGCACCACCAAATGCCCAATTTTTAAGCATCCTTTACTTCTATTCAAAGTCAAGAGACAACAGTATTCATCCAAAACATCTCTAATCTTGTTCACTCTGCACTACATTGTGGCCCCTACCCCTAACCCTCAATGTATCCGTGCATATATGTCTGTTTCTTGTGAGATTTCAAGTTAAAGTGCACCAAACACCATTTTACATGAAATAAAGTGCAATTACATACATCTTTGGACTTCTTGAAACATTTGGTAATAAAAGCCCCATTGTGGAAATACACCCGTTAATTATATGCACATTTAAAGAGACAGCACCTTTTTCCAAAAAAACCTCTAATCTTGTTCCCAGTGCACTGCATTATGTCCCCATCATACACATTGGCTGAGCCGTTGATTAGGAGCAAAAGAAAGGTGCGGTTAAGCAAAAAAGTCATTTTTGAAGGTTTGGTATGCTGTAATTCTGGTTCTGGACATGCTACAGAGCTGAAACTTCACAGGTACACCTTTTAGACCCCCCAGACACTAAATCCAAAGAAATCTCTTTCTTTTTTTTTTTTTTTAATTTTTTCAATAATTGGCTATCTATCAAAAACGACAATTTTTAAGAACTTTTTTTTGTGTGATTAATAGTCCCTGGGGCATGACCCAGAACCCTAGGCACTTTTTAGGGGCATTTATTGGGTTTTAGGGCTTAAAAATGGTGTTTTTTGATTACAGAAGTTCGGGTCCCATTGATTTCAATGGGGTTCTGAAATCCAAACCGAACTTTCGTGAAGTTCGGGTGTTCTGGTCGAACCGAACTTTTCAAAAGTTCGATCATCCCTAATGGTCGTAACATTTCCACCATTTTTTATTTGTACCGGGGGTCTAAGTACATTGCCACCCAGTACTGGTCATTTTGTCAGAGGGTCATTTAAAAAATGACAGGCAGAGGAAGAGGCAGGCCCTTCCGCAGGGGTGGTAGGGGTAGGGCAGGAGCACGAGGCCGGAGCCAAAGTGGGAAGTTGCAGAAGATGCGTTTGATTATGTGGAAGGACGCACCACACTTGGTTGAGTGGCTAACTCAGCCTTCCTCTTCTGCATCCTCCTCATCCTCTCTGTCTGCACCCTCTTCACTCTCTGCTGTGTGCACCCCCAAAGACAACACCACCACCACCATATACCCTCCGCTTGAGTCACAGGAATTATTTTCTGATCCATCACAAGACATTTTCAATGCACAGCCATTCTTGGCATCGGATCAGGAAGAGGAGGTAGCAACAGCCGCCACTCAGCAGTCTGACGACAGTACCCAGATCAGTCCAAGGAGGTTGGTCCCCGCTGTTGCTGCCCATTCCGAGATCTCAAATGTTAGTGCTGGGGAGGGTGACGTCAATGATGATGTGTCTATGGACGTCATGTGGGTGCCCACAAGAGAGGAAGAGGAGGGGAGTTCAGAGGGAGAGATGGACCAGCAGATAGGGAGGAGAAGCAGGCCAAAGTTACATTGCACAGGAGGGACAAACCAGACTGCTAATGTATCAGGAGCGAGCCATCAACCATGTACTGTCACATCTGGTGCTTCCAGGACACCAGCACATGGCTCCGCAGTGTGGTCTTTTTTTAACCTGTCCACTGCTGACAATAGTGTTGCCATCTGCAGCCTTTGCAGTCAACGCATAAGTCGCGGTAAGCCCAACACTCACCTAGGGACGACCGCCTTAAGAAGGCACCTGGACTCCCATCACCGAGCCCAGTCGGAGTAATGCCATCAGAACCCACAAAGCCACACTCCAGACTCTCACCGTCAAGCCTCTTCTCCTTCTCCTCACAATTGTCCTCCACTCCACCTTCCATCATGCCATCCTCACGTTTTTCTGGAAAAAAGCAGGCTTCAATGGCCCAAATGTTAGAGCGTAAAAAAATTATAACCCTCTTGCCCAACGGTTGCTCGCTGGCTTGTCGGAACTGATAGCCCGCCAACTACTGCCATATAAACTGGTGGACTCAGAGGCCTTTCAAAAATTGGAACACCACAATGGAAGGTCCCAGGAAGGAAATATTTCTCGCAGAAGGGCATCCCAGAGCTGTATGGCGGCAAGTGAATGTATCTCTGGCACACAGTGTCGGTGCCAAGATACATCTGACCACAGACACGTGGTCTAGCAAACACGGGCAGGGAAGGTATATAACTTTTACTGCCCACTGGGTGAACCTTCTGACGGCCATCAAGCATGTAACCCGTGCCACCCATGTAGATTTGGTTTTACCGCCACCGATTGCATGCAGGCCTGCCTCTTCTTCTCCTCCTCCTACTCCATCTCTTCCGCTGTGCTGCCCAAGATCCCCAGAACCTATTCGACAGATCTTCCTGGTTGGTGACGTCAGACGCAGAGAATAGCTCTTCCTACATCCCCTGACGACGTATCCTATTACGATATAGTTCATATTCCTATCGCACACCTTCCTGGTTTGTAGGCTCGTGTATGTTGGGTGCTGAAGCGATCACCAGTTGGCAACTGGATTAGTTACAAGTCAATACATATTCGCCAGCACACCAAGGCTCTTGCAAAAGCAGTCCAAAGCTTTATTGAAGTTACGATCACATCAAAAATAGTGCAACGTTTCGGAGCCGCACAGGACCCCTTCGTCAGGCATGTCACATGTGCTGGTGAATATGTATCGACTTGTATCCTATTACGAAACGAGTAGGAAGAGCTAATCTCTGTGTCTGACGTCACCAACTAGGAAGATCTGCCGCTGTGTCCAGCGTCACCGGACAATTATTTCTCATGCTGTGCCGCATACTTTTTATCAATTGGTGAGTGTATATCTTTTGTAATATAAATCTTGGATTGAAAGACATACTGCACCATGAATTCTCTTTTATCTTTATGATGTGATCACCTACATTGTCGGGACACCTTTGAGTCATCCACCTCTAATAGGAGTCAAGTGTATCCGTTGTGTCTCTGCTCTGGCCATTGGAACATACATCTGCTCTTTGCGCTGTAAGACCACTGTGAAAGCAGTGGTCACATTACCTCTGGTAAGGGGCTGTCCAATAAATGTGGTGGAGGTGCTTGTCCATCTGGGTCACTTGTGTCAGTTTACCGCATGCACACTGGAAGGTTGAAATTCTTGTGTAAGATAGGGAACCTCCAATCAATTCTATTATTGATAAATCTGGGAGACTGGATACTCTGTAGGTCAAACACCTACCTACTTGTCCCAATTCATCCTAAATTCCTCTACCAATTTCAGTGCTTCCCCCTCGGTCTGTACACCTCTCCCTGGGCATTCACAAAGGTCTTACTGTCTACAATAGCAATGGAAAAAAAAATCAGTAGAACTTCCACAAGGGAAGATTTGTCCTCTGATAGAGAAAGTCAAAGGTGATTTGGGAGCGAAGTCTCTTCCAGCAGAACAGTGCCTAAGTATCCTTGGTTCTTTGTAACTAACCAATTGTTGTTTTCAAATGGAACATTATCATATCAGACCCCAGCCAGATAGTAGTGGCTACCTTGTGTCAAGCCAGAGAGGTCTCCATGAACACTACTTAACAGAAAATATGGGTAAATTATGCAGATCTCACACAGCAAAAGCCTGGAGTCCTTTATCACCTAAACCAGCCAAGGTTCTGCAGTTCTTACAACTGGGACTGAACAGGGGCCTAAGTTCAAATATGATAAAAGTTCAGCCTTGTCTGCACTTACAGGGGTTTAAGGATTCCTTAACCCTCTGTTGATGCAATTCTTAAAAGGCTTGCTGAAGTTATAGACCTGCCTGGAAACCATTGTTCCCTATGTGGGACTTGCTTATGGTCCTCAGCTCTATCAAGGCCTCATTTCTATCCTACAAAATTGACTACACTCTGTAATTTAACCCTGAAGACCATATTTCTGGTTGCTACAACATCTATGAAATAGGTGTCAGAGCTGCAAGCTTTGTACTCAAGGAGCCTCCCCTAACGTTCTACCTGGACCAAACAGTCCTAAAACCCCAGACTGCTTTTTATCTATGGGGTATCTTTCTCCTCCCACTGTAACTAGGAAATCAATTTACCATATTTCTTAGTTAAGTGAGAGAACCACATCCCCTGGGTGTTGATCTAACTCTGATGACCTACTTGGTAGCTACCGTTTCATTCAAGAAAGCTGAAATCTGTGCTTGGTTCCAGCATGGCTTAAGGCAGGGTCAGTCAGCATCAACAAGTACAGTCATCTCCTAGATTGTTAAGACAATTAAAAGAGCCTATTTCTTCTCAAGACCCTCCTGTTCTGAAGGACTTAAGAGCACATTCACCTAGGGCAGTGCCAGCTCTGTGGACAGAGCAGTGCCGAGTGTCTCCTGAGGCTATTTGCAAGTCAGCAATATGGAACTCCTAGGACACCTTTATTACACTTTATTAAATGAAACCGGATCACGACAGTAAAATCTGGAAAATGCATACTTACGCTACTGACCATTACAAAACTTTTCTTGCACCCTTCCGTATGGTGAGTTAGTTCCCAAGTGTATGCTGCCATGGTGATTCATACAGATTCATACCCAAATGGTGAGAGTTAGAGAAAATGCTGTGAGCCTTGTCTGTCTTTGATTTATAGTTAAACAGTCCTCTCAGGGTGTGGGGATTGTGATTTATGGTTAACCATTCCTATCAGGTTGTAGGGGTGAAGTGTATGCTGCCATGAAGATGCACCAGGAAAGGAAAATGACGGAAAGGGGAGTATACGATTTTCAGTTTTTATGTAAAAATTGGCTATTATAAGGTACTTTCATGATCATTATGTTGCAAGGATGCTGAATTTAGGAAAGTCTAGGGAAGAACAAATACCATGTTTACATTTTTTTTTTTTTTTTGGCAAACTACTATATAGTTCATTCCATTTTACTAAAGAGCTAAATGGGGAAATTTCTATTAGGGTAACCAGCTGCAATTTAGACTGAGCCAGGGGCGGACGTACAGGGGTCGCAGGGGTCGCCATGGCGACCGGGCCCCATGCTGCAGGGGGCCCGAGAGGGCCCCCTGTATGTATAGAGAGGAGGAGACCGAGCGAACAAGCGCAGCGGAGACCGAAGCTCCCCGATCCTCAGCGAGTTAAACACACACGGCAGCTGATCTCTCTCCCCAGCTGCCTGTGTGTGAGTGCAGAAACTGAAAGCAGAGCGAGCACTGACTGAACCCGCCCCTCCCCCTTCCTGTGTGTTTCCTGTACAGTACACGGAGGAGAGGAGGCGGGACCAGTCTCTCCACTCTGCCACAGCATCGCTCTGATCTGAGGTCTGTGATGTTTAACTACTACTAACTTGCAAGGGGGGATGTATGGAGATGGAGGGGAGTGTAAAGCTCAGGGGGGGGATGTATGGAGATGGAGGGGAGTGTAAAGCTCAGGGGGGGGGGGATGTATGGAGATGGAGGTGAGTGTAAAGCTTGGGGGGGGGGAGGTGAGGATGGAGGGGAGTGTAAAGCTCGGGGGGGGATGTATGGAGATGGAGGGGAGTGTAAAGCTTGGGGGGGGGGGAGGTGAGGATGTATGGAGATGGAGGGGAGTGTAAAGCTCAGGGGGGGGATGTATGGAGATGGAGGGGAGTGTAAAGCTTGGGGGGGGGGAGGTGAGGATGTATGGAGATGGAGGGGAGTGTAAAGCTCGGGGGGGGGGGGGAATGTATGGAGATGGAGGGGAGTGTAAAGCTTGGGGAGGGGGTGAGGATGTCTGTTTAGACTCCTGATATTTCGCCTAAAAAATTGTAAAAAAATATAAAAAAAAAAAAAATTAATAAAGCAAATGGTAGAAAAATGTAATTAAAATAAAAAACTACTGACACCAACTACCAGAACTGGCAGAACTACCACACAAACATTGCACTTGTGACCGGCCCTGGCGTTCCGCCACCAGGCTGGGAGGGAAGGGCCCCGTCCGGGGGGCCCTTTATGGTTTCTTGCATCGGGGCCCTGAAGGTTCTAGTTACGCCACTGGACTGAGCATATGATGAAAATATATACATGCATACATCTTCAGTGAAAAAGTATGCCGAAACGATCTGTGGATTCAGAGATACGAGCAGTCTATGTTATATGAAAATTGAAAATATCTATTTTTCTGGTTGAAACTGAACCTGCTCTATCCTTTTTAAACTGATTTCATAGCAGATATTAAAAAAGCTATTTCATAATTTTTAAAAAAACATTATCAACATATTTTTAAATACAGCTGGTGTAAGTATCCAGATTTGGCTTCCCAATAACCCCATATACAGCAGGGCTGAGCTTGGAAAAGGAAGCATCAGTACTAGCAGCCTTTATTACACAGTGATGCAAGTCGGCATGTGAGCATGCTTACACAAAGTAATAGCACAGAGAAGACCTCATCAGTGTGCTTCTGCTCTTTTACTGTCCAATCAGGAGATAGGGAAGTAACTACACTATAGCCCTTCCAATCTTAACAGAGACTCTGTCCTTCACCTGGCTATGCAATATGGCAGGGCTTTATGGATCACAAAATTGGTTGAGTAGTGTCAAATACTGTTAATATATTTGTATCTTAACTAGTCTTTATAGCCATATGGCTGGAGTGAGTATAGTATTATAAATATGTGCAATAACAATATGAAATCTTCTATATCTACATCTATATCTTCTATATACGTTCCAGCTTCTGAAGATGTCAAATCCTATGACGAAACGCGTCAAATTGGAACGCACGTGGTGAGGTCACACATTGCGAGTGGAACGCAAGCCAGAAATCTGGCGCGCTGTACCTTGCACAGCTCCCTACACCAATGCAGGAAGCCGCACTGGAGTTTTTTCTTGCCCACCTTTAATACCTGCATATATATTTTATTGTTTTGCCCTTAATATAGCCCTTATTTTTGGGCTTTTAATAAAGGCCATGCTGTTTTACGCTATGTGGAGTCCTATCTCCGTTCCTTTTTTCTACATGCACCATCTAAGCTGGAGCACTTAAGCCGGCCAGTGAGGGGATTCATAGGACATATTGGAGGACACGTCTTGGGTTCCGGAACCCACCACGTTTTTCCTGATCCCATTGCCGTATGGCAAGGAGGATCAATATTATCTGGTAAGTGACCATCTTGCATTATTCTCTTCACCTCAGGTGTCATTCCATCTTGGTGGGAGTGCTACTGATTGGCAGAGATTCCATCTTATTATTTGAAATCAACACGGATCATTTTTTTGGAATTCACGGATTACACGGTGAAACATTGTTTGGGACTTTTTCTTGTTATTGGACATTTATGCACATTGCAATATGAATTAATTTGTTTTTTGTTTTATTTGGCACATGTCGCTTTCTAATTGAGATTTCTCTTATTACTGTAGTTTGCACTATATTATATCTTGCACTGTAGATATAGAAGATTGCATATTGTTATTGCACATATTTATAATACTATCCTCACTACTATAGCAAGCGCTGGTATTAGCACAGATTAATTTACCCTAGCTGTTTGCTTATACTGATTTCAGCCTTTGGGCTGATAGTAGTGGCTGCTTTTTATTTTATTCATTTAATTTAGTAGTGATTTTTATTTGGCGCCAGTGGAACCGCACTATTTTATATATATGGCTGGAGTACAGCTTTAATGGAGAAGGTTAAAGTGGATGTAAACCTTCACATATACCTAGTGAAGTGAACAGCGTCAGATGATACACAGGGACGCAACAAGTCTCACTACATAAGTTGTACATGTATATCTGCTGCGTTCAGCTTGCTATATTCTTTAGAAAGTGCACATCGTGTTAGAATTTTTTTCCTTTCTCTTTCAGCTGTGGGAGTCCTGGCATACACTGTGTGACAGCTGATGGGAGGAAAGGCACCCCCCCCCCCCTCCACATAGGCAGAAGAATGAAGATACTTGCAGAACTGTGCTGTGAATAGATAAGCTCTCTGCTAATCTATCTATATGAATCCACCTGAAACAAATTTTCAGCTGCTTTCTTCGCCAGTGTCGGAGAACTGGTCAGCAGTTATAATGCTGATAACAGAAGAACGGAGCAGCAGAAAATCACAGGACTTAGTGCTTTGGAGAGAGATAAGTAAACACTACAGATATACAGTATGTGTCCAGGTCAAATTTCATGAATCGGGTTTACATCCACTTTAAAGCGGAGTTCCAGTCTGGGTTGAAAAAATTGAAAGTCAGCAGCTAACCGTCACTATGTGTGACGGATCACCCTGTCCCTGGATTGTAAACCCCTTCGTGTCATTTTCCTATGAGTTTGGGACATTGCCCTTTTATTGCATTTTATTTTCCCTTTATTCATCCTCTGACCAACTGAAGATGGCATGACTCATGGCATTGAGTTAATGTAATGTAATGTTACAGCCCATCCCCCCCCCCTCCTGTTTCTGTGTCTGAGTGTGTGGATTCATGACACAGACAATGGTCTGGGCTGGAGACATCTCTCCGCAGGGGGTGTGTATTAAGACTGCCTGTTTCAATGTACAAATGTTCTGTTCCCATTGGTTGGTCCTTGTCTCCCCCCCCCCCCCCTGTGGCAAGGCTAAGAGGAGTTTCCCTAACTGTGTGTAAAACTGTATGTCTTGGAATTTAATAAACAGTTCTTGCTTCGACTCACATCATAGAGTGTCATCTCATGTTTGTGGGAGAAGGCTATACCAGCTCTATCTCCCTTCTGCTTGGATCGCTCAATCACTAGCTATGGTGAGAGCGATTCCTGCTCTACTCTACAGCATCCCTCCCACTAGGGGGAAGAGAACATCTCTGGCCGGCGAATCCCCTCTTTCCATGGGGGCGGCCGCTACAGTCCCGCTGTCTTCTGGGACGTATGTGTGTCTCCAAGAATGCAGCGGGGGGTGCACAAATGATGAAGGTCGCTGTGGCGCCTCTACACGAAAGTGGGAGCAGGTACCTGTTTTTGACAGGTATCCACTCCCCCACGAAAGGTGCCAAATGTGGCAACAGATCGGGGGAGGAAGCAGTAAAGCTAAGCTTCCATTTTTGGGTGGGACTCCGATTTAAGAAGGTAAGTCTTAGAAACCTAACCTAACCCTCAGGTAATGAACATAACTTAGTGGAGATCAGCTTGAAATATTTTTCATATGTAAGGTAATTGAAATTGTATTTTTCCTCAGCATGATATTTGTTGCCAGGGAAAACTGGCTTCGTTTTTCGAGCAACAAAGAAACTATCACTACGTCATTCTGCCGGCATACAAAACATTAGATGCAGTAAACTGATTTTAACTTTAAACAGGTGTTGTTCTGTTTAATAGTAACACATGCATGGTTTGCCTCTGCTAATGGTGAGTGAGACTGCATCATTAGCTATAGAGAATATGGTTTCTGTACAAAATGAAAAAAAAAAAAAAAAAATTGAATGCAAAAAAAAAAAAAACTTGGCAAAATATTCAAGTCATTAATTACCTTTTCTTTAAACTTAAGCTCTTAACTTTTCTTGGCAGCAGATAAATGGAGTTGGATATTTCGGCAAAGTATT
Organism: Pelophylax lessonae; assembly: GCF_965119305.1. Classification (NCBI taxonomy): domain Eukaryota; kingdom Metazoa; phylum Chordata; class Amphibia; order Anura; family Ranidae; genus Pelophylax; species Pelophylax lessonae. Next base: position 42,494,594 of record NC_138778.1, on the reverse strand, counting down.
CGCAGCACAGCTGAGTGTGCCAAAGTTCTGTGACCAACTGAGAGACATTGTGAAGATCTCTCATAGAAAGCCCTGCCTCCCTTACACTCACACCGGGCATCCTGCTTGGCAGCTACAGAGATGCCATGATGTTCACATTTTGATTAATAATTTACTGCACCCGTTTCATGGCATAGCTACCCAGCAGAGGTGGTAGACATTAACACACATAAAAAAGAATGAAAGTGTAAGTGTACGCAGATGTAAAGGACAGCCAAATAAATGTATGCAATAAAATAAAATATAAAAAAATATATAGAAATAAATATAAATAAATATAAAAAAAAGTGAGCTCCTGAGCAGCTGACAGTCCCATACCACCAGTATACCACTTACACACAGCCCGGAGAATGCAAGGGGTGAGAGGTCTGAAAGGCCCCCAAAAATCCAAAATAGAAGTCTCCATGATTATTTCTTTCATAGAAGGTTTGCTTCTATTCATTATCTCATAAAAAGTGCAGGTACATAAATCATGGGATAACATTAGGATTCGTGATAATTATATCTACCCTTAATACAAAGATAGCAGGATTCCCCCAACCAGGGAGCAGGACCTCCTATCCCCCATAGTGGTCCATTTGTGGAAAAACTAGACCACATGTTCTAATAAAAGTTGTTACCTTTAAGGCTCCTTTCACACTATCCGTCCGTCGGACGGATTCCGTTTTCTCAGCCGATCCCCCGCTGAGAAGGAGGATGACAGCTGTGTCTCCGCGCTGTGTGTGCTGTCAGTTCCCCATGCATCTCTATGGGGGAAATCGGATGGGAACGAACCGTCGGTCCGTTCTCATCCGATCCCATCCGATCCGCTGGACGGATGGAAAATAGGGTTTCCATCCGTCCAGATTTGACGGATCGGATCGGGTCGGATGTCAGCGGACATGTCTCCACTCGGGCTGCGCTTATTAATCTATGGTGGATATTTTTATCCCTGTTTATTATTTGAATTGCCCCGCCTTTAATATTTTATAGTTCGGGGTATCTGGAAGGTGGAGAATACTGCTATTTTTGTTAATATTGGGGGCGATTTTCGGATTCCTTTTACCTTCCTCCCTTAGTGTTTTCCTCCATCTCTCCCTCCTTCCTGTCCGGGTGGTTCCGGACCGTGGAGCGCATATCCGACTTCCGGTATTGCGCACTTCTGGCTTTCTTTCCTCCGTCGCTTGAAAAGGCACAAGCGTAGCTCGCAGCCACACCCCTTGACGACGACTGCTGAGGTCGAAACGTGCGTCGGGTGGCATGCTAGGCGACACGTGCCGCAGCGAGGAGGAGACAGAGCGGCCATAGACCGAGTGCCTGACAGCAGGGATGCCTGAGAACCGACAGGGAGATTCTGGTCATTTATGTGAGGAATACTTCTGAACCCTGTAAGTGGCTCTTTTTAGTGGGATTAAACTCTTTTGAAGCAGTCTACGCTATGTGATGTTCTTTCTTTTTCCCTATCAAACATACACTATCTCTGAGCCTGTGCCTATGAATTGGATACCTGAGTGAGAAGTCTCTGATCTTTCAATTTATGCGCATTTGATCTCTGTTGTGGGGATCAACGACATCTGGTAAGGAGTGGTGGTGTTTCTGAGTGCTCTTCTGGTGGTGGCTTTACTCTGGATTTGCCTCTATAAAAGTGAAGATACATCAGCACGGACTGCCTCCCCATTTTATGCAATATGTTTTAGGGTTCAGCGCCACATTTAGTGTTTTATGTCTTTCAAATCTGTAATTTTCCAGGTTTTGTGTGGCTGCTTTACCCTTGTGATTCGTGATCAATCATATTGGTCTCATATTTTTTGCTTCCTGTAGCGCGGCAATATTGTGTTTTATGTCTCCACTGCCATCCGATGCCCCATAGGAATGCATGGGGGGACCGTTCAGATCCGCAAAAAAAACGGACCGGCGGATCTGAACGGTCCGCCTGTGTGAAAGGGGCCTAAAGGAATACTCATCTTTCCTGCTGCCTTTGCTTTCAAAAAATGATCCATTGCAGATAAATTCCCCCCACAATCTGTGTGCAGAAACTAACAGTTCCAGAAGTGTTGCTTTAGGCCCCTTTCACACGGGCGGTGCACCCAATGGAGTCCGTTCTGCTCAGTGGGGAATCGATACGCCGATCCCCACTGAGCAGACGGATGACAGCTCCATCTCCGCTCTGTGTGCAGAGACGGAGCTGTCAGATCTCCGCTCTCCTCTATGGGTAGATCGGATGAGAAAGGACCGCGGTCCGCAAGCGGTAAGAGCTCAGCTACTGCTTGTTATGCATAAGTAAATGCTTGAAACCCCATAGCCTGGTCAGAGGTTCACTTTAAAAAAACTCCACTTTCATTTAAACAAATGCTATAAAATATAATACTGCTGCACAAACTATTTTGTAACCTAATAGTATAAATATTGTAACAGGCCCTGCCATTGCGAGAGATTGATCTTGATCTTGATCTTTAAGGATAGTTTACAGACGGGTATGGTGCCAGCTGACTGGAAAAAAGCCAACATGGTACCAATATTTAAGAAGGGGCCGAGATATATCCCGGGTAACTATAGGCCGGTCAGCCTAACATCTGTAGTCTGCAAAATTTTGGAGGGGATGTCAAGGGACCACATACAAGACTTTAGTAATAAAAACGGTATTATAAGTAGTAATCAGCATGGATTCATGAAAAATCGTTCTTGCCAAACCAATCTATTAACCTTCTACGACAAAGCCAACAGATTACTGGGATGTATAAAAAAGGGGATTCACTCCAGAAATAAAGAGATTATTCTCCCACTCTACAAGACTCTGGTCCGGCCACATCTGGAGTATGCTGTCCAGTTCTGGGCACCGGTCCTCAGGAAGGATGTGCTGGAATTGGAGAAAGTCCAGAGAAGGGCAACAAAAATAATTAGGGGAATGGAGGACATCAGCTATGAGGAAAGACTACAAGCACTGAACCTTTTCTCTCTGGAGAAAAGACGATTGAGGGGGGATATGATATCAATGTACAAATACTGTACTGGTGACCCAAGCATAAGGAACAAACTATTCAGAGAAAGGAGATACAATAAGACACGTGGCCACTCACTAAAACTAGAGGAAAGGCGGTTTAACCTTAAAGTGCGTAAGGGGTTCTTCACTGTAAGAGCGGTAAGGATGTGGAATTCTCTTCCACAAGCAGTCGTATCAGCAGGGAGCATCGATAGTTTCAAAAAACTATTAGATGGACACCTTAAAGACCACAACATACAGGGGTATACAATGTACGGTTAAAAGCAAACACACACGCATCATAGGTTGAACTGGATGGACTGATGTCTTTTTTTCAACCTTACTAACTATGTAACTATGTAACTATGTAACTATGTAAGATTAGCAAATGGGTATAAAAGGTGCAGTTTGAGAAGCTCTGGCATGTTTATCAGGGGATCAGGAAGGAATTTTTTTTCCATGCTGTAGCAAATTGGATCATGCTTTGCTGGGGTTTTTTCGCCTTCCTCTGGATCAACTGCGGGTATAGTATTGTGTATATGGGATTGTATGGTTGGGTTTTCATTACTTTTTTGTTTTTTATTGGTTGAGCCAGATGGACTTGTGTCTTTTTTCAACCTGAGAAACCTGTGCTCCATGTTTTCTCTGCAATTGGTTGCTTCAGTTCAGGGCTCGGAGATGGAAGGTTCCAAAGTGTCTTGAGCGCGACAGAACCTTCAATCTGGTGTCCAGGCCTTCCTAGTTGCCTATAGCCTGTGTGAGTGCACAGGCGGTCAGGAACGTTATAAGCCAGATATGAGCATAGCTCAGGGCAGTTGTTGCTGTTTGGATACCGAGCCCTGTAGGGAGAGCTGGGAGTTCCTGTTAGAGACTGGATCCCTTGTGAGGGGGACTTCTTGTTCAAAGGACAAGGAAAGTATGGACAGCTACGCGGACATGAGAGATGAAGAGAGGGTCTGGGAGGTAGAGAAAACGGAGGTGATTTGTGGGTCTAGGGGGGCTGGAGGAGGTCTGGAAGTCTCTGGAAGAGTAAGCATATCCGGGGGGAGGCTGCAGAACCCTGTTTGTAGGCCAGGAGTGGGCCCTGTGCAGCGAGAGACTGCTAAGGGAGCCTGAGGAACCTGTGGTCAGGGAGATCATTGCTAACTGTGGTGGAGCTGCTGAATGCCTTTTTTGTTACCTGTTGTTGCTATGTGAAGATGAAGCCCCTGTATGGGAAACCTTGTAAAGTCTTTGTTTTTATTTTTTTAAAAAAGTGGGCTACCAGGCCCTTAACTATAGTTCCTGTCTGCTGTGGACTCACTGTACAAACCCATCTACCCTGAGAGCTAACCCCCCCCCCCATATCACAATATACATTTTCATTCTAATTTGCAGCCAGGTATGATTTTTAAAAAATGGCTAAAAAGTTCAAATTCATCTTTAACCACTTGCCTACTGGGCACTTTTACCCCCTTCCTGCCCAGGCCAATTTTTAGCTTTCAGAGCTCTCACGATTTGAATGATAATTGCGCGGTCATGCTACACTGTACCCATATAAAATTTTTTGCATTTTTTTTTCACACAAATAGAGCTTTCTTTTGGTGGTATTTAATCACCTCTGGGTTTTTTATTTCTTACAAAAAAAAAAAGAAAAAAGACAGAAAATTTTGAAAAAAAAAAAAGTTTTTCTTATTTTCTGTGAGTAAATTTTGAAAATAAATACATTTTTCTCCTTCACTGATGTGCGCTGATGAGGTGGCACTGATGGGCACTGATAGGCTGCACTGATAGGTACTGATGAGATGGCACTTATGGGCACTGATGAGGTGGCACTTATGGGCACTGATGAGGTGGCACTGATGAGGAGGTACTAATATGCCGCACTGATAGGTGGCACTGATAGGCGGCACTGATGAGCACTAATAGGCGGCACTGATGAGCACTGATAGGTGGCACTGCTGGGCACTGAGAGGTGGCACTGCTGGGCGCTGAGAGGCGGCACTGACAGGCGGCACTGATGGGCACTGAGAGGCGGCACTGATGGGCACTGAGAGGCGGCACTGATGGACACTGATGGGTGGCACTGATGGACACTGACGGGTGGCACTGATGAGCACTGATGGGCAGCACCATCAGTGCCCACATTCAGTGCCCATAGTGCTGATAGTCAGTGCCCATCAGTGCCTAGATGAGCAGGCACTGATGGGCACTGACTGACAGCACTATGGGCACTGATTGTGGGCACTGATGGGGGGCACTGATGGCGGGCACTGTGGGTACTTATGGCATTTTTTTCCCCTCTTGTGTAATCAGGGCCCTGGTGATCAGTGCCCTGATTACATTCCTCTGTGTCCCCTTACCGCCGATCGGGCTCTCTTCTTCCTCACACTGCAGTCTCTGTGTGAGGAAGGAGAGCTGGCGATGAGAGATGATCTCATATGTTTACATTTGAGATCATCTCTCATTGCACAGTCCGATCATGTGGTAAATGGCCGCTGTGATTGGCCATTCACCACGATCTGTGATTGGCTGTGTCCAAGGGACACGGCCAACTTTCCCTGATGCGCGCTCGTGGGAGCGCGCGGGGAGCCTGTTACTGAGAGGCCTTATAAAGACGGCCTCCCGGAAATTAGAGCCCACAGTGTAGCCGTATTTCGGCTATAGCGCGGGTGGGAAGTTAATCATGCCAACAGTATGTTGTATACAAAATGCCCCTGAACCTCCAGCCCTGAGCTCATATATATGGCTTACTGCATTTCCTAGAAGTTTGCACAGAGCTTGAGGTCAAACTTTCAGGATCCCCATGCAATTTTTAAGGTCTCAGCTTTCAATATTACAACTCTGGAACTTCTCAGGAGCTGGTGGTGAAAGCTGATAACCCCAAAGGCTACATCAGTATTTACAAGATAGAAGCGGGTGTGGTTTTGTCATCCCAAATCCTTTGGAACGTACAGTATATGATATTCACAGGGTAGGTCGTTTTTCTCAGTTAAACTGGATTTATACCTAATATATTACCATAAACACTTCTGGTTAAAGCTTTGGGACTTGGAAGTCCATCCCCCACCCTCACCGCTTAACTAACTCTTCTGTGTATTAAATGCTGATTTCCTTTCCCAGTTGATTCCAAAGTGGATATTAACCACTTAAGCCCCGGAAGATTTTACCCCCATTCCGACCAGGGTTTTTTTTGTGATTCGGCACTGCGTGACTTTAATGGACAATTGTGCGGTCATGCGACGCTGTACCTAAACGAATTTGGCGTCCTTTTTTTCCCACAAACAGAACTTTCTTTTGGTGGTATTTGATCACCTGTGCGATTTTTTGATCATGCGCTATAAACAAAAAAAGAGCGACAATTTTGCAAAAATAACAATATTTTTCACATTTTTTTTATATGAAATTCCCCCAAAAAAATGTAAAAATCAAAATTTTTTAACATTTTCGGCCAATTTGTTTTATGCTACATATGTTTGGTAAAAAAAGATCGCAAAAAGCGCATTTTGATTGGTTTGTGCAAAAGTTATCGCGTTTACTAATAAAGGGAAAGATTTTTGTCATTTTTGTTTTTTTTTTTAACGCGTAATGGTGGCAATCTGTGATTTTTTTTGCGGTACTGCGGACAGATCGGACCCTTGACTGACATTTTTGACTTTTTTGAGGTCTACCAGTGACATTTCTACAGTAATCAGTGCTATACATATGCACTGTTCTTGTAAAATTACACTGGCAGTGAAGGGTTAACTTTTTTTGAGAGGGAGGGGTTATGTGTGTCCCTAGGGGCGTGATTCTAACTGTGATTGGCTGTGGCTTGAGGTGTAGGAACAATGATCAACGGTCCTACATAGTAGAAGCGTATAATCACTATTCCTACACAGGGGAGAATGACAGGCGTTCTGCCTGTGAGGGGCTGACCGCCGCAGTAAATAGTCGCGCGGCGGTCGGCAAGCAGTTAAGTGTGAAAGGCAAGGGTGGAACACACACAAAGCAATCATTAGCAAATTAGGCCTTAAATGTATTAGTATTCCATTTGTGGTGAGGCTCCTAAACCTATAGATATTAAAGTGTTACTTAATCCAATAACAGTAAAATCAGTCTGTATATGCAGTAAAGCATGCTCGTTATACTCACTAAGGGGTTATTCCTATGCATTGTGTAAAAAGGCTGTTTGATCCTGTCTTCTCTGAACCCCCCCCCCTTCTTCCACAGCCCCCAATCCATCTTCTGATAGAACAGAGCCTTGGGGGCACTCTGCACATGCTCAGTTTGGTAAGTATTGCTAGAGCGTTATTTTTTTTTTTCTTGGAAGGGTGCATGTGATCAGCACAGGGCTAATCAGCACTGTCCAGACAGAGGGTCAGGGGTCCTGCAGCCTCGTATGACAAGTCAAAGTTTTGTGTGTGGGGGTGGAGCATCACAAAATGTATACCCTCAGGTGGTACCATTCCATATGTAATACATCTCAAAAATACACAAGTTTTATGGGACTTTACATGTACCACCTGGGGTGTCATAAATAGATACAAATACTATGTATAAAAGCGTAACATTTTTATTGAGTGTCACAAATATACAGGTGCATCTCAGAAAATTAGAATATCATCAAAAAATGAATTTATTTCAGTAATTTAATTCAAAAAGTGAAACTCATACATTTTATATAAATACGTTACACACAGAGTGATATCTTTCAAGCATTTCTTTCTTTTAAATTTGATGATTAAGGGTTACAGCTATTGAAAACACAAAATTCTCTATCTCTGAAAATTAGAATATAACATAAGACCAATAAAAAAAGGACTTTTAATAAAGAAATTTTGGCTTACTGAAAAGTATGTCCATGTACAGTATAGTATGCACTCAGTACTTGGTCGGGGCTCCTTTTGCATGAATTACTGCATCAATGCGGCATGGCATGGAGGGGATCAGCCTGTGGCACTGCTGAGGTGTTATGGAAGCCCAGGTTGCATTGATAGCGGCTTTCAGCTCACCTGTCTGCATTGTTGGGTCTGGGGTCTCTCATCTTCCTCTTGACAATACCCCACAGATTCCCTATGTGGCTTAAGTCAGGTGAGTTTGCTGGCCAATCAAGCACAGTGATACCATGATCATTAAACCAGGTATTGATACTTTTGGCAGTGTGGGCGGTGCCAAGTCTTGCTACAAAATGAAATTAGCATCTCCATAAAGCTGGTCAGCAGAGGGAAGCATGAAGAGCTCTAGAATTTCCTGGTAGAGGGCTGCACTGACTTTGGACTTGATTAAACACAGTGGACCAACCAACACCAGCAAATGACATGGCTCCCCAAATCCTCGCTGACCTCACTGACCTCACTGGACCTCATGCAACTTGGATTCTGTGCCTCTCTACTTTTCTCCAGACTCTGAGACCTTGATTTCCAAATGAAATGCAAACATTTCCACAGTCCATGATGATTTGAGGAGCCAATCTGTCACCTGCTGGTGTTGGTCCACTGTGTATGTACATAGACATACTTTTCTGTAAGGCAACATTTCTGTATTAAAATCTTTTTTTTTTTTTTTTTATTGGTCTTATGTAATATTCAAATTTTTGGGTTTTCACTATCTGTAAACCATAATCATCACAATTAAAAGAAAGAAATGTTTGAAATATATCAACTTGAGGGCCTCGGATTTCATTAAAACGTACTGTAACAACATATAAAAGTACATATAAATCAGTATCTGTGTATATATATATATATATATATATATATATATATATATATATATATATATATATATATATATATAATAACATATAGCATCGTTGTCATTAATTAGTGTTCAACATAAATACATGTTGTATCCACCATGAAGTATCAAGAGGGATGGATCGAGTCCATAAAATATAAATCTGATACTGGTATTTATCAGGTGTATAACCGATATCCAACATCCAAAGCCTAGTCTATGTATCACCAACATGGCTAAAATGGGTATACAGATTAAAGCATAATCACCTGCAGGTGGAGTGCATGAACTTTTGGCGATATAAAGTGTGCCAGGTTCTTAGGGAACTTCCCTGTTCCTCCTCGGCAGAGATGTATAGTAACTAAGTAGAACTACTTCACTACTGTACTTACCGTATATACTCGAGTATAAGCCGACCCGAGTATAAGCCGAGGCCCCTACTTTTACCACAAAAAGATGGGAAAAATGATTGACTCGAGTATAAGCCTAGGGTGAGAATGCAGGGCGGCGGGCATGGTGCAGGAGAATGCAGGGCGGCGGGCATGGTACAGGAGAATGCAGGGTGACTGGCATGGTACAAGAGAATGCAGGGTGACTGGCATGGTGCAGGAGAATGCAGGGTGGCTGGCATGGTGCAGGATAATGCAGGGTGACTGGCATGGTACGAGAGGATCCGGGGTTGTGGGCATACTACAGGAGATGCAGTGCTGTGGGCATGGTACAGGTGGACCATGCCCGCAGCACTGCATCCCTTGTAGTATACCCGCAGCCCTGCAGAATGGCAGGTAGTGCAGCAGTTTCCCTTACCTGTTCCAGAGGCGCCTTCATTTTAAAAATGGCGCCGCCCGGCGCCGACACGTCATTGCGCGAGCGACGCTGCCGCTCGTATACTTTCGGCTATTCCCGGCCTCTCCCGAGCGGTGGCAGGGCGCGTGCGCAATGACATGTATGCGCCGGGCGGCGCCATTTTTAAAACTCAAGCACGTCGGAGCGGCCGGGAACTTTTTTTTCTTGACTTGAGTATAAGCCGAGGGGGACGTTTTCAGCACACAAAAAATGTGCTGAAAAACTCGGCTTATACTCGAGTATATACGGTAAGTACCGAAAGGCGGTATCTGTACTTTCCTAGAGTAGAATTTTTTTCTCCTACTTCCACTTTTACTTCACTACATTTTTTCAATGATTTCAATACTTCTACTCCAATATTTTTTTTTTGTGCTGCATAGTTACAATTATAAAAATTACCACTGCCAGAACAGTAGATGGCAGGTTTCATGAAGCTCAAAACATGTGTATTATCAGCGCATACAAAAATAAAAGCTACTGTATGTATAAATAAAAGCTGCATTTGAAATAATAAAAAACAATATGATGTTCAAACTTTTGACTTCTTTCTTTAATAACTACATAACACAGTACTTGTACTTTTACTTTCAGTACTTGAGTAGCAAAATTTTTTAAAAAAACTACTTGCAATACTTAAGTACAAAAAATGTTGAATACTTTAGTACTTCTACTCAAGTCACTTTTTGATCGAGCACTTGTACTTTTACTCAAGTATGGGTTTCGAGTACTTTATACAACTCTGCTCCTCAGGTTGTTCTTGTTCTGTTCTGTCAGAGTACGTGTCAGTCTGTGTAATAAGATTCCAAATTTTGTGTAATAAGAGTCCAAATTTTAACATATACTTATGTTTTCATAAGTATGTGTTAAAATTTAGAATCCTTTTACATAGACTTGACATGTATTCTGACGCAGAACAACCCGAGGTGGAACAGGGAAGTTCCCCACGGGCTGGCAGACTCTATATCACCACAAGTTCAGGCACTCCACTTACAGGTGATTATGCTTTAATCTGTATACCCATTTTAGCCATGTTGGTGATACATAGACTAGGCTTTGGATGTTAGAGAATGGTTGTACACCTGATATATACCAGTATCAGATTATATTTAATGGACTTGATCCATCCCTCTTGATAGACATGCGTTTATGTTGAACTCCAATTAATGACAGTGATGCAATATGTTATGGAATGTATATACATATACAGTATATATATATATATATATATATATATATATATATATATATATATATGTACTTGTATATGTTACAGTACATTTTGATAAAAAATCCAAGGCCCTGAAGAAGCAGGTCAGCCCGCAAAACGCGATGGCCCAATTTAAAGCGGAGTTCCACCCTGGATTTTTTTTTTTTTTTTTTTAATACCCCCGGGACAGTCAGGGCTAGTGCATTCCACAATGGCTAGCCTCTGATCTGTCCCGGGTTGCACTTACCTGTTAGGACAAATACTTACCTTGCAAACGTCTTGTCCAGCGCTGCCATCTCAGATGTGGGCAGCTTGAAGCCAGCGCGTCCTCTTCGGCGTCTTCTTCCGCCTTCTTTGGTCCCACGATGCTCTGCGCCGGCCCCGACGTCACTTCCGGGTCGCGCGCGTCATCCCTCCACAGCTTCTGGGCATGCCCAGAAGCTGTTTAGAAGGGGATGACGCGCGCGACCCGGAACTGACGTCGGGGCCGGTGCAGGCGCAATGATTCCTGGGAGCTATGACGTCCAGCTCCCAGGAATCATTGCAGAGCCAGGAAGTGACGACGGGCCGCGGCCGAGGAAGGAGGAAGAAGGAAGTAAGGTAAGTATATTTTCTTCGCTACAAGGTAAGTAAAAAAAAAAAAAATATGCGATTATCCATTTCTTTTTCAGGTGACCCGGAGCGAGAAGATGGAGGTAAGTATAAAAATAGGGTGGAACTCCACTTTAACAGATTTTGAAGCCAGGGAAGAAACCATCCCAGATGGCTGACTTGTTGATATGTTTTTAAACCTTTTTATTTACTTGTGACACTCTTAATAAAAATGTTATGCTTTTATACATAGTATTTGTATGTGTTTATTACACCCCAGGAGGTACACGTAAAGTTCCATAAAACGTAAGTGTATTTTTTAGATGTATCATAGGACAGTCAGAGGGTAAGGAAAACTCCTCTTACAAGCTTTAACCAATTCTCAGCTGGACACTGACAGAAGTCACAAGACTGCTATATACTGCTGAAGAAAAAAGGTATTTAGCAGTTTATATTTACTAAAATAATTGCATTTCCATGTTCTGTGTACGGTGGGAGATCAGATATAGTGAATGCAGGGTCCTGGGTTAAGTAACAGTTTAACAATCTTTTCACGTCATGTTAATACACATTAGAACATTAGAATTAGCTTTCTTGTACAAGGGATAGATGATTCTTTTATGCATACAGCCTAGTTCTAATCAGGGATAATGGTTGCTCGGGAGCAGTATTTACAGCACAGTGTGTAACATTACCTCATCTGACCATGATATACTATGAGGACTCGGTGTTGTCTTTCATGAAGCATGGCTGCCTTAGACGGTAAATGAGAAAATCCCCTACTGTCAGTCAGAGAACCCTCACTTCTGACTCATGTTTTACAGGGGAATATCTTGGTCAAGAAAAAAAAAAATAGGAATTAAAAATAAAGTGCAACACTAGCCACATACTTAAAAATCTGTTATATATACACTTCTACCTATCAAAATATTTTTTGTTTCAATATGTTTATTGTTTTGAAAAGGAACACAAAAAATCAAGTAAGCATTGGAATCGCCCACCCGGGGCAGGTCATTTTAACAAATAGAGATAAAGTATAATCCTGTAAATTAAGATAAAGGGATCCTGAAACATAGGGATGATAATAAAACCCCCAAAATGCAAAAATGCCATACCCCCTATCCAGTGCTGTCTCTTGGCCTAGGCCAACAAAGCCCAGGCCTAGGGCAGCACTTTGTAGGGGGGGGGGGGGGGGGGGCAACAAAACATTTGGACTTGCGTCTGCTGCCACTGATTATTTCACTTATTTGTATAATGACTATAGACTTTCTATTTATTATACAAATAAGTGACATAATCCTATGTTTACAATCAGTGGCAGCAAACACAAGTCCAAATATCTTAAAAGAACTGATGGGGCTGCACTGATATGGCAGCACTGATATGCTGCTGTGATGGCCACTAATGAGTTGCCAATGGTGGGTACTGATAATCTGCACTGATGGGGACTAATAAGGCTGCATTGATAAGGCAGCGCTGATATCCTGCACTGTTGGGCACTGATGAAGCTGCACTGATGGGCATGAGGCTGCACTGAAAGGCTTCATTGATGGGGCTGCACTGATATGGTTCCCTGGTGGGCACTGATATGTTGCACTGATGGGCACTAATAGGCTGCACTGATGGCCACTAATGAGGCGGCACTGATAAGCTGTACTGATGGGCACTGATATGATGCACTGATGGGGCTGTACTGATGGCCACTGATGGGGCTGTACTGATGGCCACTGATGAGGCTGTACTGATATGCTGCACTGATGAGACTGTACTGATATGCTGTACTGATGAGGCTGTACTGATGGGCAGTAATGAGGCTGCACTGATGGGCAGTAATGAGGCTGCCCTGATGGGCTCTGATAGACTGTGATTGTGGTCTGTGGTTTACAGATGACAGGGCGGGTCATAAACAGCAAGGAGTGTGGCCTTTACAGGAAGGGGTGGGTCATATTTCAATTAGGGGTGCACAAGTTTAGTCAGGCCTAGGGCAGCACAAAACCTAAATACACCACTGCCCCTATCCGACTTCCACCTTCCAGGGGTGAGGGAGGGAGCTGTTTATGGTGGAAGTCGGATAGGATCCAATAGGATCCAATTTAAATACCCCCTCCAAGCATCTCTTTTGGATACACACAGGAACACGGGATTAACATCCTCCAAATGCTGTAACCTTACAGCAGTAAGGTAAGGGTGGTTGCTACACACAGAAAGTTTTTTTTAATCTCAATGTATAGAGTGCATTAGGATAAAAAAAACCTTCTGACTTTACAACTCTTTTAAGCTCACAGGAAGCGACAAGGACCTGCATTTCCAGTATGAGGTTCATTTTCTTTTCTGCACTTGCTGATATTTTTACCCTGAAAAGTGAAAACTAATGTAGCTACAACATCCAAGGCCAGAGTCTGATAAGCTGAAATATAATAAATCAGGGGTGTTCAAACTATGGCCCTCCAGTTGTTCAGAAACTACAATTCCCATCATGCCTAGTCATATCTGGACATGTCAGAGTTTTACAATGCCTCATAGGATGTGTAGTTCCTCAACAGCTGGAGGGCCCTAGTTTGAGGATCCCTGTATTAAATGGTTGTTTTTTTGGTTGAGATACATTTTAGAAATAACCACCTATACTCTTTTCGTTTTTCAGATTGCAGCTACTATTTTATATAGTAGTTCTTGAGATGTTGTATTGGATTCCAGGGCAAATTGCACACAATCATGCCCTGAGAATTGCAGAGGGGAATCAACACATGGTGGACCACCAGTGAAGGTCTGTTCCTCTCAGATGATGTCTATGTTGTTATTGGACATTTAGACACTGAATCTTCCAGTTCCCCCATACAGCTAAATTTACACATCTCAGAACTACCTTTTTCCACTCATTTCAAACCACTTCCTGATGGAGGTCTTATCTGGTGCTGAGTATCTGTTTCTGGGCAATTTGGAGCCCTGTGTACTGCTGCCCAGATGCGGTGGGCATGGTGTGGCTGGCACAACGTGGTTCGCAGTTTTGGCAGCTGATGCTATTATTCCATTTTATTTCTAAGAACCTGAGACAGTGTATAAACTGTAGCTGGACTACAGAACTTGGAAACTTAAATAATGCCAGGAAAAGCAATAGACCAATGTGAAACATGCTTAGTGTACAATACAAATTCTTACGCCGCTCTCCATGTAACCCAATAACATGCCTTGACAGCGCTAGGTATCATTAAAAGGAAAAGGAGGCCAAGAGAGACAGGGCTCAGATACTATATGGCTAAAATGGTTTATTTTTACCAGCACAGAAGCTCTTCAAATCGAGAAAAACTGTCTGTGAGGAATTCAAAAATGAATGCAGTTTTTTTTTGTAAAACATTTTAAGTACAACTAGTACAGTACACAACTAGATGGTATACAAGGAGGCTATATGTATCCACCACTGTAATGCATATATTTGGTGGCAGTGTGGCTGGGCCGCCGCACATGTGCAACTATGGGAGTCTAAGGTTCTATGCTGAGGTCACGCTCACTGCGTGCTCTCAGCATGTTGACCAAGTTCTCACCATCAGCTTTTGGTCCCTGTGGTGGGAAGCCAGAACAGGCCCCCGATTATGTGCCACTGTGAGAGCAAGTCACAGCAATCATGCAAAGAAGATGTTATTTAAAGGAAAAAAGTAGGGCGCATAAAGCGAGGGACTTTCAAAAAAGGGTGCTGGTATGCAACAAATAGATGAAAGAAATAGGTGTAAAATATCAAACAAATTTCATTTTTATTGAAGGAAAATAAAAAGATATAAAATGTATTCTGTATTCACAGGATACAACAACAATATAGACATGTTGCTATTAAAAACAATTACAGTTATAGACCATGTTCTTATACATTGAATATAAATGGATATCAGATCCTACACAGGGGTAAATAGTGAACACCGTATACCCTATACCATCCGAAAATGATGTCTGTGCAGAAAGCGATGTTGCCCACAAATTATTGACCCGACATGTTTCACAGCAATAGCCGCTTCCTCAGGGGTATTTGGGGTTTTTTTTCTATACAAAGTTCAAATAAGAACACTAGGGTAAAGAAAAAAAAAGAACAGTAAGCATAAAAGGTCATATATATATATATATATATATATATATATATATATATATATATATATATATATACCATAAATACAAAAAGATAATATAATGCCATACATGTATCAAAAACTTGATGTCTCCATAACAGTATTATTCAAATATAACAATATCTGAATAATACTGTTATGGAGACATCAAGTTTTGTCGCAACTTTTTGTTGCATACCAGCACCCTTTTTTGAAAGTCCCTCGCTTTATGCGCCCTACTTTTTTCCTTTAAATATCTACATTGGGACGTGGTGCTTATACCTTGTGGAACAACTACCCTTATGAGCTTGTCTCCCCTCCTTCCAAAGAAGATGTTAAAAACCCTTTTAACTACCTCCCACCCGGGCCATTGTAGATATACGGCCGGGCGGGAGTCTCGTCCTTCTGAATGGACGTTCCGGAACGTCCTTCAGAAGGAGAGAGATCGCGCAGCCGCGGGCACGCGCAGCGGCGCGATCTCGATGTGCCTGTGTCCCTCGGACACAGAGCAACATCATTCGGCAGGAGGGCCCTGTGATTGGCCCTCCTGATCACATGACGGCTGTGTCCAATCACAGCCGTCATGTAATGTAAATAGAGCCGTTGTAACGGCTTCGATCTCTTCTCCTCCTGACAGATCCTGTCAGTGAGGAGAAGAGAAGAGGATCGGTGCTGCTGCGGGGGTGATCAGTGAGTATTTCTAATTACTCACTGATCACAGGGGGGGTCTGTGCTGGTAATCAGAATATTGATTTCCAGTGCAGCCCTGGGGGGGGGGGGGAGGGGTGCCACTAAGCCACCAGGGATGCCCACCCATGACCACCAGGGATGCCCATTATGGCCACCAGGGATGGCAAGCATTGCTCAGAGAGCCCCCCAGTGCCCTCCCTATCAGTGTTGCCCACCAATGCCATCTATCAGTGCTGCCCACCAGTGCCGTTATTGCGATCTATCAGTGCCACCCACCATTGCGCATTATTGCCCACCAGTGCTGCCTATCAGTGCCCCCCATCAGTGCCGATCAGTGCCACCCATCAGTGCCGATCATTGCCGCCCAACAGTGCAACCTATCAGTGCCCATCAGTGCCGCCAATCAGTGCCCATCAGTGCTGCCTATCAGTGCCCATCAGCGCTGCCTATCAGTGCCCACCAATGCTGCATATCAGTGCTATCTATCAGTGCCACATATCAGTGCCCATCAGTGCTGCATATCAGTGCTACCTATCAGTGCCCATCAGTGCTGCGTATCAGTGCCACCCCATCAGTGCCACCCCATCAGTGCCACCCCATCAGTGTCTCCTCATCAGTGCCTGTCAGTGTGGCATCATCAGTGCTCATCAGTGCAGGAAAAAACATATCTATTTACAAAATTTTATAACCTAAACAAAAAAACTTTTTTTTTTTTTTTCAAACTTTTCAGTCTTTTTTTATTTGTGCACCAAAAAAGAAAAAACCTGGCGGTGATCAAATACCACCAAAAGAAAGCTCTATTTGTGGGGAAAAAATGACACAAATTTGGTTTAGGTACAGCGTTGCATGACCGCGCAATTGTCATTCAAATTGCAACAGCGCTAAAAGCTGAAAATTGGTCTGGGAAGGAAGGGGGTTTAAGTGCCCAGTATTGAGGTGGTTAAAG
This sequence comes from Pelophylax lessonae, assembly GCF_965119305.1. Classification (NCBI taxonomy): domain Eukaryota; kingdom Metazoa; phylum Chordata; class Amphibia; order Anura; family Ranidae; genus Pelophylax; species Pelophylax lessonae. The sequence goes on along the minus strand of NC_138778.1, from coordinate 42,477,528 downwards.
AGCCTCTGGGAAGGTGCAGGAAGGTGCTTAAGTGGTAATAAAAGCATAAATACTCACCTATGCTCCAATGATCTTCTCCCTGGCTTCTTCCACATAGCCAATCATCCACCGTCTTGATTGGCCAGGGTGGGATGAAATTACTCCTGTGCATGTGCAGGAGTAAAGTCATCCTGGCACACAGGGAGTGTCCTGGAATGTAAACTGAGTTGTGTATGGAGGGGATTTTTTTTTTTTTTTTTTACAGAGGTATTGCATGTCTCTTCTGCAATAAAAAGCCTGCCTGTCCACATATTTTAACATTTTGTCTTTAGTTCCACTTTAATTTTGAAGATTAGCATAGCTGAACTGGAAGAATGTCCTTAAAATATATCAGGGCAAAAAAAAGAAATCAATGCATCTATGCAATGCATGCACATTTCCCAGGTTTTATCCCATTGACAATGCTACAATTACAGGAAAATACCTGTTGATCTGACAGAAATTTGCTCCTAACTTGTTTGGGCTGAAAACACAGTGACGTTACTGCATTGAAACCCCAAGAAGTGTTGTCAGCCCTAATTAGTTCTAGTCCACTGGAATACAGAACACCTCCCTTGTTCCTAATCAGGATAACATAGAGGGATTTTGTAGTCTGGAGAATTCAGTCAGGACTGATAACACTGTGTGGAATTTCAGTAAAGCCGAGGATGAGTTTACAGTTCTAACTAGATATTAGGAGCTCCCTGGATCAGAGGCGTAACTAGAACCTTCAGGGCCCCGATGCAAAAAACCATGAAGGGCCCCCCCGGACCCCTGGCCCGGGGCCCTTCCCTTCATGCCTAGGGCTCCTTCCACTGATCCTGGGGCCCTTTACTCTCATTGTGGGACCCTTTATTACGGTCCCACAGCGGGACCCTTTCACAAGTTTTGCAGTGGGCCCCCCTCCTGCCATCTTGGGGCCTCCCCACAGTGGTGGAATGCCAGGGCCCCGTCACAAGTGTGACCTTTGAGATCCTTGAAGTTCACAGTAGTTTTTATTTTTTTGGTATTTTAATTGTATTATATTTTATCATTTTATTTTATTTTTTTACAACGTCACTGACTATGACTCTGTCCATTCAGAAAAGGAAGGAGCTGGAAAATTACATTTTTACCGACCCCTTCCTGGTTCTCTATTGTGACACATCCCCTGCAGCAGCCGGCAGGAGAGGAGAGGGAGCACGGGGGGGGGGGGGGACAGCAGAACACAAGTGAACTGGATAGGAGGAGTGGCGGGGGCAGCATACAGAGGAACCAATCTCCTAATTTTCCTCTTGCAGCTACAAGAGGAAAAAGGAGGACAGTGATTTCTCTACATGTTGCCCCCACGCCCCTCCTATCCAGGTGTACAGGGGAGCCGCACAGGCCCCCTGGAGCATGGGGCCCGGTAGCGATTGCAACCCCTGCAACCCCTGTAGTTACGCCCCTGCCCTGGATTTAAAGCAGGATCAACTTTCACTTTTACTGTCATCTCTACTGTTTTCATATAGTCACTTCTGCCCATTTTTGCCCTTATATTGAGGACTACAGTATATTACTATATAGTTTACTGGCAGTCCTGCCGCTATCAGACCACAGAACTATTAGCACCATATGTGACCGTTAAACCATTGCTTCCATTGCACTTGCATTGTTTCACCCCCCCCCCTTTTTTTTTGCCTCACCCCAATCTTAGGTTCACCAACTTTAGAAAGTTCCCAGGTAGTATAATATATATATATATATATATATATATATATATAAAAAAAAAAGGAGAAATGGTATGTAGAGCCTCAGTAAGAATTGTACATCTAATACTTTGTTAATCTTTTCATAAACTTTATCAATTCTGTTAAGAATAATGCCTAAACTAAGGGTCAGAATGCTGATGTCAGCGCCCCAATAGGGACACATGCCCTAATGACATTGACAGAACATGGAAATGTCTCCATATAAGGGCAGTGGTAAAAATCAACAAACAATCCAAGGTTGCCCCATGACGTATTCTAAATTGTTCAATAATTCTGCTGGAAGATTTTTAGGCAGGATTTCCCTTATGTGCTCACCTATTCTTACTCAAGGCTCTTTTTTAGTCTTTCCTATATACAACTATTTTTTAAGGGCATCACATTTGATAGATAACATGTTTTACAATGTATAAATGACCTAATATCAAAAGTTTGAGTAGTTTCAGGATTTTTAAACTCTTTAGTTCGCTTAACATATTTGTGTCACGGAACCATGAACCAGACGTACAACAACAGATAAGTGAAAATAAGAAGGCTTCATTGAAAATCAAGCTGTAAAGCAGAAGTCCAAACGGATGGCGAAACCGAGGCAGAGTCCTTGCGAAGCCAGAGGTCAGGAACCAGGAGGGTAGTCAGACGAAGCCGGGATCAGGAACCAGCAGGGTAGTCAGACGAAGCCAGGATCAGGAACCAGCAGGGTAGTCAGACGAGGCCAGGATCAGGAACCAGCAGGGTAGTCAGACGAAGCCAGGATCAGGAACCAGCAGGGTAGTCAGACGAAGCCAGGATCAGGGACCAGAAGCAGCAGCAGTCTTAGAAGCATGTGAACACAGGAGGACCAAGCAAGGAACTGAAGCCACAGACCTCCTATATATATGAGCTAGGCATCCAGCTCCTCCCAGTGGGAAGGAGGAGCCGCAGGGTGGGAGGCTACAAGAAACCCAGAAACCAAGATGGCCGCCAGCACATGTCAAATGAAGGAGAACAGCAAGAAGGTAAGACCATGACAGTACCTCCCCCTCAAGGGCCCCTCCTCCGCGGAGTAAAGAACGGTTTCTGAGGGAAGCGTGCGTGGAAGGCTCGGAGCAAGGCAGGAGCATGGACATCTGCGGAGGGAACCCAGGAACGCTCCTCTGGACCATAACTACGCCAATGAACCAAAAACTGCACCCGACCGCGGACCAGGCGTGAGTCCAGGATATTGCTCACCTCATACTCCTCACGATTGCCCACTTGGACCGGACGGGGCCGAGGAACCGAGGAAGTGAAACGATTACACACCAGTGGCTTCAACAGGGAGACATGAAACACGTTGGAGATCCGCATGCCAGGAGGAAGCGCAAGGGCATAGGCTACCGGGTTTACCCTGCGAAGCACTCGGAAGGGACCAACAAAGCGAGGCGCCAGCTTGGGAGTGGGCACTCGAAGGTTGAGGTTGCGGGTGGACAACCATACACGGTCTCCGGCCTGGTAGGAAGGAGCAGGCGCTCGTCTGCGATCAGCCTGGAGTCTCTGGCGCTGCGCAGAGACCTCAAGGGACTTCTGGATCTGTACCCAAGAAGCGCGTAGGACGAAAAGGTGATCCTCCACAGCCGGAATATCCTGGGGAGAGAATACCTCCGGTAACCCATAATTGGCCATGAAGGGAGACGTCCCAGAGGAAGAGTTCACCGCCGTGTTCCTGGCAAACTCAGCCCAAGGCAGGAGGTCAACCCAATTGTCTTGGTGATCGGAGACATAGCAACGAAGGAATTGCTCCAAGGCCTGATTGGATCGTTCTGCGGCCCCATTGGACTGAGGGTGGTAGGCCGAGGAGAAGGAGAGATGAATCCCCAACTGGGAGCAAAAGGCGCGCCAGAACCTGGACACAAACTGACTCCCCCGATCCGACACAATCTCCTTGGGCCGACCGTGCAACCGGAAGACCTCCCTGGCAAAAATCGTGGCCAACTCCTGTGCAGAGGGTAACTTCTTGAGAGGAACACAGTGGCACATTTTGGAAAATCGATCCACAATCATGAGAATGACCGTATGGCCTCGGGATGCAGGGAGGTCCACAATGAAATCCATCCCCAGGTGTGACCATGGGCGCTCCCCGGTGGCTATGGGTTGCAGAAGGCCCAACGGAAGGTGCCGAGGGGACTTACTCTGGGCACAAACGGAGCATGCCGCTACATATGCGGCGATGTCGGAACGTAGGGAAGGCCACCAGAACAGACGTGAAACAGCCCAGGACAGCTGATTCTTTCCAGGATGCCCCGCGGTCTTGGAGTTATGGTAGGTTCGCAACAACCGAGTGCGCAACTCCTCAGGCACAAAACATCTGCCGTTGGGTCTCCCAGAGGGAGCACCAGATTGAGCAGCCAAAATCTGCTCACCCAGGGGAGAGGTCAGGCTGGTGCGAATGGCGGCCAGTATCTGATTCGGAGGTATGACCGAAGTCGGAATCGACTCTTCCCTGGACAGGTCGGAGTACTGCCGTGATAAGGCATCCGCCCTGATGTTCTTGGAACCGGGTAGGTAGGAGACCACGTAATTAAAACGTGACAAGAACAGAGCCCATCTGGCCTGACGTGGTGTCAATCTCTTGGCCTCAGAAAGGTAGGTCAGATTCTTGTGGTCCGTCAGGATGAGGACCGGAACCACCGAACCCTCGAGCAAGTGCCTCCATTCTTTAAGGGCCTGCACGATGGCCAATAACTCCCTGTCACCAATCTGATAGTTGCACTCCGCGGAAGACAGTTTCCGGGAGTAAAACCCACAAGGAAGCAGAGGACCCTCTGGTGTTCTACGCTGAGACAGAAGGGCGCCTACTCCCGTCTCAGACGCGTCCACCTCGAGGACAAAGGGCAACCCAGGGTTGGGATGCGACAGAATCGGAGCCGACACAAAGGCGGACTTTAGAGCCTCAAAAGCTCGGATGGCCTCGAGCGGCCAGACCTGGGAATTACTGCCCTTCCTGGTCAGATCCGTGAGAGGCTTGGCTAGCATGGAAAAGTCCCTGATGAACTTCCGATAATAATTGGCGAAGCCCAAAAAGCGCTGCAGGGAGCGAAGACCATTGGGCTGGGGCCACTGTAAGACAGCCGAAACCTTCTCAGGATCCATGGAGAACCCCTCAGCTGAAATGATGTAACCTAAGAAGGTTACCTGGAATCGGTGAAATTCGCATTTCTCAAGCTTACCGAACAGCTTGTTCTCTCGTAACCGTTGCAACACTCGTCTGACATCCAGAATGTGGGTCTCCATGGATTCAGGATATACCAAGATGTCATCCAAATAGACCACCACACACTGCTGCAACAGGTCACGGAAAACATCGTTAATGAATTCCTGAAAGACTGCGGGCGCATTGCACAACCCAAAGGGCATAACCAAGGATTCATAATGACCGGTCCTGGTGTTAAACGCGGTCTTCCACTCATCGCCCGCCTTGATCCTTACGAGGTTATATGCCGCCCTCAGGTCGAGTTTGGTAAAGACCGTGGCCCCTTTAAGGCGATCGAACAGCTCGGAAATCAAGGGTATCGGGTAAGCGTTCTTGATCGTGATGCGATTGAGACCCCTGTAATCGATGCAAGGCCTCAACTCACCGCCATGTGTCCGTGTGAAAGCGCCTCCTTCACGTACTCCTCCATGGCCTCATTCTCCGCTACCGACAGTGGATAGACCTTGCCACGAGGAGGAACGGCACCAGGTTGTAACTCGATGGCACAATCGTATGGGCGGTGCGGAGGTAGGGCAACCGCGCGCACCTTATCGAATACATCCCGGTACTCCTCGTATTTAGGAGGCAACAGAGAGTCCGAGGAAGTACACAGCAACTTGACAGGCCCATGGATGCAACTAGCCCCACACTGCGGTGACCACGAGAGGATCTCGGCCGATCTCCAATCGAAAGTCGGATTATGCTTCTGGAGCCAGGGGTACCCCAAGACCACCGAGTAGTGTGGAGACGAAATAACCTGGAAGCAGACCGACTCTCTGTGAACGGCACCAATGGCTATCCCCACTGGAAGGGTCTCATGAGTCACGTGTGGCGGCAGAAGGGGTCTGCCGTCTATCGCCTCAAGAGCCAGTGGAGAACCTCGGACCTGCAGAGGAATGGAATTGGCGGCAGCGAACACACTATCAATGAACAAACCACCAGCACCAGAGTCCACCAACGCCTGGGTCGTCACTGAGCCCCCGACCCAGGAGAGGACAACAGTGATCAGTGGTTTGTCAACACGGGAAACCGGGGACGAGGAGACTCCACCCAAGATCTGCCCCCGACAGGATCTCAGGTGCGAGCGTTTCCCGGACGGTTCGGACATGCCAACCGAAAATGCCCACCGAGACCACAGTACATGCATCGACCCTCGCGTCTTCGGAGTACCCTCTCCCCCTCGGACAGGCGAGCAAAGCCCAGCTGCATGGGTTCACCCCCAGCCAAGTCATCCCCAGGAGGCGTGGGAGGAGAGGGAGGCACGGGCGGGACAGCAAAGGTAGGCGCCAATCTGTTAGGAGGCCTCCGCAAACTCTCCTTAAAGGAAGGTCTCTCCCTGAGTCTGGTGTCAATCAAAATCAAGAAAGAAATAAGAGACTCGAGCTCCACTGGTAGGTCCTTAGCTGCAACCTCATCCTTCAAGGCATCCGAGAGACCATGAGAGAAAGCAGCGACCAGAGCCTCATTATTCCAGCCCACCTCTGCTGCCAGGGTACGAAACTCAATGGCGTATTCAGCTACGGATCGTGAACCCTGTCTGATGGACATAAGGAGCTTCGCAGCAGAGGCAGCACGAGCCGGCACATCGAATACCCTCCGAAGAGAAGCAACAAAACCGGAAAACTCGGCAACCACCGGATTGTTGTTCTCCCATAAAGGGCTGGCCCAGGCCAAGGCCTTGTCCGAGAGCAGCGAAATTAAGAAGCCCACCTTTGATCTCTCAGTAGGAAAGGCATGTGGCAGCAACTCGAAATAAATGTCCACCTGGTTAAGAAACCTCGGCACTGAGTTGGCTCTCCCCCAAAGCGCTGTGGAAGGGGGGCAGAACCGGTCATACCCCGAAACACCGCAGGCGCAACAACAGGTGTCGGGGTAGACTCTGGCGCAACAACCGGAGCGGCAGTAGGAGCGGGCCCAGGAGCGACAACCGACCCATCGGCAACGGGAGCGAAATGAGCCGTGCGTTCAAGCAGGGTTTGCAACGGCGAACCGACCCAACAGGTGATCCTGCTGATCAAGTCTGGCAACCAGCGTGGGTAGCGAGGATGGCCCTGTACCGTCAGAATTCATGGCTTGGTCCTAATGTCACGGAACCATGAACCAGACGTACAACAACAGATAAGTGAAAATAAGAAGGCTTTATTGAAAATCAAGCTGTAAAGCAGAAGTCCAAATGGATGGCGAAACCGAGGCAGAGTCCTTGCGAAGCCAGAGGTCAGGAACCAGGAGGGTAGTCAGACGAAGCCGGGATCAGGAACCAGCAGGGTAGTCAGACGAAGCCAGGATCAGGAACCAGCAGGGTAGTCAGACGAGGCCAGGATCAGGAACCAGCAGGGTAGTCAGACGAAGCCAGGATCAGGAACCAGCAGGGTAGTCAGACGAAGCCAGGATCAGGGACCAGAAGCAGCAGCAGTCTTAGAAGCATGTGAACACAGGAGGACCAAGCAAGGAACTGAAGCCACAGACCTCCTATATATATGAGCTAGGCATCCAGCTCCTCCCAGTGGGAAGGAGGAGCCGCAGGGTGGGAGGCTACAAGAAACCCAGAAACCAAGATGGCCGCCAGCACATGTCAAACGAAGGAGAACAGCAAGAAGGTAAGACCATGACAATTTGCGAATAGCACAGCACCCACATTTATACATGCCATTCATGCAGTGTTTTCCCAGCAATGTGTCATTTCTATATTAAAATCTAACCAAATGAAGATCAGATTTTTTGCTTTTAATGCTATCATTAAAAGGTCTTGAACCTACCATCTCTGCAGCTCTTGGATCAGCTTGCAAATTATGCCAAGTTTCTCCAATAAGTTTACCTAACCTCTCCTAATGGGCACCATATTGAGTTATTATAACCTGTACTGCTATCTTGCCCATTCCTGATTTTGCATTGCCAGCGGTGGGCTTTCTAAAAGTGTTTGTTTCAAATAACCATTGTTATTAGAGACCTGCAAGTCCAAAAACATAAATGCATTCTTATCTACCATATAGGTAAGATGAATACTCAAATAACAGATGTTCAAGGCCAGAACTTATCCATCTGGGTTCCTGTGCCCCTTTACACCACCAGCGCATCATCTATGTACCTCAACCACAAGGACATATGATTCATGTATTCAAGTGAGGTGCGAACTTCATTTTCCTGCCAGAACTCCAAAAAGCAGGCAAGCATACCTGGGAGCACAAGCTGTTCCCATGGAGACACTCTTTGCCGGACAATAAAATCTACCAGAAAATACAAAATAATTTTGTTGGAGGATAAGTTTTGAGAGCTGCAGACAAAAAAAAATTGTTTGTTCTTTCTATTGGTTATTGTACACCTAAAAAGAGTTCAACTGCAGCAATTCCCTTCTCGGGGCAGTATTGAAATATACAAAGACTCAACATTGATACCAACAAGAAGGGGAAGTTCCTCCACTCTCAAGTCCTGTATCGGTCTTAGTACATCTCTAGCGCTACATTTGTACAACTAGCTATGCTCTAAGGCACATGTGTCAAACACAAGGCCCGCAGGCGGAATCCGGCCCTCCAGGCCATTTCTTGTGGCCCTCGCACCTCTCCTACAGCTGCAGGAGAGTTTCAGACCTCCTTCAGACCCTGTGCTTTCTGCTTTCCAGCAATGCCTCCAGCTTTTTCCCAGAAGCAGCACAAGGTAAGGGTGGTGCACTGTAATGTAAGGGAGGGTGGGGATTCAACTTCTGATGGTGGGGAGGCTCCTGACATCTCATGTAAGGGTAGGTGATGCTCTGAACATCTAGTCTTACAGATACAACCTGCCCTTTTGAGGGCAATCATATTGCTGATTCGGCCCTCGATTAAATGGAGTTTGCCACCCCTGCTCTAAGGATAGAGTGATGTGGCAGGTTTCCATCGAAGTTGATTCTATGTATCTGTTGTATCTTGTTGAACAGAGCATCAGTTGGATTGTTACATTTGTATCAACTGGCTACATTTACCAGGACACAACTATGGCAGTTTTTTATGGTAGAAAGAATTAAACTATCCCCCCGTTTTTTTTTTTTTTTTTTTTAATTATGGGGAAAGCACCAGAGGCAATTGGCACCTATGCCAGCATTCTATGGATTCTATTGCTACTATATTTTGTTATGATGAGACCTTGATTATACCTTATCCCGATGCCTGATTGTCCATGGTATATAAAATATATAAGGACTGGTTTCATTAAACTGTCAATTCCTGGCTAAAATTTTTGAAGTAGAAATTTTAGGCTTTATTGTGCTATTGTGCTATAGACAATGTTGTCTTATTTTAATGTTAACTTTGCAGAATTTTGTGAGGGGATCATGACTTTTATATAATAAAGGCATTAATTTTTGCAACGTACAGTTATCCCCAAGGTTCTGTATACCATTTCACTTCTTTTTGTTACATAGTTGGTTTGGTTGAAAAAAAAAAAAGACAAAAAAGTCAATTCAGTTCTACCCACAAAAAAAAAAACAAAAAAAAAAAAAACATACAAATTGAAAACTTCCATATACACAATTTCTGGTTTAACCACTTGTCTACCAGGGCTATTTTTTCACACATGATGAAATGCATATTTTAGGCCTGAAGATTAGGCCCCAGAGAGTATATATTTTCTGAAAACAAAGACCCCGGAGAATAAAATAGTTATAGTTGCAATTGTTATAGCACTTGATTTTGGTACACATGTTTATCAAAGACAAATGGTTAGTAAAAAATACACTAAAGTTAATTTAAGTGAACACAAACACAATATATTACCCAATTTTTTTTTGTAAAACAAAAAAGATGAGGATGTGGCAAATAAATAGATACCCAACATGTCAAGCCTTCAAATTGCACATGCCCATGCATGCACACACTACACGCATTACATTTTAATGCAAGTAACTGTGCACCACTCTAGGCTGCTGCTCTCATACTCCTTGAACGCACTGCATGGTACATGCCCAGCCCGCCAACCGTTGCTATAACATAAAAGTTAGTTCGGATGGCTGCACTCTTCATATGCTTTATTAAGAAACACCCAAGATGGACAGCAGCTACAGTATCTGTACTCAGGCTAGGTTCACACCTATGCGGGTGGCTGCGGGTGCGGGAAAACGTGCTGCTCTTAGGAGACGCATGGGGCTGCTATTGTTTCTCAATGGCACCACCACGCATCTCAGCCTGTAGCAAGTTTGCGGGTGTAAGAACCACAGGGAAATTGCATGGTCTTTTTGAACATGCGATTTCCCTGCGGCTGTGTTTTTGAAAAGGTGTTTGTACCTTCATTTCATGCAAACGTGGGATGCAAAAACACTAAGGTGTTAACCTAGTGTTACAGGTTATCAGTAAACCATGAATAAAGGACCTAAAATTATCACTCTTACTCCAACGTTCACGGTGAAATAGAAATGGTGTAGCACAATCATTGCTCTGAAAGATTATTTTTACAGAGATACATACCACTCTGTGTACATTATCTCACAAAAGTGAGTACATCCCTCACATTTTTGTAAATTATTTATTATATCTTTTCATGTGACAATGCTAAAGAAATGACACTTTGCTACAATGTAAAGTAGTGAGTGTACAGCTTGTATAACAGTGTAAATTTGCTGTCCCCTCAAAATAACTCAACACACAGCCATTAATGTCTAAACCACTGGCAACAAAAGTGAGCACACCCATAAGTGAAAATGTCTAAGTTGGGCCCAAAGTGTCAATATTTTGTGTGGCCACCATTATTTTCCAGCACTGCTCTAACCCTCTTGGGCATTCACCAGCGCTTCACAGACTGCCACTGGAGTCCTCTTCCACTCCTCCATGACGACATCACGGAGCTGGTGGATGTTAGAGACCTTGAGCTTCTCCACTTACCATTTGAGGATGCCCCACAGATGCTCAATAGGGTTTAGGTCTGGAGACATGCTTGGCCAGTCCATCACCTTTGCCCTCCACTTCTTTAGCAAGGCAGTGGTCGTCTTGGAGATGTTATCATGTTGGAATACTGCCCTGGGGCCCAGTCTTTCGAAGGGAGGGGATCATGCTCTGCTTCAGTATGTCACAGTACATGTTGGCATTCATGGTTCCTTCAATGAACTGTAGCTCCCCAGTGCTGGCAGCACTCATGCAGCCCCAGACCATGACACTCCCACCACCATGCTTGACTGTACGCAGGACACACTTGTCTTTGTACTCCTCACCTGGTTGCCACCACACACCCTTGACAAAATCTGAACCAAATTTATTTTGGTCTCATCAGACCACAGGACATGGTTCCAATAAGCCATGTCCTTAGTCTGCTTGTCTTCAGCAAACTGTTTGGGGGCTTTCTTGTGCATCATCTTTAGAAGAGGCTTCCTTCTGGGACGACAGCCATGCAGACCATTTTAATGCAGTGTGCAGCGTATGGTCTGAGCACTGACAGACTCACCCCCCACCCCTTCAACCCCTACAGCAATGCTGGCAGCACTCATACATCTATTTCCCAAAGACAACCTCTGGATATGATGCTGAGCACGTGTACTCAACACCTTTGGTAGACCATGACGAGGCCTGTTCTGAGGGGAACCTGTCCTGTTAAACTGCTGTATGGTGCTGCAGCTCAGTTTCAGGGTCCTGGCAATCTTCTTATAGCCTAGGCCATCTTTATGTAGAGCAACAATTTTTTTTTTCAAATCCTCAGAGAGTTCTTTGCCATGAGGTGCCATGTTGAACTTCCAGGGAACAGTATGAGAGAGTGAGAGTGATAACACCAAATTTAACACACCTGCCCCCATTCACACCTGAGGCCTTGTAACACTAACAAGTCACAGGACACTGGAGAGGGAAAATGGCTAATTGGGCCCAATTTGGACATTTTCACTTAGGGGTGTACTCACTTTTATTGCCAGCGGTTTAGACATTAATGGCTGTGTTAAAGAAGGATAAGGTGATGAACCAAAAACCTAATTTAAATTAATTAAATAGGTGTAAAGGAACAAATGTGTGTAAAAGATTATTAATAGAAAAAATTACTAAACAATTCCTAATAAAATTATTAGTGTGGAGTGATCCAAAATTTAGAAGCAGCAATCAACACTTACAAGTGAAATAATGACAAAGGAATACTTATTGCTAAATACAAGATTGCGCTCAACTAAAACACTAATGTGAACAACATAGTGCAAAATTGCAAACCAAAGTGCAAAAATTGCAATAAAGTGCAAATAGTGCAAAACCAATAAACCAAAAATTTAGAGTGAAAAATAACATTCCAAAATGTCCATAACAAAGTCCAATATATGTGACAACGGATATCCAAATGATAGGAGACACTTGATATATGTGTTGGGTAGCAATATACACCTCCACCAGATCACCCTGAGTGTATATGTGCTTACCAGAGACTATGGACCCCTTATTATAGGGGGTTGATAGAGCAGATATAATCCCAGACACCAGGCATCAAAGAAAGGCACCGTCTCCCCGTATTCACAGATGATTCCACGTATGCAACCTGGAGATGGGGCCCCCATACAACATAACCAGGAAAAACAAAGAATGGTCTCGATAGTGAAGTACGTTTAAGCAAGAAAAGTTTATTCAGAGATGGATGCACTTACATTTAGTAGATAAAAGCAGGGCATAAAGGATTAAACACACGGTCTCCGGTTCACGGACGACTTCTGCGTTCCACGAGCGTGTAACCCGGAGTTGGAAGTAGGTTGGCGCAGTCACAGATCCTTACGATGCCTTTCTTTGATGCCTGGTGTCTGGGATTATATCTGCTCTATTGACCCCCTATAATAAGGGGTCCATAGTCTCTGGTAAGCACATATACACTCTGGGTGATCTGGTGGAGGTGTATATTGCTACCCAACACATATATCAAGTGTCTCCTATCATTTGGATATCCATTGTCACATATAATTGACTTTTTTATGGACACTTTGGAATGTTATTTTTCACTCTAAATTTTTGGTTTATTGGTTTTGCACTATTTGCACTTTATTGCAATTTTTGCACTTTGGTTTGCAATTTTGCACTATATTGTTCACATTAGTGTTTTAGTTGAGCGCAATCTTGTATTTAGCAATAAGTATTCCTTTGTCATTAATGGCTGTGTGTTGAGGTATTTTGAGGGGAAAGCAAATTTACACTGTAAGTCCCTGTTCACACTGGGGCGACCTGTGAGGCGACCTGGTCGCCTCACAGGTCGCCGTAGGTCGCCTTCCATAGGGAAGCTGCGGACCCATTCTAATAGGAGCGACACAAGTCGCTCCGACTTAGAAAAAGGGTCCGGAGCTTCTTTGGGGCGACCCGGAGCGACCGTCATAGACTTCAATGTTATGAAGTCCGTGCCGACCGCTCCAAGGTTGCGGCACGCTGCTCGCACCGCGACCTCGGAGGTCGCCCCTGGAAGTCGGATCGCCCCGGTGTGTACGGGGCCTTATACAAGCTGTACACTCACTACTTTACATTGTAGCAAAGTGTCATTTCTTCAGTGTTGTCACATGAAAAAATATTTACAAAAATGTGAGGGGTGTACTCATTTTTGTGAGATACTGTAGAATACAGATACACCGCTCTGTGTATAATACAGATACACACCACTCTGTGTATAATACAGATACACCGCTCTGTGTATAATACAGATACACCACTCTGTGTATAATACAGATACACACCACTCTGTGTATAATACAGATACACACCACTCTGTGTATAATACAGATACACCACTCTGTGTATAATACAGATATACACCACTCTGTGTATAATACAGATACACACCACTCTGTGTATAATACAGATACACACCACTCTGTGTATAATACAGATATAAACCACTCTGTGTATAATACAGATACACACCACTCTGTGTATAATACAGATACACCACTCTGTGTATAATACAGATACGCACCGCTCTGTGTATAATACAGATACGCACCGCTCTGTGTATAATACAGATACACACCGCTCTGTGTATAATACAGATACACACCACTCTGTGTATAATACAGATACACACCACTCTGTGTATAATACAGATACGCACCGCTCTGTGTATAATACAGATATACACCACTCTGTGTATAATACAGATATACACCACTCTGTGTATAATACAGATACGCACCGCTCTGTGTATAATACAGATACACCACTCTGTGTATAATACAGATATACACCACTCTGTGTATAATACAGATATACACCACTCTGTGTATAATACAGATATACACCACTCTGTGTATAATACAGATACACACCACTCTGTGTATAATACAGATACACACCACTCTGTGTATAATACAGATTCACCACTCTGTGTATAATACAGATACGCACCGCTCTGTGTATAATACAGATACACCACTCTGTGTATAATACAGATATACACCACTCTGTGTATAATACAGATACACACCACTCTGTGTATAATACAGATACACACCACTCTGTGTATAATACAGATACGCACCGCTCTGTGTATAATACAGATACACACCGCTCTGTGTATAATACAGATACACACCACTCTGTGTATAATACAGATATACACCACTCTGTGTATAATACAGATATACACCACTCTGTGTATAATACAGATACACACCACTCTGTGTATAATACAGATACACCACTCTGTGTATAATACAGATACACCGCTCTGTGTATAATACAGATATACACCACTCTGTGTATAATACAGATATACACCACTCTGTGTATAATACAGATACACACCACTCTGTGTATAATACAGATACACCACTCTGTGTATAATACAGATATGCACCGCTCTGTGTATAATACAGATACACACCACTCTGTGTATAATACAGATACACACCACTCTGTGTATAATAGATACACACCACTCTGTGTATAATACAGATACACACCACTCTGTGTATAATACAGATACACACCACTCTGTGTATAATACAGATTCACCACTCTGTGTATAATACAGATACACACCGCTCTGTGTATAATACAGATACACCACTCTGTGTATAATACAGATATACACCACTCTGTGTATAATACAGATATACACCACTCTGTGTATAATACAGATACACACCACTCTGTGTATAATACAGATACACCACTCTGTGTATAATACAGATACGCACCGCTCTGTGTATAATACAGATACGCACCGCTCTGTGTATAATACAGATACACACCGCTCTGTGTATAATACAGATACACACCACTCTGTGTATAATACAGATACACACCACTCTGTGTATAATACAGATACGCACCGCTCTGTGTATAATACAGATATACACCACTCTGTGTATAATACAGATATACACCACTCTGTGTATAATACAGATACACACCACTCTGTGTATAATACAGATACACCACTCTGTGTATAATACAGATACACCACTCTGTGTATAATACAGATACACACCACTCTGTGTATAATACAGATACACACCACTCTGTGTATAATACAGATACACCACTCTGTGTATAATACAGATATACACCACTCTGTGTATAATACAGATACACCGCTCTGTGTATAATACATATACATATTGCACTTTGTATAACGCAGACGTCCCATATTTTGTGTATAATACCTCTGCCCATGTAGTGTGCTGTGAGCATCATACAGAATGGATAATAACATAGAAGACATGGCTCAGTATTGAAGCGTGTCTCTGTATGCTGGAAGTTGGAGGCTCATTCTGTGTTCCTCCTCTGGCTGGGAATACGGCTGCTGTAGGAGCAGCTTCTTGTTACAGCTCTGTGTTCAGCAGAAGATAGACAGGCCTTTCAACTCAAATAAAATATCCCAGCATCTGCCATTTAGCTGACAGGTCTTCCCCAATGAGCCTGAACGCAAGTCATCTGCTAATCTGTCATCCCCCCACTTTGACTCCAGTGTAATAGTGTCCTCTGCACTGTCGCTTGAAAGCTCTCTGCTTGTACAAACTGCGGGCAATTAGATTAGGACGGCAGGGACAGCCGGGGGCAATCTCTGTAACAGAGTGAGTGCGAGGTGGAGGTCTGTGTGTGTAAGGAGATAGTCTGTCATTCCTGCCGACTTCTTGCGGCGTGCTCATTTTATTAGAGATTCTGTCACAGGCACTTTCCTAGAACTAGGACGCGGCTACATAGCAATCCTGGACGTGAGCGAAACAGACAGGATGCTAAATGTGTCTAATACCCAAGATACGTACTGTACTAATACAGAAGTGCTCAGCGGAAGCGGCAAAATCATATTTACAAAAGTCATCTTATGCAAGATGGGCTGGTCAGCGCCATACACTATACAATCTGATTGTAGAATCTCTGTACAAACTTCTTAAAAGTTACCAAAGCAATGTAATCGGAGGACAAACCTAAACAATCATTTCAACTGATATAAA
Source organism: Pelophylax lessonae (assembly GCF_965119305.1). Taxonomy (NCBI): domain Eukaryota; kingdom Metazoa; phylum Chordata; class Amphibia; order Anura; family Ranidae; genus Pelophylax; species Pelophylax lessonae. Next base: position 42,461,216 of record NC_138778.1, on the reverse strand, counting down.
AAATCAGAAGGGCCTTGCACTATATGGCTAAATGTAAAGAAGATTATACAATCCACTGTTAATTTTGGAATTAAATTTTGATTTAGATTTAGTTATAGTCTTTTGACTAAAATGCTATTTTAGTTTTAGTCCCATTTTAGTCCTCTGCAATTGTTTTAGTCAGGGTCTTTGTCTAACTTGCCATTTTAGTTTTAGTCCCATTTTAGTCATCTTATTTTAGTCGACTAAAATCTCCAGTACATTTTAGTCAAAAAACAATAATTTTAGTCAACTAAAATCTAATGTGTTTAGTTAAATTGTAATGCATTATTTAAGCATTTCTATAGAATTTCCAAATTCATATAGAATCTATAGAATTTCCAAATTCATATACTACTGAGTAAAAAAATCTAATATCATGTTATTATTTAGGGTAATAAGGTTTGCAAAAACTCCCAGATACAGATTTAGCCACTCTGGATGGTCTGAGGAGGCCTGTAATGGTGCACAGTGCTCTGGACGGTGGTCTGAGGAGGCCTATAATGGTGCACAGTGCTCTGGATGGTAAGGTGACCACGTGTCCCGGATCGCCCGGGACAGTCCCGCATTTGGAGAGTCTGTCCCGGGTCCCGGTCACACTCATTCCGGGACAATGCAGTGTCCCGGAATGATCTGAGCCGCCGTCCGCCGACCGTGAGAACACGTGCCGCTGCTGCCGCACTGCCGCTCAGCTCCCCCACCGAACCGGCAGAAAGGAAGAGGAAGTGCGTGAGCATTCATAGTGCATGTGCTGGACTGTACCATGTCCGCTGGATGAGGGAGGATGGCTGGGCTGTTACTGTACCATGTTAGAGGGCGGGCTGTACAAGACAATTCGAGCCAATACGAGAGCAGTGAGCAGAGGAGTGTAAATTAATAGAATGTGTCTGCTGTGCTGTGACAGATAGTAGTCAGTCACTTCCTTACTCGGCATCGCATAGTACTGTCTGTCCAGTGTGTGTGGCAGGCTCCTCCCCTGCCTTGCTGCACGCAGTGCGCGGCCGAGTGAGAGTCACGTGACGACGGTGACGTCAGCCAGAGCCGGGATCTACTGTGCGGCGCCGCCTCAGCCTGCTGTAAGTGGGGGGCAGTAATGAAGAAGGTGACACAAGTGGGGGGCAGTAATGAAGAAGGCGACGATGAGGCAATACCTTAAGGGAGGACCCAGAAATAGGGTGGAGACGCCTGTCCGGGTGTAGGGCCTTAAAGATGTATTTGCACATTGTAAATCTCCTGTCTAAACTAATTGGCAAAAAAAAAGTATAAAAAAATCATCTTTATTTTTTTGAGTGGGGGATTAGAGGGGGTGGGGTGTTGCGGTGGGGGGGTCCCTGAATGGCAGTTTAGAGATGTGGTCACCCTACTGGATGGTGGTCTGAGGAGGCCTGTAATGGTGTACAGTGCTCTGGATGGTGGTCTGTGGAGACCTGTAATGCTGCACAGTGCTCTGGACGGTGGTCTGGGGAGGCCTGTAATGCTGCACAGTGCTCTGGATGGTGGTCTGGGGAGGCCTAAAATGGTGCACCGTGCTCTGGATGGTGATCTGAGGAGGCCTGTAATGCTGCAGAGTGCTCTGGACGGTGGTCTGAGAAGGCCTGTAATGCTGCACAATGCTTGATGGTGGTCTCAGGTCTGAGGTAGGGCCTGTAATGCACAGTGCTCTGGATGCTGCCATGCCGGTGGCCACTGGTCAGAGGAGGCCTGTAATGCTGCACAGTGCTGGATGGTGGTCTCAGGTCTGAGGGATGCCTTTTAATGCACAGTGCCCTGGATACCACTGCCAATGGTCAAGGGAGGCCTGTAATGCACACACAGTGCTCTGGACAGACAGTGATCTGATGGAAGGCCTCATCTCAGGCCTGCTGTAATTGTAATGTACACTACACACTCACAGTGGGTGCTCTATCTGCTCTCTGCTCTGGACGTGTGCAGTCATCGTGAGTGGGACTCTCATTGGGACTCTGGAGGCCTGGCATTAGGGCTTAATGCAAGGTTCCAGACTATCGTTTCTGATCAGAGAAAGCTGCATTGTTGGCTCTCACTGGAATCTGTAAATCTGGATTGTGGCCTGGAGCTTGAAGGTTTCAAAATCTCTTGGGTAGGACAAAACCTTCAAACCTGTGTCTGGATTTTACTGGATGCCGGAAGCCTGTGTGAGTACACAGGCATGCAGGGTTGTTATATACTCAGGCCTGAGGATAGCTCAGGGCTACCAGTTTGGAAATAGCTTCCACATTGGAGACAAAAGATCTCACCCAAGGGTTATAGGGGCCCCAGCCAAGAGACAGGAGGTCTGTCTCAGGAGTCAGGTGGGCTCCTATCGAGGTGTCAGGAGAACACCTACCCAGAGGCTAACAGTGGGCCACTGCAACAAGAGGCTGAGTGAACCAAGAGAACCTGAAGAGCTGGACAATATAGTCTGAAGGACTGGGAAGAAGAGCAGTGGTGCTACTGACAAGAGAACCAAGTGGCTCGGCATTTTCAGTTGACTATTCATGTTAATGTGGAAAAATCCCTGAGTGGGCAAATGTTTATTTGAACTTTCCGTTTTGGTAATAAAAGTGGGTGCCATGCACTAAAATACAGTTTGGACTGGTGCAACTCATTGGAGAAAAGCTCCTACCAACATGAGTATTTTCTCCCCAATCTCACACAGCTTGAACTTTCCAAAAGGATGATGTGCACCAGGCAAATGTGTGGGATTAGAAGGTTAGTGGATAGAAGGTGAGCCTACTTTATAAAAGCAAATTCACACCTGCCAGCATGTGGCAACACTGCAATGTTAAGGGTCACTTTAAAGAGGAACTTGACCCTTATCTTAAAAAATTACAACAAGGGCACCTTTAGAATGTTTACTAACCGCAATCTGCTGATGCTTCTAGATCATTAAAAGGTTTTTATTCTTTGCAAAAGATATTTGGTTTTCACTTCCTATTCTAAAGGTGGCCATTTTCACTAAGGACAAATTAATCCATCTGCCTTTCCTTCCTGGAACTTTGCATAGAACTGCATGGATCCCGCCTCCAGGAGCATGTGACAGTGCACATCATCTGAGGGGGAAGACACTGGTGATGTAGCCTTTTTAGGATGCATCTGTGAGGCCAGGTTTTCATCACCAGTGCCTCACTCAACAAATAAGTGGAAAAAAAACTGTAACTAAGTAAAGGAAAAAGATGTTTACCCAACGTATGTTACATGAATTTAGATCACCATGCAGAATTGTGAAGAGGGGGAAAGGTCCACTTTAACCACTTAACGACCAGCCACGTAGACCTACATCGGCTGACTTTAAGTGGTTGTACCGGGATGATGCCTAGCTAGAGGCATCACCCCAGTTCCCTTTTTTAGAGCCAGCGGTCGGCTTTCCGGTGGTAATGGCCGATGTGGCTCAGGAGCCGTTTGATCATTACCCCAGCGAGCGGGAGGGGACACCCCCCCCCTCCCGCCACCTTCCGCGGCTCTGCCCGGGTCTCCCGTCCCACCGGGAGACCCAAGCAACCGGTCGGCACAATCACTGGCTGGATGGAGTTCGGATCAAAGCCGGATGGGGCTTCGATCGGGTCTCCGATGACGTAACCCGGAGGCGGCGTCCATGACGTCACATCCGGGTTATTTGGCTGCTAAAGGCGCCGGATTTAAAAAGTGAATGTATTCAAAAATGCAGTTTTTGGCGTTTTGCATATATGGAACTGTAGTGGAGGGGTCTAGGGTCTTTTAGAACCTCGATGCCTCCATAAAGAGTACCCGTCACTGCATATTGGTGTCACAAGGGATGTTTACATTGCTTGTAACAGCAATAAAAAGTGATCAGATTTATTTTTTTTTTTTTTTAAAAACCTGTGCTAAAATTTAAAAAAAAAAAATACAATAAATAGGAAAAAAAAATGTTAGCCGCCCCTGTTGCCGTGAGCTCGTGCATGAAAGAAAACGTATACGGAAGTCGCGCCGCAAATGAAATCGCTTTTAAACCACACATGTGAGGTATCACCACGATCGCCAGCAATCATTTAAACAAAAGAGCTACACTCTAACCCTAAGCTGGTAACCGTTAAAAATTGTTAAAGCGTCGCCTATGGAGATTTTTATTGACCATAGTTTGTCGCCATTCTGCGGGTGTGCGCAATTTTAAACTGTAACATGTTGGGTATCTATTTACTCGGCGTGACATCATCTTTCACAATATACAAAAAAATGGGCTAACTTTTTTGTTTAGTTTTTTTAAATGCAGTGAAATGTAATTTTTCCAAAAAAATGGCATTTAAAAGACCGCTGCGCAAATACCGCGTGACAAAAAATATTGCAATGACCGCCATTTTATTCTCCAGAGTCTTTGCTAAATATATATATATATATATATATATATATATATATATAATGTTTGGGGGTTCTAAGTAGTTTTCTAGCAAAAAATACTGACTTTAACTTGTGAACAAAATCTGTCAAAAATGGGCTTGGGGCTAAAGTGGTTAAGGGCTTTTGGGCCTTGAAAGTTATGATTTATGCAGTAAGCCATTGATCTCAATTTCTTCTATGTTAGTGAAAACTATCATTCTGGAGCCAGTAACAAAAAGTGCTGAAGCCGGAGACATCCAAGCAACTTTCATTTTCAGCAGAAGATTAGCAATGGATGCCTATTGGCTTCCAATATGTCTGACTCATAATATTCAAAACAGCAGAGCATTTTCTAGATTGCCCTGATGGTTAAATGCAATAGACTCCATTATATTAAAAAAAATAGTCAGTTGAAAAACTCTCCCTTAAAGAGAAAAGCGGTTCAGGGGGAGGTATCTAGTATGGCTCGATACAATGCTCCTCTATGTTTGGAGTAATTTCAGCAGGTTTAGCAACACTTTTCTGTCTGCTCAATAGAGCCAGCTGGCCTGCTGCTGTATTCCACACCACGTTATTTACCCGTTTTTTGGTAAAGATAATTCAAGCTAGTGTAGGTTTGGAGGAATTTTATATATATACACATCCATATTTAATATATGACTGTTTCCTGACACGCTCAGCCATGCACTCTTTCGATCTCATGGAATTTGGCACCTCGTATACACCTTTTTCCGCAATCATAACAGCTCCACCTAAACCTACAGGAACTGGGATGAAGGTATTCCAGAAAGTTCGGCGGCACGGCTTGTCCTTTTGTGCTGTACCCTGCACAGTGTCAAGCAATCCACAAAGAGAGTCTGACAGCTTTCCGCGCAGTAGAAGTGAACTCGCCGGATAAATGTTCATATTGATCCACAGCAACGATGTGAGAGAATGGAGGCAGAACAACAGTAAAATGTGTAATATATCAGCCTGAATACTCAAAGTATTCCATCGTTATAGCCCCTTCATCAACATGCAGAGATCCATAAAATTGCATACAGAGATTCATCCTTCATTACCTGCTAGGAAAAAAAAAAGAGTTGAATTAAAGAAAGCACTTGAAGTATGGATTCATCCATCATTTGTGTATTATATGACTTCTATATACAAACACACATCCTGAGAATATACACAAGCAAAATACTTAAAAGTGGTTTGTCGAACATTACACCAAAATGTACAGCACTGCCTAAAAGTTGTACCCCACAGTCCACTTAGTTGAGAGGACAGTGCAACAGGGATTGACCTCCCACCAGGTCCTTATATCACTCCTTGCCCCCAGCAGAAAGTTAATATAAGCAGTAAGTTCATAGATCACCCCAAAACTGCTTGATTACTGCTTCCTGACTTTGTACGCTTGTCACTGCATTGAAAGGGGCATGTAAACTGGTCACTGCATTGAAAGGGGGCATGTACGCTGGTCACTGTGCATTGAAAGGGGGGTCACTGTGCATTGAAAGGGGGCACGCTGGTCTCTCTGCATTGAAAGGGGGCACGCTGGTCTCTCTGCATTGAAAGGGGGCTATTGTCACACAGATCCTCCTCCTGGCCAATAAGGGAGCGCGTCCAATACGTGCTTCCTGATTGGCCGCAAGGCAAACCCCATGCCATTGGCAGAGGAGGAGGCGGGAGCGGGAGGTCTCGTGGAGACGCGCCGCCGGGGGATTGAAGAGAAGCCGGCCGCCGGGACACTGAGGAGAAGGCACCGCCGCGACAGTGCTCCAGGGCTACAGGTAAGTGCACTGGTCTGGGGGGGGGGGGCACACTGCATTGAAGCGGGCACGCACACACGCACGCTGGTTTCTGCATGTATGCTGGTCACTACATTGAAAGGGGGCATGTACGCTGGTCACTACATTGAAAGGGGGCATGTACGCTGGTCACTACATTGAGAGGGGGCATGTACGCTGGTCACTGCATTGAAGGGGGCATGTACGCTGGTCACTGCATTGAAAGGGGCATGTATGCTGGTCACTGCATTGAAAGGGGGCATGTATGCTGGTCACTACATTGAAAGGGGGCATGTACGCTGGTCACTACATTGAAAGGGGGCATGTACGCTGGTCACTACATTGAAAGGGGGCATGTACGCTGGCCACTACATTGAAAGGGGGCATGTACGCTGGTCACTGCATTGAAAGGGGGCATGTACGCTGGTCACTGCATTGAAAGGGGCATGTAAACTGGTCACTGCATTGAAAGGGGGCATGTACGCTGGTCACTACATTGAAAGGGGCATGTAAACTGGTCACTGCATTGAAAGGGGGCATGTACGCTGGTCACTGCATTGAAAGGGGGCACGCTGGTCACTGTGCATTGAAAGGGGGCACGCTGGTGTCTCTGCATTGAAAGGGGGCACGCTGGTCTCTCTGCATTGAAAGGGGGCACACTATACCTTAATTACTGAAGGCCCCCTTTACACTTTTGCAACCTCAAAGTCACACAATTTTTAACAGCGTTTTTTTGCCGCAAATCAATGCCTATTACATTTTTCTGTTTGCGCCCCCCCCCCCCCCCCCCCAAATTTTGAGCACCAGCCGCCGCCACTGCCTGGACTGTGTATTGAGCCAAAGAGTGACTGTGACCATGTGCCTGGCTGTGGGGCAACTGTTGAAAATAGGAATCCTGGGCATCTTTCTAGTGGCTCCTAAGGGGATAGCACTACAATTGCTTCTCCAATTGGGGAATATAAAAAGAATCAATCTGTACTGACAGACGAGGCTAAAGACACAGCTTTGACAGCCACTGTGGAGGTGGTGTGATACTTCCCACTACAGCACAAGTTGCAGCCACATCACAATCTCTGCTTGGATTCAGAATGGACTTAAGCTCTTCTTTAAGATCCTAAAGGGTTGCTCTGGTCAAAATGGAAAGTGAAGCCTTTAGATGCATCGAAGGAGCACAGCTTGAGGTACCAAAGTAAAAGTCAAATTCAAACATGCTCCTGAAGTCTACATCTTACTGGTGATATAAGTTACACATTATAGGTTTCCTATAATGTGAAGCACTGTCTGCAATAATGCCGCAGAGCATTACACAGAACATAAACTATAGTGTATTGAGTAGACTTTGACATTAGCACAATTGCGGTGTTTGTTGACTAGCATGTTCCATTTTCTGAATGATTTCATTTTTTCCCTGGACCATTAACTGTTTTTTGTTTTTTTGTTAAAAATTGGAGAGAGAAGCTTACTAGTACCTTTAGCTTGTTATGTAGTCCTAATGAATTATAGGCGTCCTTCACGTTCTTTTCCTCTCCCACCTACCTTCTTTAACCTACCGCAATGGATCAAAAGTAATTTTTTTCTGAAAAAACAAAGCCTGACTACAATGATGACTGATAACTAGTTCTGAATGGTCCAAAGCACTGCAGCCATAAGTGAGTTGTAATAATTGAATTGACAAGGGTCCATTGGAGACATCTCTACTGCTGGACACCATTCCTTTACTGAGGTGGTTTTCCAATTGTAATCAAAGTACAAGATCTCATATTCAGTCCAGTTTCAATGTTGAAAGGTCTGTGGTGGATTTCTATAGTCTTTGCTTCTATACTTGATTTTTCCCCTTCTTTTACAAAACGTTTTATTAATGTATAGCAAAAATTGTAAAATGATACTACATGCATTCAAAGAGAACATGAAAATGTGCGGTTAGCATGTAGATGATAGATTGAAATAAAGCACAGATTGGATGGAAAAAATTCCTGATATAGTGCAAAATATATAAACAATGGTCACACACATACGTAAAACAGAGAAAGCAGGAACTGTTAATGAGGGGGGCACTGGAGTACATTTATTTATTACAGGTACTTCTATAGTGGCATCAATTTACACAATTTATACACAGTATGTCACAAAAGTGAGTGCACCCCTCACATTTTTGTAAATATTTTATTATACCTTTTCATGTGACAACACTGAAGAAATGACACTTTGCTACAATGTAAAGTAGTGAGTGTACAGCTTGTATAACAGTGTAAATTTGCTGTCCCCTCAAAATAACTCAACACACAGCCATTAATGTCTAACTGGCAACAAAATTGAGTACACCCCTAAGTGAAAATGTTGGGCCCAAAGTGTCAATATTTTGTGTGGCCACCATTATTTTCCAGCACTGTCTTAACCCTCTTGGGCATTGAGTTCACCAGAGCTTCACAGGTTGCCACTGGAGTCCTCTCAACACACAGCCAATAATGTCTAAACTGCTGGCAACAAAAGTGAGTACACCCCTAAATGAAAATGTCCACATAGGGCCCAAAGTTTCAATACTTTGTGTAAAAACCATTATTTTCCAGCACTGCCTTAACCGTCTTGGGCATGGAGTTCGCCAGAGCTTCACAAGTTGCCACTGCAGTCCTCTTCCACACCTCCATGACAACATCATGAAGCTGGTGTATGCTAGAGACCTTGCGCTCCTCCACCTTCCTTTTGAGGATGCCCCACAGATGCTCAATAGGGTTTAGGTCTGGAGACATGCTTGGTCAGTCCATCACCTTTACCCTCAGCTTCTTTTCCAAATTAGTTTATCTTGGTCTCATCAGACCACAGGACATGGTTCCAGTAATCCATGTCCTTAGTCTGCTTGTCTTCAGCAAACTTTTTGCGGGCTTTCTTGTGCATCATCTTTAGAAGAGGCTTCCTTCTAGGACGACAGCCATGCAGACCAATGTGATGCATTGTGCGGCGTATTGTCTGAGCACTGACAGGCTGACCCCCCCACTCCTTCAACCTCTGCAGCAACGCTGGCAGCACTCATATGCCTATTTCCCAAAGACAACCTCTGGATATGATGCTGAGCACATGTACTCAACACCTTTGGTAGACCATGACGAGGCCTGTTCTGAGGGGAACCTGTCCTGTTAAACTGCTGTAGGGTGCTGCAGCTCAGTTTCAGGGTCCTGGCAATCTTCTTATAGGCTAGGCCATCTTAATGTAGAGCAACAAATCTTTTTTTTCAGATCCTCAGAGAGTTCTTTGCCATGAGGTGCCATGTTGAACTTCCAGTGACCAGTATGAGAGAGTGAGAGCGATAACACCAAATTTAACACACCTGCCCCCCATTTACACCTGAGACCTTGTAACACTAATGAGTTACATGACACCGGAGGAGGGAAAATGGCTAATTGAGCCCAATTTGGACATTTTCACTCACGGGTGTACTCACTTTTGTTGCCCGTGTGTTGAGTTATTTTGAGGGGACAGCAAATTTTCACTGTTATACAAGCTGTACACTCACTACTTTACATTGTAGCAAAGTGTAATTTCTTCAGTGTTGTCACATGAAAAGATATAATGAAATATTTACAAAAATGTGAGGGGTGTACTCACTTTTGTGAGAGACTGTATATATATATACTGTATATATATATATATATTTTTTTTACATTCACATCAGTCTCTGCCCTCAAGGAGCTTACAATCTAAGGTCCCTAACTCACATTCATATATATACATACTAGGGCCAATTTAGACAGGAACCAATTAAGCTACCAGCATGTTATTGGAGTGTGGGAGGAAACCCACGCAGGCACAGTGAGAAAATGCAATCTCCAGGCAGGTGATGCCGTGGTTGGAATTGGGTGGTAACCGGCGACCCTGTGGCTGCTAGGTGGAAGTGCAAACCACTTAGCCACTGTGCTGCGTAGTACATTATGTAATCATCAAAGAAAGACTAGCCCTATTCCTCCAATCCAAAACAGGGAATAGAAAAGGCCAAAGGAGGCCATCCACAAGGAACCAGTATTTGTAGTAAACAGTCCAGAGAAGAAAACAAAAAAGAGGGAGAAAGGAAATGAGAAGAAAAAAAAAAAATAGGAGGAAGTAAACCGAAAAAGGTTTACAGCAACAGCAAAGTTATCCCAGGGGTCAAGAGCGCAGGGAGATCAGATATCCAGCAACTGATAATCAAAACATTTAGGATGAGAATGTGTAATCCAAGGCTGCAAAACTCAGAGTAATTTATCGTGAGAGTGGGTCAATATGGCCGTTCATTTTTCATTACCATAATCTTGTTCATACGGTGTTTGATTTTTCACCTTTCAGCCATTATTATTTAAGAACTATAGAGTGGTTATTAGTACAGTAATTGCATTGTTAATATAAAAAAGTAAATGCATTTTAAAAATATGCAAAGCTAATTTCCAGGATAATGTTAACCCTTCTCTAATTGCTCCAAACAAAGCCATGGTCACATATAACTGGAGTCCCAAGCCGTCTCTGCTTTTCAGTTTACATCCAGAGGGTCCCTTCTTCACGTAACCCTGTCACTGCTTATATGACGTGGACACTTTCTATCGGCTGACCAGGATCTAAAAGAGAAGTGACAACAGCACGAAGGGATGGTGGGGGAACGGCCAGCAAGTGACCATCTACAGTGCTGTGTTAGTGGTCTCCCGCACCTTGAAATTGTTACCTGGACTTAGGCGAGTATTCACCAGGTAATAACAAAAAAAAAAAGAAAAACCTTGCAGGATGGGTTAGAGTGGGTAAGGGTTAGAGTGGGTAAAAGAAAGGGGAGTAGAAAGGAGAGGTGCCCGGAATGGGACATTAAACAGTTTGTACTTTTCTTTGCTGTACTGAAAAGATAAGATTATTAATTACTGTATGTGAACAAGGCATTGTGTACACAGGCATTGCTGCTAAATATAGATTTTTGTATTTTAACACAGCATGCATTCTGATCTGGGGGGAATAAGTCTTGCGGGAGGGGATGGTGGGATACGCCAGTATAAACAGACATGTAGCAGGTATACATCTATGTTGGGGGAACTGCTGCATGAAGTAGTTGTCCATATTCAGGGATGAGTTTGTAGTTGATCCAGTAGAGTTGTTTGTCTCGATCCTTTAATGAAAATGTAAGGTTCTCTGTTGTCATGATTTTATTAATTCTTGCTAACCAGTGTGCAACAGTCGGAGGTAAGGAGCTCTTACATAAAGGCCGGTACCGCCTTTGTAGCAGCAGTCTCCTTGGCAAACTTAGAGGTCTATTTATAAATGTTTTCACACCCAATTCACACAGCTTTCACTCAATATTCATACATTTTCCTAATTTGATTTAATTGGAAAAATACCTGAATCCTGGGTGGAAGTTGTGTTAATATAATTTACAAATAGACCCCTTAATGTAAATTAGACAACTTTACCATTTGATGGAATTTGTTTGCTTTAAACAGAACCACTGGTTATCGAGGAAAACAAAACTTTCCATTTTTAATGTACTAGTTAAACACTATTATACCAATGGTTATTGGAGAGATTGCACCTACAGTCCGGGATTTAAGAACAATTTTTTTTTGTTATAATTTTATGACAAATTCTGTTGCTTGGAGTTTTTCAACAAATCACAGTTGGTAACACTTGGAGGTAGGGAAATGAACTGATTAGCTTATCAACTATCAAATGTTTTCTAAACTTAACCCAAAGTGATTGTAACGTTTTTTTTTTTTTTCTATTAAAATAACAAACATGTTATACTTACCTGCTCTGTGCAATTGGTTTTGCACAGAGCAGCCTGGATCCTCCTCTTCTCGGGTCCCTGGTTGGAGCTCCTGGCCCCTCCCTCCTGTTGAGGGCCCCCACAGCAAGCAACAGCAAGCAGGGGGCTAACTGAGTTTGATTGAAAGCAAAAGAAAGCCAATGGCATTGCTGCTGTGTCTCGGCCAATCAGGAGAGAGAGTCACAGATGGCTGAAGCTATTGTGGACATTTCTGGAGAGAGATGGGGTACAGGTAAACATTAGGGGGGCTGAGGGGAGCTGCTGCACACAGAAGGCTTTTTATCTTAAGAAAATAATACAGAATAGAATACATTAAGATAAAAAAAAACACCTTCTGACTTTACAACCCCTTTAGCCTAGCATTTACAACTATTTGGAGTCTGTTGTTGATTTATTCAACACACATTTTTTATTTCATTTTTATTTCCCTTGTCTCCTCCTCCCATGCTCGTCTTCAGGACATATCCAGAGCCTCTCCCATCCTCTGGAACTCTCTACCTCAATCTGTCCAGCTATCTCCTACTCTGGCTGCCTTTAGGCAATACCTGAAAACTCATCTCTTCAGGGAAGCCTATCACGCCTCCAACTAATCTCATCCCCCACAGTTATAACCCTTTTGTACCACTTGCCCCACCCTCTTAGATTGTAAGCTCTTATGAGCAAGGCCCTCTTAATCCTCTTGTATTTTATTGTATTGTAACTTTACTATCTCCCTTTTATATTAAAAAACGCTGCATAAACTCTTGATTATAAATCCTGTATAATAATTTCAATAGTAATTTTATATGAAGTTTGCTTTTAACTTGGAACACATTATTAAATCATGTATATCCAAAACAGAATAAGTTTTTCTTTTAGCATAATTTGTTTGTGAGTCAGTAACACAATTAAAGACACATTCAAGAATACCATTAAGTGCAGGGTAAATGGGTACACTGCAGGCTGGCCGGTTTGCGGGGGTTCAAGATAGAAGCAAACGTTGATCAGAATGGCACAACAAGCAAAAGTTAATCAACAAGAGCTTCTGATATGAGCCCCCCTTCAGGTAGCACTGGACCCCCAGGTTAACGCTTAGTTGTAAAACTCATCAACCCTCTGCGTCCGTCAGACACATTATAGAGTGGGTGAACCCACCCGGAACGGGCCGGGGGCAGCACAGATCACCCAAAATGCCCAATTAGACAAAGCCAGCGCAGGGTCCAGGAGTGGTATGTCATTAGCAGCGCCACATGTCACCTCTAACGAGGGACCTGAACAACGCAAGGTGACATAGCACAGCTAGGTGTGAAGGATGAGGTCTGCTTGAAGCCGCTAGATAACTGTGGAAAAAGAATTGTTTAGAAGTGTATCCTAGACTTGTACTGGCAAAAAAGCACCAGCAAAACAAAGAAAAGGAATTGTTATTTCATTCTTCTAATGGAGGTTTAAAACCAAAATTGCATTCAAATTTGAATATATATGTAATTGTTAAGGCAGTAATTTATAAATAGGAAAAACACAAACTAATGTCATTATGCACTAATTAGGAAACTATTAATATACATATAAATTCAGGGAGCGTTGGCTAAAGAACAGCATCCCGTATCCCCCCAGGTGAAGTGGCACTCAGATTAGCCAGTCAGGTTCTATTTCGTACATGTGCAGAAAATGAACACACTGACGGGAAGAGTGAGGAATGTCCAAATCAATGTTTGGCTGCTCCTAAAGCATCCAATCAGCATGCTGGGATGTATTATGTATTACTCCTTTAGTGGTTGAGGGTCTTGCTCATGGGTGCTCAACCTGCGGCCCTCCAGCTGTTGCGGAACTACAAGTCTCATCAAGTCATGCTTGTAATTGTCAATCATGTAATGCCTCATGGGGATTTGTAGTTTTGCAACAGCTGGAGGGCCACTGGTTGAGCACCCTTGGTCTAGCTCGTTACGTGTGAGAAACAAAGGAATACGGAAGATCAGACAAATAGAATTCCAGATACTTTGACAGCTAAAGTGAAGTATCTAGCTCCTTGGCTGGAGTTCAGTTTTAAAATAAATGATTAGGAAATAAGTATTATTTGTTACTTATAGTGTTGAGCGAACACGGACTGTATTATTCGTGTTCGTACCGAATAATTGGATTTTTTTTACCCGAACACGGACACGGACACTTTACTGTATGTTCGGGTAAAAATCCGTGTTCGGTCGTTTTATTTCCGGGTTTTGCATGCTTTGGCGCTCTTTTCATGGCGGGCTTTCAACAGCCAATCAACAATCGTTTAACTGGTGTGCCTTAAGCCATCCCAGCCATGCCTGCAAATGTCTTAGCAGCTGTGATTGGCCGTCTGAAGCATGTGACCAAGTCTTTATAAGTTCGAGGCAGCCGCCGCAGCAGCGTCATTCTGCTGCTTAGCTAAGGGACAGAGCACACATCAATGTGCTGGCTGCTGATTAGGGAAAGATAGGCAGGAAAAAACCATTTGTGTCCGGATAGAATTGAGGGACAGGTCGGAGTGTTTAGGCAGGGCGAGTTGTAGGCATTTTAGGGATAGAGTCTGCTGAATTATAGGGTCAGTGTCTTCTACAAACTACAATCGATATTGCTGTGTGGGGGGTGGGGTGAATCTGCACTCAATCCTGATCTACGATCTCTTCTCAATCCTGTTAGGGACAGAGTCTGCTGAATTTTAGGGAAACTGTGTTCTACAAACTACAATCGATATTGCTGTGTGGTGTGGGATTGGAGATAGGCAGGTGTCAGTGATCCACATCCATTTTTCTGTGTGTGAGCTGCAGTGAACACAATCTTTTTGGGCTGCAGTGAACACAATCTTTTTGGGCTGCAGTGAACACAATCTTTTTGGGCTGCAGTGAACACAATCTTTTTGGGGTGCAGTGAACAAAATCTTTTTGGGGTGCAGTGAACACAATCCTTTTTGGTGTGCAGTGAACACAATCTTTGTGGGGTGCAGTGAACAAAATCCTTTGTGGGGTGCAGTGAACACAATCTTTTTGGGGTGCAGTGAACAAAATCCTTTTTGGGGTGCAGTGAACAACATCCTTTTTGGGGTGCAGTGAACACAATCTTTTTGGGGTGCAGTGAACAAAATCCTTTGTGGGGTGCAGTGAACACAATCTTTTTGGGGTGCAGTGAACACAATCTTTTTGGGGTGGAGTGAACAACATCCTTTTTGGGGTGCAGTGAACAAAATCCTTTTTGGGGTGCAGTGAACAAAATCAATTTTGGGGTGCAGTGAACACAATCTTTTTGGGGTGCAGTGAACACAATCTTTGTGGGGTGCAGTGAACACAATCTTTTTGGGGTGGAGTGAACAACATCCTTTTTGGGGTGCAGTGAACACAATCTTTTTGGGGTGCAGTGAACACAATCTTTGTGGGGTACAGTGAACAGAATCTTTGTGGGGTGCAGTGAACACAATCTTTGGGGGGTACAGTGAACACAATCTTTTTGGGGTGCAGTGAACACAATCTTTGTGGGGTGCAGTGAACACAATCTTTTTGGGGTGGAGTGAACAAAATCATTTTTGGGGTGCAGTGAACAACATCCTTTTTGGGGTGCAGTGATCAAAATCCTTTTTGGGGTGCAGTGAACACAATCTTTTTGGGGTGCAGTGAACAAAATCCTTTGTGGGGTGCAGTGAACAGAATCTTTGTGGGGTGCAGTGAACACAATCTTTGGGGGGGTACAGTGAACACAATCTTTTTGGGGTGCAGTGAACACAATCTTTGTGGGGTACAGTGAACAGAATCTTTGTGGGGTGCAGTGAACACAATCTTTGGGGGGTACAGTGAACACAATCTTTTTGGGGTGCAGTGAACACAATCTTTGGGGGGTACAGTGAACACAATCTTTTTGGGGTGCAGTGAACACAATCTTTGTGGGGTGCAGTGAACACAATCTTTGGGGGGGTACAGTGAACACAATCTTTTTGGGGTGCAGTGAACAACATCCTTTTAGGGTGCAGTGAACACAATCTTTGTGGGGTGCAGTGAACAACATCCTTTTAGGGTGCAGTGAACACAATCTTTGTGGGGTACAGTGAACAGAATCTTTGTGGGGTGCAGTGAACACAATCTTTGGGGGGTACAGTGAACACAATCTTTGTGAGGTGCAGTGAACACAATCTTTGTGGGGTGCAGTGAACACAATCATTGTGGGGTGCAGTGAACTCAATCTTTGTGGGGTACAGTGAACACAATCTCATACTTCTGAAGATTTGAGGGTGCTGCCTGTTCCATACTCCCCCTACTCCTCATCTAGCCTTTTAGGGGTACAAACAATAGTAATTGGGGCCTAGTGTGGTTGTGTACGTGTGATATACATACACTTTTTTTGGATCATATTTTCTATTCCGCTATTTAATCAAAAACCTTTGGGGATCAGTTAAATTGGGGGATAGTCTGTGTTGGTACGTGTGAGAGAGATCCACCTTTCCAAGTTGTTGGGGTTCATCTCATACTTCTGAAGGTTTGAGGGTGCTGCCTGTTCCATACTCCCCCTACTCCTAGCCTTTTAGGGGTACAAACAATAGTAATTGGGGCCTAGTGTGGTTGTGTACGTGTGATATACATACACTTTTTTTGGATCATATTTTCTATTCCGCTATTTAATCAAAAACCTTTGGGGATCAGTTAAATTGGGGGATAGTCTGTGTTGGTACGTGTGAGAGAGATCCACCTTTCCAAGTTGTTGGGGTTCATCTCATACTTCTGAAGGTTTGAGGGTGCTGCCTGTTCCATACTCCCCCTACTCCTAGCCTTTTAGGGGTACAAACAATAGTAATTGGGGCCTAGTGTGGTTGTGTACGTGTGATATACATACACTTTTTTTGGATCATATTTTCTATTCCGCTATTTAATCAAAAACCTTTGGGGATCAGTTAAATTGGGGGATAGTCTGTGTTGGTACGTGTGAGAGAGATCCACCTTTCCAAGTTGTTGGGGTTCATCTCATACTTCTGAAGGTTTGAGGGTGCTGCCTGTTCCATACTCCCCCTACTCCTCATCTAGCCTTTTAGGGGTACAAACAATAGTAATTGGGGCCTAGTGTGGTTGTGTACGTGTGATATACATACACTTTTTTTGGATCATATTTTCTATTCCGCTATTTAATCAAAAACCTTTGGGGATCAGTTAAATTGGGGGATAGTCTGTGTTGGTACGTGTGAGAGAGATCCACCTTTCCAAGTTTTTGGGGTTCATCTCATACTTCTGAAGATTTGAGGGTGCTGCCTGTTCCATACCCCCCCTACTCCTCATCTAGCCTTTTAGGGGTACAAACAATAGTAATTGGGGCCTAGTGTGGTTGTGTACGTGTGATATACATACACTTTTTTTGGATCATATTTTCTATTCCGCTATTTAATCAAAAACCTTTGGGGATCAGTTAAATTGGGGGATAGTCTGTGTTGGTACGTGTGAGAGAGATCCACCTTTCCAAGTTGTTGGGGTTCATCTCATACTTCTGAAGGTTTGAGGGTGCTGCCTGTTCCATACTCCCCCTACTCCTCATCTAGCCTTTTAGGGGTACAAACAATAGTAATTGGGGCCTAGTGTGGTTGTGTACGTGTGATATACATACACTTTTTTTGGATCATATTTTCTATTCCGCTATTTAATCAAAAACCTTTGGGGATCAGTTAAATTGGGGGATAGTCTGTGTTGGTACGTGTGAGAGAGATCCACCTTTCCAAGTTGTTGGGGTTCATCTCATACTTCTGAAGGTTTGAGGGTGCTGCCTGTTCCATACTCCCCCTACTCCTAGCCTTTTAGGGGTACAAACAATAGTAATTGGGGCCTAGTGTGGTTGTGTACGTGTGATATACATACACTTTTTTTGGATCATATTTTCTATTCCGCTATTTAATCAAAAACCTTTGGGGATCAGTTAAATTGGGGGATAGTCTGTGTTGGTACGTGTGAGAGAGATCCACCTTTCCAAGTTGTTGGGGTTCATCTCATACTTCTGAAGGTTTGAGGGTGCTGCCTGTTCCATACTCCCCCTACTCCTAGCCTTTTAGGGGTACAAACAATAGTAATTGGGGCCTAGTGTGGTTGTGTACGTGTGATATACATACACTTTTTTTGGATCATATTTTCTATTCCGCTATTTAATCAAAAACCTTTGGGGATCAGTTAAATTGGGGGATAGTCTGTGTTGGTACGTGTGAGAGAGATCCACCTTTCCAAGTTGTTGGGGTTCATCTCATACTTCTGAAGGTTTGAGGGTGCTGCCTGTTCCATACCCCCCCTACTCCTCATCTAGCCTTTTAGGGGTACAAACAATAGTAATTGGGGCCTAGTGTGGTTGTGTACGTGTGATATACATACACTTTTTTTGGATCATATTTTCTATTCCGCTATTTAATCAAAAACCTTTGGGGATCAGTTAAATTGGGGGATAGTCTGTGTTGGTACGTGTGAGAGAGATCCACCTTTCCAAGTTGTTGGGGTTCATCTCATACTTCTGAAGGTTTGAGGGTGCTGCCTGTTCCATACTCCCCCTACTCCTCATCTAGCCTTTTAGGGGTACAAACAATAGTAATTGGGGCCTAGTGTGGTTGTGTACGTGTGATATACATACACTTTTTTTGGATCATATTTTCTATTCCGCTATTTAATCAAAAACCTTTGGGGATCAGTTAAATTGGGGGATAGTCTGTGTTGGTACGTGTGAGAGAGATCCACCTTTCCAAGTTGTTGGGGTTCATCTCATACTTCTGAAGGTTTGAGGGTGCTGCCTGTTCCATACTCCCCCTACTCCTAGCCTTTTAGGGGTACAAACAATAGTAATTGGGGCCTAGTGTGGTTGTGTACGTGTGATATACATACACTTTTTTTGGATCATATTTTCTATTCCGCTATTTGATCAAAAACCTTTGGGGATCAGTTAAATTGGGGGATAGTCTGTGTTGGTACGTGTGAGAGAGATCCACCTTTCCAAGTTGTTGGGGTTCATCTCATACTTCTGAAGGTTTGAGGGTGCTGCCTGTTCCATACCCCCCCTACTCCTCATCTAGCCTTTTAGGGGTACAAACAATAGTAATTGGGGCCTAGTGTGGTTGTGTACGTGTGATATACATACACTTTTTTTGGATCATATTTTCTATTCCGCTATTTAATCAAAAACCTTTGGGGATCAGTTAAATTGGGGGATAGTCTGTGTTGGTACGTGTGAGAGAGATCCACCTTTCCGAGTTGTTGGGGTTCATCTCATACTTCTGAAGGTTTGAGGGTGCTGCCTGTTCCATACTCCCCCTACTCCTCATCTAGCCTTTTAGGGGTACAAACAATAGTAATTGGGGCCCAGTGTGGTTGTGTACGTGTGATATACATACACTTTTTTTGGATCATATTTTCTATTCCGCTATTTAATCAAAAACCTTTGGGGATCAGTTAAATTGGGGGATAGTCTGTGTTGGTACGTGTGAGAGAGATCCACCTTTCCAAGTTGTTGGGGTTCATCTCATACTTCTGAAGGTTTGAGGGTGCTGCCTGTTCCATACTCCCCCTACTCCTCATCTAGCCTTTTAGGGGTACAAACAATAGTAATTGGGGCCTAGTGTGGTTGTGTACGTGTGATATACATACACTTTTTTTGGATCATATTTTCTATTCCGCTATTTAATCAAAAACCTTTGGGGATCAGTTAAATTGGGGGATAGTCTGTGTTGGTACGTGTGAGAGAGATCCACCTTTCCAAGTTGTTGGGGTTCATCTCATACTTCTGAAGGTTTGAGGGTGCTGCCTGTTCCATACTCCCCCTACTCCTAGCCTTTTAGGGGTACAAACAATAGTAATTGGGGCCTAGTGTGGTTGTGTACGTGTGATATACATACACTTTTTTTGGATCATATTTTCTATTCCGCTATTTAATCAAAAACCTTTGGGGATCAGTTAAATTGGGGGATAGTCTGTGTTGGTACGTGTGAGAGAGATCCACCTTTCCAAGTTGTTGGGGTTCATCTCATACTTCTGAAGGTTTGAGGGTGCTGCCTGTTCCATACCCCCCCTACTCCTCATCTAGCCTTTTAGGGGTACAAACAATAGTAATTGGGGCCTAGTGTGGTTGTGTACGTGTGATATACATACACTTTTTTTGGATCATATTTTCTATTCCGCTATTTAATCAAAAACCTTTGGGGATCAGTTAAATTGGGGGATAGTCTGTGTTGGTACGTGTGAGAGAGATCCACCTTTCCAAGTTTTTGGGGTTCATCTCATACTTCTGAAGATTTGAGGGTGCTGCCTGTTCCATACCCCCCCTACTCCTCATCTAGCCTTTTAGGGGTACAAACAATAGTAATTGGGGCCTAGTGTGGTTGTGTACGTGTGATATACATACACTTTTTTTGGATCATATTTTCTATTCCGCTATTTAATCAAAAACCTTTGGGGATCAGTTAAATTGGGGGATAGTCTGTGTTGGTACGTGTGAGAGAGATCCACCTTTCCAAGTTTTTGGGGTTCATCTCATACTTCTGAAGATTTGAGGGTGCTGCCTGTTCCATACCCCCCCTACTCCTCATCTAGCCTTTTAGGGGTACAAACAATAGTAATTGGGGCCTAGTGTGGTTGTGTACGTGTGATATACATACACTTTTTTTGGATCATATTTTCTATTCCGCTATTTAATCAAAAACCTTTGGGGATCAGTTAAATTGGGGGATAGTCTGTGTTGGTACGTGTGAGAGAGATCCACCTTTCCAAGTTGTTGGGGTTCATCTCATACTTCTGAAGGTTTGAGGGTGCTGCCTGTTCCATACTCCCCCTACTCCTCATCTAGCCTTTTAGGGGTACAAACAATAGTAATTGGGGCCCAGTGTGGTTGTGTACGTGTGATATACATACACTTTTTTTGGATCATATTTTCTATTCCGCTATTTAATCAAAAACCTTTGGGGATCAGTTAAATTGGGGGATAGTCTGTGTTGGTACGTGTGAGAGAGATCCACCTTTCCAAGTTGTTGGGGTTCATCTCATACTTCTGAAGGTTTGAGGGTGCTGCCTGTTCCATACTCCCCCTACTCCTAGCCTTTTAGGGGTACAAACAATAGTAATTGGGGCCTAGTGTGGTTGTGTACGTGTGATATACATACACTTTTTTTGGATCATATTTTCTATTCCGCTATTTAATCAAAAACCTTTGGGGATCAGTTAAATTGGGGGATAGTCTGTGTTGGTACGTGTGAGAGAGATCCACCTTTCCAAGTTGTTGGGGTTCATCTCATACTTCTGAAGGTTTGAGGGTGCTGCCTGTTCCATACCCCCCCTACTCCTCATCTAGCCTTTTAGGGGTACAAACAATAGTAATTGGGGCCTAGTGTGGTTGTGTACGTGTGATATACATACACTTTTTTTGGATCATATTTTCTATTCCGCTATTTAATCAAAAACCTTTGGGGATCAGTTAAATTGGGGGATAGTCTGTGTTGGTACGTGTGAGAGAGATCCACCTTTCCAAGTTGTTGGGGTTCATTCACTGGAGCGCGATCGCAAGATGCGCGAGTACAAGCGCACGCTGGTAGACGCCATGCTGCTGGCATTCCCATCTGACAGCGGGGCCACAGTGGAAGCACAAGGCAGAGGAGGAGGAGGAGGAGGTCGCCAACGCAACCAGGGCACCGCCAGCACCTCAGAAGGCAGGGTTAGCATGGCCGAAATGTGGAAAAGCTTTGTCAGCACGCCACAACAAACAGCAGCACCAGCAGCTCAGATGGAACGTCTTAGCAGGAGGCAGCATTTTACCAACATGGTGGAGCAGTATGTGTGCACACGCCTACATGTAGTGAATGACGGGTCTGCCCCCTTCAACTTCTGGGTCTCCAAATTGGGCACATGGCCTGAGCTTGCCCTTTATGCCTTGGAGGTGCTGGCGTGCCCTGCAGCCAGTGTATTATCTGAACGGGTATTTAGCACGGCTGGGGGCGTTATAACAGACAAGCGCAGCCGCCTGTCCAGAGACAATGTGGACAAGCTCACGTTCATTAAAATGAACCAGGCATGGATCCCACGGGACTTTTCCGTACCTTATGCAGAATAGCAATGGATACCGACCTTACCCACCCATTGTTCCATTTTTGCTCTTTCTCACTCTTTTGGGGTGTACCCTCATTTAAAATTTTTGAAAAGAAGCAGTGTTGGCTACCTCGTCCTCCTCCTCAGGGCCAGATTAATGTAGGGGCTATTGGAGCTGCAGCTCCAGGCCCCTACCTTTTATATAGGCCCCGGGTTGGCCATATTCACTGTTACCGCTCTTCTGTCACTTGTAAACACAGAAGTCTGGCTTCTATGCTCGCTTCCCCAGGCAGCACCCTCAGAACCTCCCCACACAGCGTGAAGGCCGGACAAGGAGGGACAGTTGGCGATGCATGGATGTGTTTATGGGCTTCAGAGACAGCATCCCATGTTGAATTAGGCATGCATGGCTGCACCCTTCCTCCTCTGGGTGCATGGCAAGGCACGGCCCTTAAGGCCCTTCAAAATCCTCAGCACCAAGCCCATGATGCTGTTAATCCGGCCCTGGTCCTCCTCCACCGCCGCTTCCACCTACACCGCCCATAGGTGTGCGCAGCCTATTGCATTAAGGTGTGCACCCCAAAGTTGAAATACACATGCATGTGTTTGCCAGCAGGGAGAGTAATGTATCGGGGCCATGTACCTGTAGGCAAGGAGAAATAGAGCAGAGCAGGTCCCAGGGAGATCTTTCCCATCTCCTCACTGGCAATGCTATGTGCCCTAGGTGATTAGGGTGTGCCCAGGCACACCCAGCACACCCTGTGCGCACGCCTATGTCACCGCCACATCCACCACCACCTCAACCTCCCTCCTACTCCATATGGGCCTCGTCCTTCAGAGATGAAGAAGAACATTGTTTTATTTTTCTGTTTTTTTTTGTTGTTTTAAGTTATTTCCCTATCCACATTTGTTTGCAGAGCACTTGCCATGCTCTTAATTACGTTTTGCTGCCATTTGCAGCACTCTAGCCCTTTCCTTTGGTGTTTTAGAGCCATTTTAGTGCCTTAAAGTTCGGGTCCCCATTGACTTCAATGGGGTTCGGTGTCCGGGAAAAGTTCGGTAAAAGTCCGGGACACGGACCCGGACTTTTTTTTAAAGTTCGGCCGAACCCGTCGAACACGGACATCTAGGTGTCCGCTCAACCCTAGTTACTTATATAAATTTGTTTTAGGCAGCAGGCAGGGTATCACTACATGAAGGTGAGGAGGACGCCAGGTCAGACCACAAGACTCCAAGAAAGTATAGAAATGTGTATATTACTTACAGTGCCTTGAAATTCAGCAACACCCCCCCCCCTCCATTGATTCCAAGAAGAGTTTTAAAGGTATGCACAGACACCACTAATGCAGTTTAGTCCTGGGGTAGCCTAGTACATTTAGAGTACATACATATGTGCTTAAAACCTTGACTATCCTGTAATTAGAAAAAATTGAGAGCTGTCTGGCAGTATTGCTGACCCTCTTACTTCGATGCTAAAGGCAAATAGGCTATTACCTTTATAAAACTAAAGGTGCACTCTGTATAAAAGTTTCACATAAAACCCCACAAGAGGGGGCCCTCAGTTGAAGTCCATGATGACGCGTAAGGGTGTGAGCACGCGGTTTCCATGGTCATCTATAACGTCTGACGTCATACACGGAAGGCAGCCGGCCAAGGTACCTAGCGGTTTCTTTTTACAGACGGGGAATCGACTGTCGGTTATTGGGTAACCTTTTCTACATGACCTATCTTTTATGTATACATGTGAGTGAAATTCCTAAGGGTTGTATGTTTTGGGGTTTTATTGGAATAAACGGTATAAACAGGATTACGCTATGTGTGTCTTGCTATTCACTTCCATGCACATCCTGGTAAGCTGAAAGCGGTCCATTCATGTTGGAGAGGACGTTTTATCGGTTCCAGTATCTGGGCATTTTGAGGATCTTGTCCTTCTGGGATTAATACTACAGGCTTAATCCTAAAGCGGAGTTCCACCCAAAAGTGGAACTTCCGCTTTAAATAGTCCTAACCCCCTAACATGCCACATTTGGCATGTCATTTTTTTTTTGGGGGGGGGGGGGTACCTAGTTTTGACAGGTGCCCGCTCCCACTTCCGCTCGGAGCGCCGCGGCGCCCTGAGCGGAAGTTCTCCTCTCTCCCTCCCTCCCTGCAATCTTCTGGGACATGTCAGAGGTCCCAGAAGATTGCCGGCCAATCACGACGCATAGCGCAACTCACGCATGCGCAGTGCGTACCCGGGTGTGAAGCCGCAAACTGTCACAGCAGGGTGCCCACATCAGTGATGCCGGCACCGCAGAGCAGAGAGGCAGAAGGCGGCGTATCGCTGGACCGTGGGACAGGTGAGTGTGTGTTTAGGCTGGAACTCCGCTTTAAGCCGCCTCTGGTAAGTGCATTACCATAAGGCGTGCGCAGCGGTGAGGTGGATGTTTTTCTGCTGTATGTATGCACGTAATTTGATGCACTTAAATTTTCAACATTGGGACTGTACCCTGTTTGACCCTGAACTTTATGCGTGAAGCATCCTTTATGGTGGTTCTCTCACTGGAAGTTGGTCACATTTTATGAGACAAAAATATATGTGTATGTGGCTGATACACTTTTAGCGCCGCTAGTGGACTTTCGGGGGGTTTTATGTGAAACTTTTATACAGAGTGCACCTTTAGTTTTATGTTTGTTGTATCTATAGTGGCAGCTTACAATTTAGAGTACAACTTGTTGCACTCTATTATTTTATATTTATTTTAGCGCTGGGTGAGTAGGATTTTACACTTGTATTCATTCTGTTCCTAGCTTAGTAAGGCTATTACCTTTCCATGGGAAGTTTCCCTTAGCTTAGTGAATGAGGTAAAGCTCTGCTGACTGCTATTATCCAATCATGTGTAAACAAAAATAGAGCTTTAGAGCTTTTCCTTTCACTTTGTTGGATATGTTTTGCAAAGTAGTTTTCTTTGTCAATGCACTTTTATTGGATATAATATAGAAAAATATTTAGCCACATTCACTAAACAAGGAAAAATTCCCTTGCAAAGTGAATAACCTTTTTGCCTTTGGTAAATCAACTCCTATCAGTATTTACATAATAAGTATAGTGAAGTGCAACTAAAATCTATCACAAAAATACATTCAGCATAATGCGCAAAAATGCAATGTAGTGCAATACAATATGAATCTCCCAACAGTTAAAAGCATAAAGAGCAAATTAGTCCACTGAAAACACAATCTTGAAAAGTCCATTATTGCTGTTCAATATGGTACAGATAAACCCACGTGTCTTCAAGATAAATTCATGCTTTGGTGCTCATCCTCCACCAGGTGAATAACCTGCTCACCTTAATTGCAAAATAAAATAGCATATGGTATATGGTACCTCAGGCTCAAGTATGTGGAGACCCACCCCTCAATCCTCCCTACTGTGGATGGCTGTTTCCTCCAACTTCACCACAACAGCTCATAAATCCACAGCAGGTTTATGGAAGATACAAAGGCACAGACATAGTGTATTTCCATTAAAACATGTTTATTCCCATAAGCAAAGACATACACTTACTAAAATGCAGATAGTCAAAACATTTCAATCCAATGGTCAAACACCGGCTCAGCTTCCGGGTAAGAGAACGATGTGACATTATGGGCTTGGCTCCTCCCTATACGCATTGTGCCCTTGTCATTGGGCTTCTCCAGTTGGGCATTTTATTAAACTTCTCTCCCAAAATTTTACAAACCTATCACTTATCACATAATTATCAGCCATGTCCCATCTCTTTACCTACAGCCATATACAGTGGGTACGGAAAGTATTCAGACCCCCTTAAATTTTTCACTCTTTGTTATATTGCAGCCATTTGCTAAAATCATTTAAGTTCATTCTTCTTCCTTATGAATGTACACATAGCACCCCATACTGACAGAAAAACACAGAATTGTTGACATTGTTGCAGATTTATTAAAAAAGAAAAACTGAAATATCACATGGTCCTAAGTATTCAGACCCTTTGCTGTGACACTCATATATTTAACTCAGGTGCTTTCCATTTCTTCTGATCATCCTTGAGATGGTTCTACACCTTCATTTGAGTCCAGCTGTGTTTGATTATACTGATTGGACTTGATTAGGAAAGCCACACACCTGTCTATATAAGATCTTCCAGATCACAATGCATGTCAGAGCATGTGAGAATCATGAGGTCAAAGGAACTGCCTGAAGAGCTCAGAGACAGAATTGTGGCAAGGCACAGATCTGGCCAAGGTTACAAAAAGATTTCTGCTGCACTTAAGGTTCCTAAGAGCACAGTGGCCTCCATAATCCTCAAATGGAAGAAGTTTGGGACGACCAGAACCCTTCCTAGAGCTGGCCGTCCGGCCAAACTGAGCTATCGAGGGAGAAGAGCCTTGGTGAGAGAGGTAAAGAAGAACCCAAAGATCACTGTGGCTGAGCTCCAGAGATGCAGTCAGGAGATGGGAGAAAGTTGTAGAAAGTCAACCATCACTGCAGCCCTCCACCAGTCGGGGCTTTATGGCAGTTGCCCGACGGAAGCCTCTCCTCAGTGTAAGACACATGAAAGCCTGCATGGAGTTTGCTAAAAAACACCTGAAGGACTCCAAGATGGTGAGAAATAAGATTCTCTGGTCTGATGAGACCAAAATAGAACTTTTTGGCCTTAATTCTAAGCGGTATGTGTGGAGAAAACCAGGCACTGCTCATTACCTGTCCAATACAGTCCCAACAGTGAAGCATGGTGGTGGCAGCATCATGCTGTGGGGGTGTTTTTCAGCTGCAGGGACAGGACGACTGTTTGCAATCGAGGGAAAGATGAATGCGGCCAAGTACAGGGATATCCTGGACAAAAACCTTCTCCAGAGTGCTCTGGACCTCAGACTGGGCCGAAGGTTTACCTTCCAACAAGACAATGATCCTAAGCACACAGCTAAAATAACGAAGGAGTGGCTTCACAACAACTCTGTGACTGTTCTTGAATGGCCCAGCCAGAGCCCTGACTTAAACCCAATTGAGCATCTCTGGAGAGACCTAAAAATGGCTGTCCCCCAACGTTTACCATCCAACCTGACAGAACTGGAGAGGATCTGCAAGGAGGAATGGCAGAGGATCCCCAAATCCAGGTGTGAAAGACTTGTTGCATCTTTCCCAAAAAGACTCCTGGCTGTATTAGATCAAAATGGGGCTTCTACTAAATACTGAGCAAAGGGTCTGAATACTTAGGACCATGTGATATTTCAGTTTTTCTTTTTTAATAAATCTGCAACAATGTCAACAATTCTGTGTTTTTCTGTCAGTATGGGGTGCTATGTGTACATTCATGAGGAAGAAGAATGAACTTAAATGATTTTAGCAAATGGCTGCAATATAACAAAGAGTGAAAAATTTAAGGGGGTCTGAATACTTTCCGTACCCACTGTAGGAGCCACGCTCCATTAAGTCACTTGCTATATACAGCCCCATAGTTTATTCACCAGCCCACCCTCACAGAGCCTCTCTTTTGTACACCAGACCCTCTCAGATCCCGCTATACAGTTACACACATCCCACCCCACCAAATCCCCCAATGCAGCCAAAAAACAAAACATGCATCCACGATCTACAGTTAGTCTATATGCTGCCAAACTCTGCCATAAGACACCTGCATTCAGCCTCAACTCTCTCCTCTTTAAACAGCAACGGATCTCCAATAGAAGAAAAATTACAGTAAAGTGGGGTTATTACCCCACAGCAAGAGTCTTCCAGGGAAACAGGCAAAATGTGATTTTTGTTACTTACCGTAAAATCCCTTTCTCTGAGTTCATTGGCGGACACAGAGCTCCATATTCAGGACCATAGGGTTATATTGCCCCCTACAGGAGTAGGACACTAGGCAGAAAAAACAAACTTGGCTACGCCTGTGGGCAATCCTAGCTGGTATAAACCCCCCTATAGGCCTCCAGTTTAGAAGCAAGCAGTGTCAGACGTATCACAAAAAACTCCATAGATTGGTGGGTGCTGTGTCAGTATAGAAACAGAGAAAGGGATTTTACGGTAAGTAACAAAAATCCCATTTTCTCTTTCATTCACAGAACTCCATTTTTAGAACCGTAGGGACATCCCCACGCCATGCCAAAAAGGAAAATGAGGGGTGGGACAAAAACCCAAGGCTAAGCACAAGAAGCAAAACAGGGTAACAGGAGTTTGACAAGAAAAACAGGAGCCCCACTTGAAAAAAACACACAACCAAAGAGGGAACAGACCCCCTAAACAGCAGCCTGCAAAACCTTGCGGCCAAATGAAGCATCCACAGATGCCAAAACATCTACTTTATAAAATTTAGTGAAAGTGTGCACCGACAGCCACGTGGGCGCCCTGCAAACTTGTGACACTGACGCCTGATGACGGAAGGCCCAAGAAGCACTAAGCACCCAAGTAGAGTGCGCTGTCACAGGGAAAGGAGGAACCCAACGCTTAATAGAATAGGCCTGACCCACTGTCTCTGTCTGATCCTCCTGGAAACGGTAGCAGAAGAAGCCTTGGTCTGTCCATAATCACAAAAAGAGAGTCTGACCTCTGAAAAGACTGAGATACACCTGAATCGCCCAAACCACATCCAGGGTATGCAAAGCAAATTTCTTGGGGTGAGAAGGCCTGGGACAAAAGGAAGGCAACACAATGTCCTCATACAAATAGAAGTCAGAGACCACTTTACGTAGGAACAATGCACATGGACGAAGAACCACCTTATCTTTGTGAACCACCAAATGGGGAGTATGACAAGATAAAGCCGCCAATTCCGACACGCTGCAAGCAGAGGTAATAGCCTTTAAAAAGGCCACCTTCTGGGACAATGAAAGCAATGGGATCTCCTGAATATTCTCAAATGGAGCCTTCTGGAGAACAGGGAGCACTAAGTTCAAGTCCCATGGCAGCAAAGGAGACTGCACTGGTGGGGAAATGTGTCAAACCCCTTGAATGAAGGTACAAGCTAAAGAATGCGTGGCCAGGGGTCACTGAAAGAAGACCACCAAGGCCTTGGGACAGCAGGTGCTTCCTGAAAGGTAGTCTCCAATGGATGTCCGCGACTAGCCACACTAAGTTGGCGAGGCCAGTTCAGGGCCACCCGAATGACCGGAATCCCTTCTGCCTCAATCCTGCGTAAGAGTCACGGAAGAAGCTTGAGAGGAAATAAGATATAAAGCAGATAATACTGGCTCCACTGTGCCACCAGGGCATCTGTGTTATCTGCCAGAGGATCCCATTACCTTGCCATGAACCTTGGTACCTTCCTGTGGAGCCAAGATGCCATAAGATCCAGGTCGGGGGTGGCCCACACCTAACACAGCCAATGAAACATGTCTGGACGCAGGGACCACTCCCCTTGGTCCAGCGCCTGCCAACTGAGATAATCCGCCTACCTATTGTCCACGTCTGGATTGTACATGACGGAGAGTGCCAGAACGTGGCTTTCTGCCCACCAGAGGATGCCGGAGACCTCCAGCTTACTTTTCGCCCTGTTGATTAAAATAAGCCACCGCCATGGCATTGTCTAATGAATGGACTCCATCCTGAACTTCTGTACCAACACAAAACAATGCAGGGACTTGAGGTCCGAATGGGACGAACCTTGGCCTCTTTTTTTTTGGTTTAAATAAAGCTCCACGCCTGGAACCGGGGCGATTACCCCCTGGCACAACAGGTTCTGCACCGCCCCGAAAAGAGCTTGCAGACAATCTGTTGGCAGACGCACATTGGTGGGGAAGAACCTCTCCGGAGGACAGGAACAAAACTATCTTGTACCCGGATAGAACCACTTCGTGGACCCATTTGTCATTAACATGGAGGTCCACAAGACCTGAAACCAGCGAAGACATCCCCCCAACCCAGTCATGGGTGAGGGCAAACCTTCATGCCGAAGAGGCTTTGTCTGCGGGTCTGGAGAAGCCTGCTCTTGGCTTGCCAGAACAGGGTCGCTTATAGCCTCCCAGGGAGGGCTTGAAGGATTACCCTTGTTAGCGGCCCTGGAGGAATGAAAAAACCTTTTATGTGCTGAGAAAGAAGGACCTTGTCTACGACGAGGCTCCTTTCCCTTCCCAGACTGTGGAAGGAAGGTACTCTTCCCCCACGTGAGACTTTTAATGATGTCATCCAGGGTAGCCCCAAATAGGCGGTTGCCTTGAAAAGGAAAAACGGTGAGGGCCTTTTTTGGAGGTTTGGTCCACAGACCAACACTTAAGTCATAAAACCCGCCGAAGCACCTCCGCCGAAACGGAGAGCTTGGAAAGCAAAGGGGCCGTATCCAGAGATGCATTGTACACAAAATTGCAGCCCCTGAACCAACTGGCCTGCCAGCTCAATGTAAGCAGGGGGAACTGTGGCGCAGAAGTTTTGCCCACTCATTTAGTGTTTGGAACACCAGGGCAGTGGCCAGGACCGGAGGCAATGCCGAATCGGCAATAGTAAACATGTTGTGGGCCACAGACTCCACTTTTCTGTCACCTCCTTCCCAAGCCAATTCTGACACTTCGCTCCTTCATGTAAAAAAATCAACCTTTTTTTTTTGCTAGAAAATGACTTAGAACCCCCAAACATTATATATAGATATAGATATACATATTTTTTTTGGCAGAGACCCTTTAGAATAAAATGCTTTTTATGTCACACGATATTTGCGTAGTGGTTTTTTAAATGGAATTTTTTTTGAACAAAAAACACATTCATGAATAAAAAAACAAAACAGTATAGTTAGCCAATTTGTTTGTATAATGTGAAAGAGGATGTTACATCGAGTAAATAGATACCCAACATGTCACAATTTAAAAATGCGTCTGCCCATGGAATGGCGGCAAACTTGCCTCAACCTGGAAACAGAAGGGTCCACCACCAGTGGAACGGTTCACTTATTCAGAAGGGGTTCCTTAAAGGGAAACCACACCGCAAACCATTTAGGGACCACAAAGGGACATTTTTGGGCACTCCCAATCCTTGCAGACAAATTTGTCAAAATAGGTAGGATAAGGAAACGCTTAACTGAACGAGAAGGCTTGTAAGTGCCAAAGGGGGCGGTCACGTCTGCAGCTGCCCCAGCAGCATCCTCCACTTTTAATGTTTCATGCACCAAACTAATAAGTGCGTCCCCTAGCGCCTTCTCAAGTGCTGCCGTGGCCATGGAGGAGTCATCCTCACTATCAGACGGACCGGGGAGCATGGTATCCAGGCCCACTGGCCGGGCCAGGTCCACAGCAGCAGAGCCAGATTCAGGATCCGACGAGACCGATATAGCAGGAGAGGGTGGTAGACGCTTCCTGCCCTCCACCTGGGAAACAAAAGACTCTGGGACCGCTGTCAGTGTGTCAATGGGGACCCGAGTCCTCGAGGGACCTGCCGTCTCCAGGAGGGGATCAGGTGGGGAGATGTGCTCCTGAGACTCCATGGAGAAAAACGGGTACCCACAGACCAAATTTTTTTGAAACCGGTAGAGAACCCACCTACAGAGAGCCTGAACCCCCCACACTGCAACAGAGAAGGGGACACCCAACCATGACTCACAACCCCACGGGAGGAGCGCTGGTCACCAGGCATCAGAAGCACCAGATGTCCCACGTGCAGAAAGCGTCCTGAGAGAAAGAAGCCCCGGGAATTTACATAGGGGAATTTAGGCAGAGGAGCCAAGGAACAGTGTCTGCCACCATGCGGCTCCAAAACAATGTTCACTGCTATGTGCCAGTGAATTACAGTAGCCTGGCCGACCAACGAAAAATGGCCACCAGACCACAAGAAAATGGCCGCTTGGGAGAAGGCTACAGGCTCCAAAAACATGGCCACCACAGCCGAATACCAAACCATGGCAAAATGCCCGTTGTGCACGACCCCATGAGGCTCCCGGAGAAAGTGATCCGATCTCTGCAGGAGCAAAGACCAAACAGAAAATGGGGGACAACCAGGTATGTTCACCCCAAATTGGTCCCAGCGATCACCCCCACGGGAGACCACACATCCATCAATGACTGGGTCAGCAGGCCCTTACAACTTTCCCCGCAGTCCATAAAAGCGACCCCCTGCCCTAAAGAGGAGGACAGGGTGGAAGGGGGGGGGGGGGAGAACCCGGCAACCCACTGGGGGGGGCCTATGTGGGAGGAGAGGAATCCAAAGGCCCAACCATCCCAGGGGGCATCCCCACATCCGCCCCACACCACGCCAGGGAAAGAGGGGGGACAGTACTCACTGTTCCATGCATGCAGGTACTGCTCCAGACAGAACCCCTCACCACTGAAGTGAGGGGGCTGTTGGCCAGGGGAATGCTGCAATTCAGGCCAGGCGCACAATCGTATGCGACCCTGCAAGGGCATTTAACGCGCTAGCCGGCCCCTAACCCGCCGACCTAGCCCGTAGTTGACGGTGTAAATATCCAGCTCGTTGCCCAGCTTGGCAGTTGATTGCAGATCTCCGCAGGAAAAAAACAGGAAGAAAAATTCAATAAGGAAGCAGAAAAAAAAAAACATTCTAGAACCAAAGATCCCAGCAGGGAGCAGGGTCCTTACTCCTGAGACTAGGCAGAACAAAAAACTGGAGGCCTATAGCAGAGAGGGGGATTTATACCAGCTAGGACTGCACATAGGCATAGCCAAGTTTGTTTTTTCTGCCTAGTGTCCTACTCCTGTAGGGGGCAATATAACCCTATGGTTCTGAATATGTGAATATGAAGCACTGTGTCCGTCAATGAATGAAAGAGCAATATAATCTTCTCTCTGGGAGGGCCACAAGATGCAGGGAATAGCAACACATGCAAATTATGGAGCACATACCTGAAAAAAACACAATCTAGCTGAGGAGCAATGGATATCCAATGCTTACAACATGCCCACCCTTTGCAATGTACTGCCTACAGCTGTGCTACTGGGATTGGGTTTAGGTTGCCTCAAAAAATTGCTTAGGTTTTAAAAAAAAGTGGATAGAAGATGAAACATTTTAAAGGTAACATAGCCCCAAAACTTGGGGCACCAAAAAGAAGACCGATGCCAGGGTCCAATGATGCCCCTGCAGCCAGGCAACTACCTTTAAATTGAAATCAACAGTTGGAGTCTCCATATTTCTCTCATGACATACTTACATTACATGAACCTAGTGCTAAATTAGCCTTAAAAAAGGATAATAACTTACCTTACCAGGAACAACAAAGCAATGGTGCCAAACCACACAATTCCATGCCGATATATACCAGAACTGAAAACCACTGTTTCCTTGAGTCTGTAATTTTTTTTTGACCTTCCTCCCCCAACATATGCCTACCCACTCTTGGGTGAGGTTTCTATATAGTAGAAGATGGTGGGAATATTCCTTAGGCCTACTGCCACACACCAGCCGTTGAAAATCCAACGCTAAGCAATTCCACTGCCAGGTTCCCATTTTAAGTTATCGTCTGATTTTGTTCACACACACACAGCACGGACACTGCCAGATGGCAAAAGTACTTGGAATGTGCCTTGAAGATGGTTCCCATACATATTATTTTGTACAGTCAGGTGTCTGACTTAAGACTTCAGACTTATAGCAGCTATAAAAGCATATGCAGCTGCATTACTGAAGTTTTGAAGACCAAACCCCCTCTACAATATGCTGGACAGGAAAAAGATCCAATAAAACAGCAAGGGGAGTTGACCCGTGGAAAAGAAAGGACCAATGCCCTGGTTGCAACCACTGGTGCCTCCATTTCATCACTGATCTTTGTCTGCTCTTGTCATGATTGTGTCCTTATAGCTAAGCCATGAGGTCCTGCGAGACCACTAATGGCACTGGAATCAAATGGTTCGGCTCGCTTTTGTGCTTTTCCACTGCTGGAAAGCACCATGCGATGTCGGAACAGTTCAGTACGGGGCGGTACGGCGACGCTTTTCCACTGCATGGAACCGAACGGTACGGCTCTCAAAAACAGTACCACCTCGATTGTGGTTCCAAGAGGTACCATACCCGGTACCATATCCAACAATCCTTTGCATGCAGTAACTACTAGCCATTGATTGGTCAGAGAATCGTTGTTATCCCACCCACTTAACTTTAGTACTACTTTAGTGGAAAAGCAAACCATACCAAACCGTACCAAACCGTTCCAACACCGTACCATGCGGTACCAGCAGTGGAAAAGCAAACCGGGCCAAGCAGGGCCGAGTAGAGCCAAGCCGGTACTTGCAGTGGAAAAGTGCCATAAGACAGAAGTTTGGGTATGTCATAAAAGCCTCTGGGGTTCTCAAGTTCAATGTCTTGGCATAGTTACCAGCCAGAGACGTTGTGCTGCTGAGCCAGTTCGACTTCCAACCTGCTTATGGGTCAGTAAATAAACATCAGCATCTCTGTTCAGTGATCAATGAGATGATCCAGGAGGTAAAAGAGCGAACCCAAGAATCAGTAATGCTAAACCAGGAA
Source organism: Pelophylax lessonae (assembly GCF_965119305.1). NCBI lineage: Eukaryota > Metazoa > Chordata > Amphibia > Anura > Ranidae > Pelophylax > Pelophylax lessonae. Next base: position 42,426,917 of record NC_138778.1, on the reverse strand, counting down.
GTATTAGTGTTCCTTATGACTAGGAGAGATGTATTAGCATCCGTAGGTTACACCTAAACATATACAATATGTATTACAGCCAAGTATTTCGCCATTAGTCTGTTCCGCTTTAAAGATGCTTTTAAGCTGTTAAGCAAAGCCTAATCTTAAAATAGATCTCAATTTATAACTACATATTTTAAAATACAGCTAAAGGTTTCAAAGGGTCAGCAGACCTAGAAAAAATAGGCAGATGCAAATCTTGACCTTTCATGTAAAAGATGAGCTTGATTACACCTAACAATACTTTCTTAGCCCCTTTAGTGGTCCTCTAATGTGAAAGGTGGCCCCTTTGACCCACAGAAGGTGGCTGGGGTTGAGCCAAGCTTACAGGAAACATTGGGAGTTGCAAATAACTGCAGCTGCCAATAGGATATACTGATCATTTGACATATGGTTTAAACTGCGCAAGTTTACTTTAGAAGACGCTTTTGGTCAGATAATCAGTTGGCTGCCATTGCTGGCTTTCCTATGAAAATGAAAATGCTTCATAAATTGGAACACAGATATACTTTGAATTTTCCTCCAACTGTCCCTGAAAATCAGGGACAGTTGGCAGCATATGTTTCCCTTTGTTTCCCACCCAGCAGTCTAAGGGAAGAGGTCACTGTATCCTGAGAGATCAGCTCACTCATCATCTGAAATAACTTACCCTGTTCCAAACATTGCGGGGAAATTGTGGACATTCGGGTTCATTGAGAGCACACAAGTAAACACACACAGATATATTAACCACAGAGGAAGGCGCATTCGAGTTTTGCCTTTTTTAATGCATGCTGCAGGGGGAGAGGCCAGGCTGTGCTGGCCCTGCAGGCAGCGAGAGGGAGCAGGCATAGGGCCAGCTGTTTAGCTTGGACACCAGCATGATTCGAAGGGGGAATCCTTCAAGCATGGATTTATTATTTCCTGCTACTAAAAATGAGAATCAATTCCAGTTAGATATTCATTTACTGGATGTGGAAAATGGCTGCTCATTTCAGAGCCTCTGACACACTGAGGAAGGGAATAAATAAAATGTCTGACGAGACTCGTTTAACTCTTTTTGTGCTGCAAACGTAACATGATTTTAAGTGACATTATTAAAGAAAGGACAAGACTGGCCTGTATCAATAAAATCGTAGCCCTCCTGAGATACAAATATGTCTCTTGGAGTATTCTAAATAATTTATTTACAGGGCCACACCACCAAAACTTATTTTAGTTGTGGTAAGTCTCTTGGGGTCTCCTTCAGCAAGCTGGAAATCCTAGCCTTTCCCCTTCCTAAGTCCACACTTCCTACTGCTTAAGAGAGTCCTGCTCCTTCTGCTGAATTATTCATAGATTAGCTGAATATAAATATTCAACCAAAACAGTGACCACTTGGGAATAAATTGGGCAGGTTTAGAATGGGCAATAGATACTGACCAGGTAAGGGGTACTGTACAGTATCTTTAATGGGTGGGCAACTTTACTAGAATGTAACTGGGTGTAGCTCTGCTCCTCCCTAAATGTAACTGACATATACAGTCAGGGAAAAAAGTATTTGATCCCAAGCTGATTTTGTACATTTGCCCACTGAGAAAGAAATAATCAGTCTATAATTTTAATGGTAGGTTTATTTTAACAGTGTGACAGAACAACGAAAAAAATCCAGAAAAATGCATTTCAAAAAAGTTACGAATTGATTTGCATTTTAATGAGTGAAATAAGTATTTGACCCCTTAGTACTTGGTGGCAAAACTCTTGTTGGCCACCAGGTCAGACTTTTCTTGTAGTTGGCCACCAGGTTTGCACACATCTCAGGAAGGATTTTGTCCCACTCCTCTTTGCAGATCCTCTCCAAATCATTAAAGTTTCAAGGCTGACGTTTGGTAACTCGAACCTTCAGCTCCCTCCACATATTTTCGATGGGATTAAGGTCTGGAGACTGGCCACTCCAGAACCTTAATGTGGTTCCAGTGATGGGAATACCGGTGTTAAAATTTAACGGCGTTACTAACGCTGTTACTTTTAGGGTAATTAGTAACCAGATTGATTACTTCCCCCCCCCCCCCCGCGGTAACGCCGTTCCCATTACTTAAGCGGTGTTACCACAATTACATCTACCGCCACTAGATGGCAGTAGTGTAACTCCTCCTCACTCCTCTCCTCTATGACCCTGCCAGCGTTGTCCATGATACTGGTCGAGAGGAGAGAGAGTTGCGGCCAGGACTCGCAGCGTGCCAGCCAGGCCATACGTAATTTATATATCTTATATATATATATATATATATATATATAATGCCACCACCACTCCACCAGTCCACCACAGTCAGACAGGCACAGCCACTGGAGTGCCACAGGAGGGTCAGCAGACAGACAGCCTGGAGGACGGAGCCAGACGGACCCCACCAGTGTACCTAGCCAGGCCACACCACCATCCAACAGCCACCACCACCACCAGCCAGCCAGCAGGTACCAAAAGACAACAAAAAAATAAATAAATACTGTTACCACAGCCAGGACTGAGGACTCCCACCCCACCAGTGTGCCACACCACCACCAGCCACCACCACCACCATCAGACAGCAGCAGGTACCAAAAAAAAAAAGAAAACATAAAATACCAAAGTCAGGACTGGAGTGGACTCAGGGTGTCAGACTCAGGTCACGTACCACCGTACCACACCACCAGCCACCACCACCAGCACAGAGTCAGCAAGTACCAAAGAAAAAAAAAAACATAAAATACCACAGTCAGGACTGGAGTGGACTCAGGGTGTCAGACTCAGGTCACATACCACCGTAACACACTGCCAGTATCCCCACCAGTGCCACACCACCAGCCACCACAACCATAAGCAGCAGCAGCAGGTACTACTCGAGTTAAAAAAAAAAAAAAAAAACACCACTAAGTCAGGAGTCACTCAGGAGGACTCAGGTCAGGTACCACTGCCAGTACCAGTGTACCACCACCACGCAGCCAGTCGGTACCACTCGGTGCCACAGGTAACACCAGTGGCACTTAGCAAATACCAGTTAGGTACCACGAGTGCTACTCAGCAAATACCACTCAGGTACCACCAGTGCCACTCAGCAAATACCACTCAGGTACCATACCAGTGTACCACGCAGCTACCACTCAGCAAATACCACGCATACAAGGGGCATACAAGTTATTTGACATATTTACATTTTTTTTTTTTTTAAAGTAACGCAATAGTTACTTTCCCTGGTAATTAGTTACTTTTTTACTGATGTAACTCAGTTACTAACTCAGTTACTTTTTGGGAGAAGTAACTAGTAACTATAACTAATTACTTTTTTTAAGTTACACGCCCAACACTGTGTGGTTCTTCTTGAGTCACTCCTTTGTTGCTTTAGCTGTGTGTTTTGGGTCATTGTCATGCTGGAATACCCACCACCACCCATTTGTAATGCCCTGGCTGAGGAAGGAAGTTCTTACCCAAGATTTGACGTTAATGGCCCCGTCCATCATCCCTTTGATGTGTTGAAGTTGTGCCTTTACCTTAGCAGGAAAACACCCCAAAGCATAATGTTTCCTCCTCCATGTTTGATGGTGGGGATGGTTTTCTTTGGGTCATAGGCAGAATTCCTCCTCCTCCAACCATGGCAAGTTGATGCCAAAGAGCTCAAATTTTGTCTCATTTGACTGCAACACTTTCATCCAATTCTCCTCTGAATCATTCAGATGTTCATGAGCAAACTTCAGACAGGCCTGTACATGTGCTTTCTCGAGCAGGGGGACCTTCCAGGCGCTGCAGGATTTCAGTCCTTCACGGCATAGTGTGTTATCAATTGTTTTCTTGGTGACAATGGTCCCAGCTGCCTTGAGATCATTGACAAGATTCTCCTGTGTAGTTCTGGGCTGATTCTTAACTATTCTAATGATCAAGGAAACTCTATAAGGTGAGATCTTGCATGGAGCCCCAGACAGAGGGAGAATGACAGTTATTTTGTTTTTCTTCAATTTGCAAATAATCACACCAACTGTTATCACCCTCTCACCAAGCTGCTTGGCGATGGTCTTTTAGTCCATTCCAGCCTTGTGTAAGTCTACAATCTTGTTCAGGACACCCTTGGACAGCTCTTTGGTCTTGGCCATGGTGAAGAGATTGGAATTGCATTGATTGATTGCTTCTGTGGACAGGTATTGTTTATACAGGTAACAAGTTGAAATTAGGAGCACTCTCGTTAAGAGAGTGCTCCTAATCTCAGCTCATTACCTGTATAGAAGACACCTAGGAGCCATAAATCTTGCTGATTGATAGGGGATCAAATATTTATTTCATTAATTAAAATGGAAAGCAATTTATAACTTTTTTTGAAATGAGTTTTTCTGGATAATTTTATTGTTATTCTGTCTCTCACTGTTAAAATAAACCTACCATTATAATTTCTTTGTCAGTGGGCAAACGTAAATCAGCAGGGGATCAAATACTTTTTTCTCTCAATGTAAACAACACTGTAAACAATAATTACAATAAGCCTGTGTGCCTCTCGACACAAGTTCACTAAGAAAAACGTGAAGTACAAAATTAAAATTTGTTATTATCCTCATTTGTGTACATTTCCTTATTAATGTGTGAGTTTCTTCTTGGTTTCCAGAACATATTGTATAATGGGGGCCAGATGTTCTGTACTAAGTGTATAGTTAGAGTTTGAGGGGATCAACAGCTGATCCAGACCCGCTGTGAGCAGAGATTGGTATGGCCCCTTTCACACTAGCGGACCTTTCAGATCTGCCTGTCAGTTTTTCAGGTGGATCTGAACGGATGCCCCATGCATCTCTATGGGGCATCGGATGTCAGCGGAGACATGTCCGCTGACATCTGATCCGATCCGGTCCATCAAATCTGGACGGATGGAAACTCTATTTTCCATCCGTCAAGCGGATCAGATTGGATGGGATTGGATGAAAAGGGACAGGCAGTCCATTCTCATCCAATTCCCCCATAGAGAACATCGGGGACCTGGCACACAGCGCGGAGACAGAGCTGCCATCTGCCTGCTCAGCGGGGGATCGCAAATCGATCCCCCGCTGAGAAAAACGGAGTCCGAGGACGGACTCCCATGTGTGAAAGGGGCCTATAAGAGGCACATCCATGCTATTAGACCATTTACCTGTGGAATCTAATACACCAGCCACACTGCTATTATTTCCAGGAGGAACCGCTGGAAACAGGGGTCTGAATGTGAGGTGAGAGGCTTAGCATCACGGGTGAAAGAGAAGCACGGAGCTCTGATTTTTCTGTTTTTGATAAGTTTTTACAGTGACTATATCCTATTTTGTGACTATTTATTTAGTAAGTGATGCAAAGAGCACTTTATACTCACCAGTGTGGTTTACACTGTGTATTTGTATATTTTAGTTCACTGGATTTATATTTTAACAGTTTTTTAGTCACTTTGATTATTCATCGATTATTTAGTCTGGTGCTACACTCATTCTCGGTATATAGATGTTCTGTACTGTCTGTCTAAAGTCCCTCCTGCTCAGTGCTTTAAGTGGGCAGGTATGCACTGGTACTCAGTACCGCTACTTCCAAATATGGCTCTTGAGCATACCACCACCTCTCTGTTTGCCTTAGCGTACCAGTACGCTCATTTTGGAAATCTGCGCCCTTAATTGCCCCCCCCCCCCCCAAGAATATTTCCCACTCCAGAGCCAGACCAGTCACCACCAGTGAGTCCCCCTGCTCCGAAGTCCCAGCCCAGGCCAGGGGGGGGGGGGGTGCTCTGTGGGGACCCTGATGTTTGGTGGGGGGGGCGACAAAAATTTATAGGCTATAATAGAGTACCGGCACCTCTTTTTGGCCACTTAAAGCACTGCTCCTGCTAGAGAAAAGTCAAATCATATCTACCAAATTTTAGTAGGAATTCTTGAACTTTGCACTGACGTCATCACATCCTACCTGACCCTGGAAGTGCGTTGTAGTCGTATTTGTTTGCCGGCAAACTAACATTTTATCGAGGCTCATGTTGTTTTAGCCAATTGTAGGTAATTTTTGGGCTTTTTAATAAACGAGTTTATACAATATCACATTATTGGAGCTCTTTTTCTATATATCAACTCCATATGGTCACAGCTGACTGGGACATCTTAACGGGAGTGTGATATCATTGGAGGAATTCCCCCATTACCAGTGTATTCTAGTGCAGCCTTTTTCAACCAGGGTGCCCAGGCAGGCACCCTGGGGTGCCTTGAGGTTTCTTCAGGGGTGTCTTGGCAAAATGCCTAAAAATTTCCCAAAAATCATATACAAGTCAGCAGGTGGCTCAAGTCTGCCTTTTAGCTACACAAAGCCACAGGTTTTTATTGCGCACCATTACGAACCTTCTAGCCTCCACATCCTAACATCCAATGACATCTTCAGTTGATAAGGAGGATGTCGGCCATCTCCACAGAATCCTTGTTTGATTCTCAACTGCCCCTCTCCGTCAGCGCTGGGGTCACAATTGCTGAGTGCTGGAAAAAAACTGAGAAAGAAGAGAAACACTGGAATACTAGTCAGTACCAGTGTGCAGAAGTGTTTTGGATTTGGAAGAATAAATCACCTCTAATGTTGGGTTTCCTACATGTGTGGATGTTGATGCACTGTGTAAAACTATTAGAATAGCTTTTTACATTTCAGAATGGGGTGCCTCCAGGCTGTCCATAGTTTTAGAGGGTGCCTCGAGATTGTCCATAACTTTAAAGGGTGCCTTGACTGAAAAAAGTTTGAGAAACACCGTTCTAGTGACCAACAGAAGACCCTATCATTCACCATACACTACAGAGGTCTAGTTGCAAGTGTGTCTGATCATTCTAGAAATAGATGGTCCACTATATCCGGTAATCGTCCCCATTAACAAGGTGGCGGGTGTCACAGGAGGATTCTTTGGTCTTTGGTGGTGGAATCTCCTTGAAGTACCTCTCATTTTTGGATCCTTAAACATTTAACCACGTGGATTCACTTGTTGCAATTCTTTCCAGAATTGATCACAATTTACATGGGATGTTTAAGGGTAATGGGTGAGTCTACAATGGAAAAGGACCTGGGGGTACTGGTAGACAACAGGCTTGGCAGTGGCATGCAATGCCAAGCCGCTGCAAGCAAAGCCAACAGAATACTGGGATGTATAAAAAAGGGGATTCACTCCAGAAATAAAGAGATTATTCTCCCACTCTACAAGACTCTGGTCCGGCCACATCTGGAGTATGCTGTCCAGTTCTGGGCACCGGTCCTCAGGAAGGATGTGCTGGAACTGGAGAAATTCCAGAGAAGGGCAACAAAAATAATTAGGGGAATGGAGGACATCCGCAATGAGGAAAGACTACAAGCACTGAACTTATTCTCTATGGAGAAGAGACAATTGAGGGGGGATATGATATCAATGTACAAATATTGTACTAGCAACCCTAGCATATGGAAAAACCTATTCAGAGAAAGGAAATACAATAAGACACGTGGCCACTCACTAAAACTAGAGGAAAGGCGGTTTAACCTTAAAATACGGAGGCGGTTCTTCACTGTAAGAGCAGTAAGGATGTGGAATTCTCTTCCACAAGCAGTGGTATCAGCAGGGAGCATTGATAGTTTCAAAAAACTATTAGATGGGCACCTTAAAGACCACAACATACAGAGGTATGCAATGTACGGTTAACAGCAAACACACACACACATCATAGGTTGAACTGGATGGACTGGTGTCTTTTTTCAACCTCACTAACTATGTAACTATGTAACTAATGGGTAATTCACTGTATGTTTTGATTACTACTTTAGCGCAGTATATCAATTCGATTAGATTTGTAAATGTGTGCAGACTACACCCCTGTTTTTAACGCATATTGTTAGACAGGATAATTCGGTTGAGTGCAGGCTGGTCGGTAAATTGAGCTTGGAAATTTCTTTGGTTTTATTTATGTAAAACCTTTATCCAATTATTATTATTATTACCAATTTTTATTATAGCTGTAACTGCTTCTAAAGTGTGAGCTGGAGTTCAGCTTCAGTTGAATACTATATTTAAATCTGCTAGTACATCCGACACTCGCATCCCCCCACACCGACAATGCTGCTGTCTGTGCTTCTTCATCCAGAGTGGGTGGCACTCTAATACAGGAGGTGTGTTACTGGCCAGATCACCAAGTGAAAACAGAAGTGAAAAAAAGCCTAAAGAAGAAAACGAATGTAGTCACCACATCTAATTAATTGGTAAGCTGTAATATATTACATTTGCTTTTGGGTTTAATACCGCTTTAAGCCCCGCCTGTCACATTTCTATTGCCCAATCACCATGATAAGCTACTTCATTGGCCTAATGAAATCTGCAGAAGGCGTGAAGGAGCTATTGGGAAGTGCTGAAGATTAGCCTATCAGAATAGACTGGCATTTTTATAAAGTGCAGAGGAGGGGTTTGGGGTCTTTTGGACCCACAGATCCTCCACAACAGTACCTGTCAAGCGCTAAAAATAAAAAATATATATATTTTTTTAAATGTACGAAAATATCGGTCAATATCGGTATATATTGGTAAGCTGCAATATATTACATGTTTGGTTTTAGGTTTAATACACTTTAAGCCCCGCCTGTCACGTTTCTATTGCCCAATCACCATGATAAGCTACCTCATTGGCCTAATGAAATATGCAGAAGGCGTGAAGGAGCTATTGGGAAGTGCTGAAGTTTAGCCTATCAGAATAGACTGGCATTTTGATAATCTGAAGGCTTGTTGAGGCTGCTGCGGGTACCTATATGTGCCTACATTTTACACCTGCAGCACTTTTTTGGGTTTTTATTTTAGAAGACAAAGTCTCTTTAAGGTTTTGAAAAAAATAAATGATATGAGGTACACATCATACACAGGGAAATCATCTGTTTAAATTTAATCTATTTGCTGTAGAAAAAAAAGAATCTAAATGATGGAAAGTTAAATGTTGCATCACATCCCAGAAATTAATGTCTTGATTAGTTCCGTAAGGTGAAATTAATACTGTTTAAACATAATACAAATATGCACGCAGTGAGCCGCAAGCTAAAAAAAAAAAAAGATAAAGGGAAGTGGGCCAAAATCTGTTCTATTCAAATAAAATCATTGAAATTCTGCACTTATATGTTCATGGAATAGAAATGATTGTCAATGTTGCTAAATTAATATATATTAACATAGCTACTAAAGTCATACTAGGCTTCCTGGTCTGGAGCTACTATCCTGATGCCAGAGCTCTTCTAAGGTAGTCAATAGGAATCTTCCAAAACATCATCAGTAGGTCGTTAGTCTAGAGAAAGCCTAGGCCGTACGCCCATTTAGGTCTATTTGGATGGCACTGGAGACAGAAGAGCGTCCAGCTCCAGGAGTAAGTATTCCAATCATTTTTCCTGTCGGCTCAAAGCAATGGACTGAATATGTAGCCATGGCCAAAATGTTGCAAGTAACAGGACAGCCTCCTTACTATTTCCATGTATACCAAGCGTCCTTTCAGCCTGTGTCAATGCAACCTTTCTGTTAAAGCACAATAGCTTTATGGAGTAGTACTGTGGCTCTGCAGTCCTTGGTTCACTTGATAGGAGGATCACTAAACACTATTTACAAGTGTGGTGATGATGTCACTGGGAGTAAAAAAGTGTTTCTGAATTCAGGAAGAAGGTAAAAGAAAGACATAGTGCTGGTATAGGGCAGTGTTTCTCAACTCCGGTCATCAGGACCCATTAACAGGCCAGATTTTAAGTATTACCTTGGGGAGATGCAGAATAGAGTAATGCAATCACTGAGCAGCAAATGATATCACCTGTGATGTATTTCAGTTTTCTTGCAAACCTGGCCTGTTAAGGCCCGTACACACGTACCAATTGTCGGCCGTAAATATTCGGCCAACGTCCGATCGGCCGATTGTCGGCTTGTTAGTATGATGCTTCCGACAACCGACTGCGACTTTTCGGCCGAACAGGATCTGGTGTGCAGGCTTTAAAATTGTTGTTGGCCAACACCAGAACGGCCGATTGTTCCTCAGTCAGTACAGAATTCGGCCGACAAACAGCAGATGAGCAAGACTGGGCATGCTCAGAGAAGAAAAAACACACGGAAAGTTAACCATCACATGACATCACTTCTGCAGTCGGCTGTTGTTGACCGACAAAATTCGTGTGCAGTCTTTAGCACTTTTCAACCTACAGGACAGCACCGGACAAAAGACGGCCGATCGTTCGGCCGACAATCGGTGCGTGTGTACGGGACTTTAGTGTGCCCTGAGGACCGGAATTGAGAAACACTGGTATAGGGATTGCAGTAAATTTGGATACTGTCTGACTATAATGCAGTGGTATCAGCAGGGAGCATCGATAGTTTCAAAAAACTATTAGATGGGCACCTTAAAGACCACAACATACAGGGGTATACAATGTACGGTTAACAGCAAACACACACACACATCATAGGTTGAACTGGATGGACTGATGTCTTTTTTCAACCTCAAAAACGACCTCACAAACTATGTAACTGTGTAACTATGTATAATGATCTTACCTATGAAAGGAGTTATATAGGCACAAATAAACATGTTATACTCATCTGCTCTATACAAAGGTATTGCACAGAGCAGCCTCCAACCTCTTCTGGGATCCCCAACCAGTGATTTTGGCTCCTCTCTTCTGTGTGCAGGCTCTATCCTGAACCGGGCTGTGTGCGTCTATTGACACACACATAGGAAGGCTTATCTCTGCCTCCCACTCTCTGTCACAGGATTTGACCAACAGCAGTGGGTCAAGCCAGTGTTATAAAGACAGTTTAAGAAGTTCAGAATGGGGAAAATTCTCACACTCCAATACCTAGTTGAAATCCTTTCCAGAAATATGGGGAGGCAAGCTCCAAATTAATGCTGGTTGTTTTTATATGGGTAGTCCCAGAGCTTTAAGTGGGCCAGTATGCACTGGTACTCAGTACCGCCACTTCCAAATATGGCTCTTGAGCATACCGCCACCTCTCTCCCCAGTATGCTCATTTTGGACATCTGCGCCCTCAATTGCCCCCCCCCCCAAGAATATTTCCCACTCCAGAGCCAGACCATTCACCACCAGTGAGTCCCCCTGCTCCGGAGTCCCAGCCCAGGCCAGGGGGGGTGCTCTGTGGGGACCCTGATGTGGGCTGGGGGGGGGGCGGGGGGCAAAAAAATGTATAGGCTATAATAGAGTACCGGCACCTCTTTTGGGCCACTTAAAGCACTGGGTAGTCCAGCAAGTTATATAGCTGTGATGGTCAGGTATTCACAAAATTTTGGGCATATAGGGTATAAAAATGTAGTATTTTAGAAGACATATGACTTAAGAATTAATTGACTAAGATGGAGGAGTTATTCTAACTCTTCATTGTTTAATTTTATTAATTTTTTTCTTGAAAAAATGTTCAGTTCACCAACAAATATTGCTTAAAATATTTGTAAAGGCTTTTTTCTATGCATGAATGTAAAAAACCTTTAGTGTGCAGCTCCTCCCTCAGTCCCCCCTAATATTTATCCAAGCCTGATCTCGATCCAGCGATGTGCATGAGACCCGAAGCTCTCCCGGGTCTCTCCCTCCTGATTGGCAAAGATGCAGCAGCAGGAGCCATTGGCTCGTGCTGCTGTCAATCACAGCAATTGAGGCAGGAACAGGGTTAGGAGCTGAGCCACGCTCTGTGTCTTATGGAGGCAGAGAGGCGGCTCTGGAGTGAGCAGGCATGAGTGCCCCCACAGTAAGCCAGTTTGCATTGGGGGTACTACGCAAGGGGGAGGGGCCAGTGGGGGACCTGAGAAGTGAAGGATTGGGGCTGCTCTGTGCAAAACCACTGCACAGAGCAAGTAAGTATGACATGTTTGTTCTTTTTTTAAATAAAAAGTGTTCTTTTACAATAATTTTAGGTGCAACAACTGTTATTTTATTCTTTATGAAATGCAAATTTACTGTTGAAAACCTTTTTTTCTGTTATTGTATTATTTTTACCACCATCTCTAATGGCTCCTTTTCCTGCTCTCATCAATAGACACCTCATTAAAGCTCACGTCTATCACCAGCCTGAAGCTAGTGTTATTTTAAAGGAGAAGACTAATCTGATAATGTTACTCAATAGACTATGATCTCTACATGCCCGATGACTTTACTAGACCTTATACTGAGGAATAAGAACCTGAATAAGGAGGAGAATATGAAGGATTTACCATAGTTGCCAACATTAAAAAAAATTTCCAGGGACACTTTGCAGCACAGCTATCAATTACCACACCCACTTCCATGAAGCTCCACCCACTCTGCATAATTAATCTCGCCTATTTATCAGATTATAGAGTCTACTCAATATAGAAAGAATTACAGGAAATAAAAAAGGGAATTTCAAACTTAAGGCCACAGTAGCAGAGTTGGAATAAGTCTCCCATTTAGCTGCACTACTTCTGCGTAACATTTTTGGGCAGCCCAATTAACAGGTGTGTTAGCTCAATTTACGGCCCTTCAGTCCTAACTCCCCCTGTGTAGTGAATTCTCCGTCTGCTGGCCAGGAGATGCGACGACACATAGCAACTTAAGCTTAGCGTAGACACATCTAATTTATTTCAAGTTGGCTCACACATTTAAAGGAAATTTGAGCGGGAAAAACCAGTTCAAACTAGGGTACAATTCATGGGTCAGTTTAACAATAAAATATATATACTAAGACAATACATGAAAAAGCCCTTGTGTTCCCCATACATCTCAATGTGGGGTGTCTCGTGTCTGAAATTGTGTTTTGTGGAGAAGCCGCTCCGTCTGTGTTCAGCTGTCTGATGTGTTAATGTAAGCAATTGTCAATTGTGTTTAGGTGTTGTCTGTCGTCTATATGCAAAATACAACTGCCAAGTGTCAAAGGATGTATGAATGAGGTGTGTTCAATATGTAATTGCAAGTGGCCACATTCCATTGTAGAGTGGGCACGAGCTGAAATGTATTATGAAATATAATATTTCAGTAAGGCACATTGATACACTCTTTCAACCCAACCTTTGATCCCAACCTTATTCATAAGGGTGGGATCACCTAGAGTCTGTGAATAGCACTATGTGCCCTCCTGGGATATATGTCCAACTATGAGTCTCACATGATAGTAACCATCCCTTAATGAGCTGGACATTCTTGACATACCTGGGTTGTGTTATTGTATGAGTGCATGTCATATTATTGGTAACTGACTTGCACAAAACAGGTGACATTATATTCTAAGGTGTATGTAGGCTGGCGACTTGGTTGTGTGCACATAGGGATATAACTTCTTAGAATTCTATCAAATCAAAAACAGACATGTTCAATGGGGAGGGCCATAGCTTGCAAGAATCTATGGCCTGACAAAATCTAAACTCCTTATTATGGCAATAAAGTCACTACAAATAGACCATGGCAGCACATACCACCTGTTGACTATAGCATGTGAATCTTCAACATCTCCTAAAGCCTTTGCCAGGAAAGGGCAAAAATAAACCCCCCGTTCAATGGGAGGAAAAAAATTCCCTTTCGACCCCCGTATCATCAGAGCGGTCAGACTAAATCCCTGGCGGCTACAACGTTAAACAATGTCCTTTGTGTCCAATAGGCTTGACTTCAACTGTAAAGTGGAGACATGAATGTCTCGTGTCTCTCTCCTTTCCTGGGTTGAGGAAGGGCAAAATGAGGAGAGGTTCTCCGGGTGGTGAGCACATGTTGCAAGTAACCAGACAGTGGCTACTAGTGTTTAGCTTGCTACAAAGAGTACTACTGCTGCACGAATGGGAAGTCTTCCTGGAGTAGGGGTGTCCGTTGGCATTGTACCAATGCGTCTGTCTGGATCCAACTGGAATTCGTCTGGTGCTCATCACAATCTCCAGTCCGCAGTCGTGGGGTCCAGAGGTGGGGCTTCCTTCAGTCGCGATGCGTGGATCCAAACCGGGGAGTCGTCTGTCAATACCGCTGTTCTGGTCACTGCTTGAACTGTCGCAGGAGGTCCGTAGGGTGGGCCTAGCGACGTCAGCTTATGGGAGGCCTTCACCAGGACTCTGTCTCCAGGCTTGAATGGGTGGGTTGGTGCACCTGTTGGCAAAGGAAACGAGATCGAAATATCACCATAATCACTGTTTAATTTTTCAATTAATTCTGCCACATATTCCTCTTGCATCTGCTGCAAATCTCTAGATATGAGAATTATTGGATTCATGGGGTTGGGAAGGGTCTCCCCATCAAAATTTCAAAGGGAGATAGCTTGGTACTTGGGTCTGGAGTCATTCTGACTTCAGCAAAAATAGCAGGTAAGTACAGAGACAAGAATACAAGTTTTACAAGAATGGCAGGAGTATATTGCGGCACTGGGCTTCTGGTCTTACAGGCAGGCAGCAAAATAAATGCTAGTAAGAACCATTTGCAGTACTGGGGTTTAGGGCCTACAGGAAGGCAGGTAATTTTAAGACAGGAAGGATACCTAATGGCACTATCTTGGGAGAACACAGCATGTCCACACATGCAACAATGGTGAGGGCCCTTGGAGGGGTTGAACTGCCTTGTATTCTCCAAAGGTGAAGATGGGTTAACTTGCAGTCCTCTTACTTACCCAAGCAGGCAGCTACCTAGAACTAAAGGCCAATAGACAACTGAGAATCCCTTGCATGGCTAAGATGCTGAGTAAAATTCAAGCTGTCTTGTGTACATGGACACACAGAGACACACAAAACAGCTAGAAGTGAGTACCCATGCAAACATAAATTTATAAGGGATTGCACTTGTCCAGTGACACCAAGCAGGAAATTGAAACCAAATAGCCTTGGAGACACAGGGTTTGCCTTCAAGGACCATTTATATGCAAAGCCTGGGGCAATGAGTCACCTTAGAATGAAAAGAGATGGCTTGGCTGGCCATGCAACTAATTGAATTCACAACAGGAGGTTACCTTGTCTTAAAGTTTAAATCTTACAATACCAAAATAATCTAAACAAACAATATAGTAACACTGACATAACTTTGTTGTAATTCTTAGCACACTATAGGTGTAATAATAGAGCAACAATTTATCCAATTCTATTCTTCCATCTCACAGTATAATAAAAATCTTTATAAGACAAGAGATGCTTAATTATCTAAGGCATAGAACCTCATTAATGCCAGAGCTCATATGTGTCAAATTAGAACACATCAAATATCTGACACCCAATAAATAAGAACTTTCTAACACCCATAAAAACAGTCTAATCAATCAGAAAAAAACAATTTGTAAACAATACTCCCATTGGTGAGTTGTCGTTGAAGGCTGTGATCGTCCTTCGTTCTGAAAGTCTCAAATCAAATTTATCTGAGAAATAAGCATCAAGAAAGATTTAGTAACAAAACATTTTACTTTTCCTCCTAAAAATAAACCAACGGTTAGAGGAATTTAGCATACAGTAAGCATGTCAAACATTTTCCTTCCTAACAGTGCACTTCTCTAATACCAAAAATTGTTGACGTCAAATGAATTATTACCACGTGGATTTCTATATTTTTTTTTTTGTTATGGTATACCATAAATTTAAAGACAAAATTATTATTGTTCACCATGGTTAAAAAATGAGCAGCTCAAAAATAAACATTAGTAATTTCCCATTTGGCTACAAGAAATTATACGTCACCATTTTTTTCACCCATTTGGAACATTCTTCAAAACTGTTTTTTCTACAAAAGCAAAAACTGATAGTTAATATACATCTGCATATACAATTAACAGATTCTTTGGTACTTTCCTCTTCAAGTTTACTCAGCTCAGTCAATTGGCATGACAATACAGCTGTTTACACTCCCTAGCTTTTGCAATTACCTGTGTCACGGACGGGAGAAGGGGGGGGGGGGTTTGTGCCGAAAAAGGCACCAAATTTTTTTGTTTTAAAAAGCCAGTGATAAAGACAAAAAGTCAGTGACAAAAACCTCAATGATAAAGTTCAAAATTGCTCACGATTTTAAGGATAGAAATACAATTTTAGTCCTTAAGGTCACACTTTACACACCAAATATATTTTCTTGCTTCTAAAAGCTGCCATGACCAGCATAGCACGGATTTGTTACCTTTTTGGTTGTACTCGTGGCAAAGTCACATCACTTTAAAACATAAGTAATAAACACAAAACAAATCATTATGCAACCAGTATTCATTCTGTGTTATGAAATGCTTTGCTGATACAGTACTTTTAGGAACATTATTAAAACTAACACAACATAACGATCCATGGATCTCACACACCTCTAAGGTTGCCCATACACAATACAATTTTCATACAATTTTCCTAAACGTAAATTTCATTTTTTTCCTTGGGATTCTCCTTACCTTGAGAATTGCCCATTATCTTAAGCTCAGAATATAAAGTGAGATTAGCTGAGTTTGAAGGTTTATATATATATATATATATATATATATATATATATATATATAGGGATGGTGAGGTCAGTATTTAGACTTTATTGGAAAACCTAGTTTCCAACTTATGTGGTTTCCTGCGTCTTTATAATCAGATCTATATACACCCAATTTATGGTTTGCTGTTAACTATCCTTGGTGGGCAAGTTTATACCTTCAAGCTCAGCTTAATATCACATACAATCTCTACATACATCTATACAATGGCATGCAATCTTATATAACGACTAAAAATACACTTAAATGTCTATACAGCAAATATACAAGGTTTAGAGGGAGAATTCACTATCACACACAGTACTGCTTTGTAATCGGGTATCAGACCCTGGGGTATCAGGCCCCCTCTTATCTTTGGGGCATCAGACCCCTATTTTCTTTAGGAATATCAGATTCCTGGGAGGCGCTAAAAATAGCGCTAAATGGGTACCGTTAATCTGCTCTGACAGTATAGGGTGGCAATAAATAAAAAATAAAATTACTCACCCAATACTGTGTTATGGCAGATCCCAACTTCTTGATGACACCAAACTGTTAGCTCAATCTTGTCAGGAGGCAATTACAAGATGATTTACGGCCCTTCAGTCCTAACTCCGTCTGCTGGCCAGGAGATGCGATGACACATAGCAACTTAAGCTTAGCGTAGACACATCTAATTTATTTCAAGTTGGCTCACACATTTAAAGGAAATTTGAGCGGGAAAAACCAGTTCAAACTAGGGTACAATTCATGGGTCAGTTTAACAATAAAATATATATACTAAGACAATACATGAAAAGGCCCTTGTGTTCCCCATACATCTCAATGTGGGGTGTCTCGTGTCTGAAATTGTGTTTTGTGGAGAAGCCGCTCCGTCTGTGTTCAGCTGTCTGATGTGTTAATGTAAGCAATTGTCAATTGTGTTTAGGTGTTGTCTGTCGTCTATATGCAAAATACAACTGCAAAGTGTCAAAGGATGTATGAATGAGGTGTGTTCAATATGTAATTGCAAGTGGCCACATTCCATTGTAAAGTGGGCACAAGCTGAAATGTATTATGAAATATAATATTTCAGTAAGGTACAATGATACACTCTTTCAAGGTGCTTCCAGGGACAATATAAATTACCTGGGACAGGCTCCTATTTGCAGGGACTGTCCCAGGAAAAAAGGGACAATTGGCAAGTATGGATTTACCCAGATCTGAACTACATGGATCTACTTTGAAGACTTCAAAAACATACCTTCCAACTTTTTGAGAAGTAAACAAGGGACATATTTTCCAAAAATTGATGGTCATAGGAGTCCTGTACAGTAAACCTATCAGGAGAGGTACTCACCTATAATATACTAGGAGGGGGTAATCCAAATATCTATATTAACATACTCAAAAACAAAAAGGAGGGGAAAAAGACAAATGCACACCCTTCAAAATGTACCTGTACAAAATGTATCATGAAAAAATTAACAAACATCACACTTCCTGAGTCCCCCCACTTTTCCTCCCCCACCGTGCATCAACTACCTCACCTACTAATCCTCCCAGTGCCCCAGCCAGAAAAAATAGGAACACCTATCAGCAAAAGTATGCAGGCATAGGACACACCCCCTTAAAGGAAAATTCTAAAAAAAAAAAAAAAAAAACGAAAAATTTAAATTTAAACCCACAAGTGCTGTTTTTTTTATCGCTTCTATTCCAATATACTGGATTTGACGTTTGCAAATGCAGCAATTCAGAAATTGGATGAAAGGTTTAGCACTGGGAAACACTTTTTGAAAGATAAAAAGTGCATTTTATGTACAACTTTATAGATCAGAGTAAAATGAGGGACAAATGAGGAGGACAGAGGTACAGAGGGATCTTGTTCGAAATCAGGGACAGTTAAGCTTGATACACACTATACAACTTTTGTTGTTAGATTTCCCTTAGATTTACCTTCAACTATGTAGTGCAAGGGCCTGCCTGATTGCATTCAAATTGAAAGAGTTTAGACTTGACCTCATATTATATGGTTTTGGTAAATCTAAAGGAAAAAATCTAAAGACAATTGTACAGTGTGTATGGTCCATTAGGAACTATGCAAAGAGTTTACGGTCAACTTATATTGGCCTAAAAGGATGCAAAATTCCATTCTACCTGTCCACATTACCACTCTATCATTTTCCACTTCTTTTCCCTCTGCTTTTTTTTTTGCTTCCTATAGCTTTCATTGTATCCTTTTTCTTATTTTTCTGATCTTCCCTCCCCTTTATTTTCCTTTCTGTAATAACTTCTCTGCTTCCTCCTCATACTCTCTCATACAATCTGTCAGCTGAAAAGGAATACATTTGTGCAATTTAATACCTCAATTCAGTATTACTTGCTAATTTTAATTGCAGCATTTTAATAATTTGACCTTGTTATAATACCTTTCCATTTAATTGTACATTACTGTGTGCGATTCTACTTCTTCAGATTTTCCATGTTTGCAATCTATCGCAAAATTATTAATAAATACAGTTTACATCACCAAACATATACCTTATGAATTTAAAAAAATATTTAGCATGGTGAAAAGTTAGCTGATCTATGTGATAATATCTTTCATGAATTTAAAAGTAATTTTTTTGCTTTTTAACAATTGCTGATTTTTTCCTGTTCTTTGAAATCACTTGACAGGTCAAGCATCTGGATGTTTCACACTTCGGAAAGTATCATTCATATAACCAAGGACCAGGAAGTTGGAGAACTTTATAGCCAACATCAGGCTATTGGCTATGGATCCCAGGGCCGCTGATAAGGCAGTACAGCCAGCCTCCTGAACTGGGCCCAGGCCTCATCAGTTCAAAAGGGGGGGCCCGGGCACCTGTCGAGCAGGAGGGCTGCTTTATTGCTGACACTTTTGACTATTGTGCAGTGCTGCCAGCTTCTACTTGTCTTTTCTTCCTCTGGCTATACTGCAGGGGGATCAGTTTTATCATCTGTGACCCCTTCCCCCTGCTGTCTTGGACCCCTGTGTGCCCTTTCCCCCACAGTGCTGCTGTTTTACCTCCTCTCGTGCCGTCAGCTGCTGGGGGCACACAGGTGGGTTATTTCAGGATGGTGAGGTGGGGTTCACCATCCTGAATCAACACACCACCCTGAATCAACACAGTGAGCGATCTGTACCGATTACTCACTGTGGGGTGCAGATGTGGCCTTCGTGCTGCTATTCACTTGAATGGGTAATGTTCAATGGGGGTATAATTTCTGCCATGGCTGCAAAGCATAGCATCACAGCGTTGCAGTTTGGTTAAAATATAATTTGATATTTTTGGAGGAGGGGGGCTTTGTCCGGTAGGCTATACGGGGCCCCATGATTGCTATCAGCAGCCCTGATGGATCCGTCCATTGCTTGCTGTCAATCATAAGAGGAGTGGACCTGATAGCCACTTCAAAACTCCTTGCCCACTGCACTGTCTATGTGAGGGAGGGAGCTCTGCTGCACTTAGGATGGAGTGTCTGTATGGACACACCGGCTTTATTGCACCTCTGCACTCAGTGCTGGCCACAAATTCACAACAAATCTCTAGAGTGTTATAGACACTCTTTATGAATTTCCCCAATTCAGACTGTCTGATCCATGATCTGCAAAGGCTGTCAATGCAGATCTAATGAGGCTTCCCTGGCCATTGCCAGGACCTTAACCACTTGCCAACCAGCAGTTGTACTTATACTGCGGCAGGTCAGCTCTGTCCTGCGAAACTATGCACCTGTACGTCGTTTCGCAAGACCGCTAATGGGAGCGCGCACATGCACCAATTGGCCACAGGGGGAGCCAGTCAGCAGGTCCAACAGCCGGGCACCCGCGAGCACTCCCTGTAGAGACAGAACGGCGGTCTGCCATTGTAAACACGGCAGACCCCTGTTCTGTCAGTAATGAACACAGGGTCCTGTGTTCCTCTTATTTAGTTCATCTAAAGCCAGGCGCCCCAATACTTTTGGTAATATAGTGTATTCTGTATACTGTAGTTATACAAGGTAAAGAAGTAAAGAGTGTAGGGAATGGCACAGTTGGTGCATACCCTTATCTTGCTGAAGACCACGGAGTTCCCCTCTTAGCTGCCTTGAAGACTTATTCATGCCGATATAAAAAAAATCATTCTTTTCATGTCTGCAATCCCTTCGCCAACATACTTTAATCCTATGTTTTGGTCTAATGTATTAATATACCAAGGATTGAAGTTGAATACGGCGTACAAAAACATTTCCTGATACATTTTACGATGCAAGTGGATAGGAGAAGCAAAGCCTGAACCTGAGGGTAAGGATCTGGCTGGAGATCATTAAAACCGCAGCCAAATGACCCTGTTCTGGGAAGAGGCATCAGTCTAGACTTACAAATAAAGTTCTCTCGCCTCCCTCCCAGAGAGACCAGTCAATTATTTTCAGATTACAGCAGCAGGGGGTCAGAGCCGTGAGTACACATCACCAGTGTGCATGGCTCCCCCTTTTCCCTCCTGTCCCCTGTTTATGTTTCCAGCTGCGGATCTCGTCCCAGTGACTGTAACTGTAAATCCCAGCGCCCACTAAACATAGAAACACAGCGTTTCACAATTCAGATAGGACACAGTCAGCCCACCCAGTCTGACTTTTCTACCTGCTATTACATCTTGCAACACTTTCTTTCATAACCACAATGTAGTATTGGGTAATACGCAAGTAATATTAACCACTTAACAACCACTGTATAGAGGGAATGTAAATAGCCTGTGTTTGACCGTAAGAAAACACGATTTCTTGTATCTTTATCCAAAATGACTGTAAAAGAAGAATAAACTGCTGAAACAGTTAGGTTTCAGAACACGGTTTGTCCGATTACTTAACCACTTTAAGACCGGAAGGATTTGCCCCCTTTATGACCAGGCCCTATTTTTGCGAATTCGGCACTGCGTTCGTTTAACGGACAATTGCGCAGTCGTGCGATGCTGTACCCCAATTAAATTGACGCCCTTTTTTTCCCCACAAACAGAGCTTTCTTTTTGTGGTATTTGATCACCTGTGCGATTTTTATTTTTTGTGATATAAACAAAAAAAAGAGTGACAAATTTGAAAAAAAAAAAAAAACAACATTTTTCAAATTCTGCTATATAACATTCCCAAAAATTAAAAAAATCTAAATTTTTAAACATTTTAGGCCAATTTGTTTTCTGCTACATATTTTTGGTTAAAAAAACTCGCAGTAGGCGTTATTTCGATTGGTTTGCGCAAAAGTTATCGTGTTCCTATGTCGGCACCGCAGCCGATGTTTCCATCCGCTGTCAGGTGCTGCCGCCGCCCTTACGGCTTCACGGGCGGGTCCCTAATGCGCATGCGTGAAGCGGGCTGTGCATTCGGATTTGCTCGGCGGCTGGGGAAGGAGGAGGGGGCCAAACTTCCGAGGGGCAGCGCTGCCGCGCCGTCTCTCAGAAGTGGGGAAGGGTACCTATCAAAAACAGGTACCCATTCCCCTCTCCCCCTGAAAGGTGCTAAATATGGCAACGGGGGGGGGGACGAGGAAGCAAATGAGCAGAAGTTCTACTTTTGGGTGGAACTCCGCTTTAAGTTCCACTTTAAAGCAGAGTTCTACCCAAAAGTGGAACCTCCGCTGATGTGCTTCCGCCTCGCCCCTCCAGTGCCACATGAACCACACTCAGGGGGAAGGGGGGAACGGGTACCTGTTTTTGACAGGTACCCTTCCCCACTTCCGGGAGACAGCGCCGCAATGCCATGCCTTGGAATTTCAGCCCCCCTCCTCCTTTTCACTGCCCTTTTCCATGCGGCAGCATCCGACAGCAGATTCAAAAACATCTGGGGTGCCGACATCGCAGGCTCCCTGGACAGGTAAGTGTCTATGTATTAAAAGTCAGCAGCTACAGTATTTGTGGCTACTGACTTTCATTTTTTTTCCCCCAGCTGGAACACCGCTTTAAAGAGGAACACCGGCCGACAACCTCATTTTTTTATTTTATTTTGTGGCCCCGCTTACCTGATGGTGGTATCTGCACATTTTAGATTCTCACCCATCCGGTGGATCCAGCTTTGCCCCACTGGGATCCTCTCATGCCCGGCCACAGCTTCGTCCCGCGCCGCCATGTTTTGTCTGAAGTCATCAAGAGGCCCACCGGCTCTTCTGGGCTCAGTGGGCGGGCCTCTTGATGATGTGCCGATAGGCCTTCCCCCTCCTCCTGTTCTTGAATAAAAGGTTATGCCTCCTGGGATATGTGGCGTACATATCCTGGGAGGCACAGTGGGCAGTGTGCGTGCCATTTGCCTAAGGCGAGAGATGTGCATGGGGAGGTGAGGCAGACGTTAAATAAAAAAATAAAAAAAAGGAGTAAACAAAATGAAAAAAAAAAACTAAAAAATTCCCTATTCCTGCTGAGGAAGGGAGGAGGGTGGAGAGGCAGGGTTGTCCTATAGAGGGTGAGGGTTCACTTTAAAATCCTTTTGAAATTTCAGTTTAAATCAGCTAAATACATTCCAGGTGTATCAAAACAGCACCTGGTACTGAGTGAAAGCCTGTACTGTGGGTGGAGTTATGGGGGGTTAAAGTGTAACTCCACTTGGGGGAAAAAAAAAACAGCAAATTAACCACTTTAAGGCCAGGCCTTTTCTGACACTTTTGTTTACATGATCTGTACATATCTGTATATTTTTCTTAAAAAAATTACTTAGAAACGTGTATTTTTTTAAAAGCCCTAGAAAATAAAATGGTGGGTGTTGCAATTTGTTATGCCACATGGTATTTGTGCAGCAGTTTTTCAAATGCAATTTTTGGAAAAAATACACTTTTTAAATTTGAATGCACAAAGTCATATTATAATACCCAACTGTTTGATAAAATATGAAAGATGAAAATAGGAAAGATGATGTTACGTAAATAGATACCAAACATATAATGCTTTAACCACTTGCCGATCGCCTGCTGCAGATATACTGCGGCAGGCTGGCACGGCAGGCTGGCTCGGCTGCGCGAACCAACGCGCTTCCCCATTAGGCAGCGGAGAAGCCAATCCACGGGGCAAGCGGGCGCGATTGCTCTCCGTGGAGAGTAAACACAGCAGACCGTTGTTCTCTCTGGAATGAACACAAAGCGCCTGTGATCCTTCTATTTAGGATGACAGGTCTCTGTGTTGATTCCACAAGTCCCTCCCCCTCACAGTTACAAAACACTCCCCTAGGCTCACACTTAATCCTTTGCTCACCCCTAGGTTAACCCCTTCCCTGCCAGTCCCATTATTACAGTAACAGTGCATATTTTTTG
Source organism: Pelophylax lessonae (assembly GCF_965119305.1). Taxonomy (NCBI): domain Eukaryota; kingdom Metazoa; phylum Chordata; class Amphibia; order Anura; family Ranidae; genus Pelophylax; species Pelophylax lessonae. Next base: position 42,403,268 of record NC_138778.1, on the reverse strand, counting down.
CACTGATTACTGAAGTAATGTCACTGGTCCCCCCAAAAGTGTAAAAAATGTCAGTTAGGGGGTCCAATCTGTCGCAGTCCCGCTAAAAATCGCAGATCGCCACCATTACTAGTAAAAAATAAATAAAAATGACATAAATCTTTCCCTTAGTTTGTAGACGAAATAACTTTTGGGCAAACCAGTCAAAATATGCTCATTGCGATATTTGTTTTACCAAAATATGTAGCAGAATACTAAATGGCCCACAAGGATGAAAATTTTTGATTTTTTAATTTTTTTGTATGGGAATCTTATATAGCAGAATGTGAAAAATATTGTTTTTTTTTCTGAATTGTCGATCTTTTTTTGTTTATAGCGCAAAAAATAAAAATCGCACAGGTAATTAAATACCACCAAAAGAAAGCTCTATTTGAAAAAAAAAAAACATCCAATTTTTTTTGGTACAGCATCGCACGACTGCGCAATTGTCTGTTAAAATAACACAGTGCCGAATCTCAAAAAATGGCCTGGTCATTAAGGGGGCAAATCCTTCCGGTCCAGAACTGGGTAAAGCGGTTGTAAACTTACCTTAAAACGAAGCCCTTTCAGCGCCAAGATGTCAGCACTGCAGGCGCTTTCATCTTCACCAGTCCTGCTTTTGGGTTCACAGACCATGGCTCTGTGACTGGCTGGAGCCACGATGACGTCACTCTCGCGCATGCATACGGGAGCCACTGTTTATTGCACAGGGCTCTGAAGAAACACCAAGGGTGGCTGTTCCTTCAGAGCGCATGCGCCAGTGATGTCACTGGCTGCATGTACAGTAAATATCTCCTAAACGGTGCACGTGTAGGAGATAATTACACTACCTATAGGTAAGTCTTATTATAGGCTTACCTATAGGTAAAAATCAAGAAATGGAAGTTTACTTTTACTTTAAAGTAAATACTGCAATACCTCAGTGCTGACATTAGACTTCAGCACTTTGCAGAGAATATTAATTATTTCACATCAGGTTACAAAGAAACTTGCAATCTAATGTCTGAAACCTAGTCATACACACAAGACTAATTTTCTTGTGTCAAATTTTGTGCCAAATTTTGTAGAAGCCAGTATACCCCCAAATATGGCTTTGGATTGTGGGAGAAAACCCACACAGACGTAGAAAGTATGTACAAGCTGCAAGGCCACCATATGTGGTCAATGAAGTCACCTGGGAGACCCTTCTTCCTTGCTTAGTTTTAGTGAAAGATCTCCTGTGATGTCATTCACTGCGAGTCAGCAACATATGTCTGTCAGTGGGAAGGATTTTTTTCTTTTACTGTACATTGTTCATCATGATTGACATGGAACTGCATCGCTGGTGATTAACGATGGATGTACATTGTGGGATTTTTTTTTTTTAATGAAGTGTGAGTATGAGTAGGGAGATATGTACCCCTTACTTAATCATGTTGGGGGGGGGGTATCTTTGGAAAACTTTATAAGTAAAGAAGGCTTCTCAATTCTGATAATCCCATTGGTCGCAGACGCCCAGAACCAAAACCAAAAGGCTGGTATTTTGGACAAGAGACCCCAGTCCTCATTAACATAGGGACAAGGTGCTGTCCAAGGGAGTCCCCCAATGGCAAGATACCCCCCCATCCACATTGAGGGCATGTGGCCCAGTGTGATTCAGGAGGGAGGGATGGCACACTGGTCCTTCCTCCCCCCTTCCTGCAAACCAGGCTGCATTCTTGGAATAAGTGTATTGTATAGATAATTGGGGGACCTTAGACTTGTTTCTTCTTGTTCTTTGTGTGGAACCCTAGGCCTTTTCTTTTTCTGCATAGGGTCTCTCTTGACTTCCGTATCGCAGCCCCATCAAGGATTAAAGCGTAGTATGTATTTTTAGGGGAAACCCCATGCTGTTTTTTTTTTTTTTTTTTTTCTGTGGGGTCCCCATTTACATCTATAGCAGACCTTCATCTAGGATAAGGATCTGGTGTAGATGAAGGGAATCCCCAGCCACTTTGTTTACAAACAAAAGTAAGCTGCCGGCAGTCATATGTCAGAAATTTATACAATACTTTCTTTCCTTTGTAAATGTCAGTTTTGCTGTAGTATGCTGTATACATTGTACAGATAAGCCCCTTCATGGTTAGGTTCAGGGTAGTGATCGACCGATATAGTTTTTTTAGTGCTGATACCGATATTTTGGTCATGGGTATCAGCCGATATTTTCGGACATTTAATTTTTTTTTTTTTATTTGTCACAGGTACTGTTCCAGAGGGATCTGGGGGCCCCAAACCCCTCATCTGCACTTAAAAGCATTCAAAACAGCTGTTTTGAATGCTGTCATTTTTTTTTAATCTGGCACTGAATACTCGGAAGTAATATCATGACATCACTTCTGGGTTTTTATATGGAGACCTGATCAGAGCCGAATGCGGCTTTGGTCGGGTCTTCTCTTTGGCAGCAGCGGAGGTAGGATGCCCGATGGGAAGGGAGATCTGGGCGAGCCGAGACAGTGGAGCGGCTTCTCAGCCGTATCGGTTGTCATTACAAGACAGCCAACCGTCGGATATGGACACCAGTACCAGGGTGATGCCTCTAGCTGCAGGCATCACTCCAGTACAGCACTTTCCTGGAATATCAGCAATATCGGTAACCTCAGGGGCCGATTCCGTTATATCGGGGAAAGTGCATATCGGCCCCCGATATATCGGCTTTGCCGATAATCGGCCGATCGCTAATTCAGGGCATCCCCCAGACATGGTGTTCAAAAATAATTTTGCATTTATAATAATGCTTGACTTAAAGCAATATTAAAATTGCTGCTCCCCTTCAGATGGAATAATCTTTTTTTTTTTTAATTGAGTTTGGAGTTGGCACATGTTCCCCAGGGCAATGTCACAATATAGTGTATGTTAAATGCCAATAAACTTCATTTTAATGTGGAGGGTACCTTTAATTTCCAATAGGTTATAATAAATTATCTCTTTTTTAAGGATGCATGGTTCACTGATTTAACAATGACATTTGCTTCATGGCCACATAAACAAGACCAAAATAGCTTTCCCATAAGTCCTATCAATGCAACGCTCACCTCCATCACTTAACCTCCTCCAGCTCAATTTAGTCTTCCTGACCCTGCAACATTCAGTCTTGGGTGGGGACTCTGCCCTGTGATTGTTTTCCAGTATTATCTTGCAGATGTCTTAGTTACCGTACAGTTGTGGTCTGCACTGCGCCCAGACAGTGCTGCTGTTATGTAGGAAGTGGTTTCGTTTGGGTTTTTTGCTTTTCTCTGGAACCTTGTGTTTGAGTAAGCAGGTTGCTGTAGCCCGCAATCCCAGCTACACCATTGTGTAAATATTATGGTAAACTGAGACAGGACATAATCTATCCATGACAAGTACAATACGAATATAAGAGCCTCTATATGACATGCATAAGAGATAATATCAAACTTCATTAGGGAAAGAGATGGGGTCTAGGGAACCATACGGGAAGATCCATGCTATGTTCCTAAAGTTTAGCCTAACAAAGGCTAAAAAAGTATAAAATAGTGACTAATTTATGTGGAGGATAGACTTGATTTATTCTGAGTCCCCTCATTAAACAGCATTAGTAAAAAGATGATGTCAACTGATAGGACTTCTCGAGTGGGTTGTAGGTAAAAGCAATAGGGTTGTAGGGGGTCAACTGTGTATGTTTAACAGCAACATATCCTTGGTTTTGACCAAGGTGAAAGAAAATCTGTAATCAATAAAAATCTTAAGACTACTATAAAAACCCCAATTATGGCAATCCCCTGATGACGTCATACGTTGATGATGAAACGCATCGGGTCACGTGCTAAGCCCTAACATCACTTCTGCACATCCGGAACGCAAACCGGCCGCAACGCCATACATCCATATATCAGCTGTTATTCCGATGCTAACATTTAAGTGACTACTTTTTGCGATTAAATTTGACTCTGCATACTACACTATGAGCTTCCCCTCCATGTTTTTTTGCCGCTCACTGAGACCACCAGGGTTCCGTTGAAGGCACAGGGAGTACCAGCACAGCCCCTCCAATATAGTGGACCGGATCCTGCACACCCATCCCAAGCCCACAAGGGATCGTGGAGCAGCCAAGAAACCACTTACCCACGCCAGACCTCAAGGGGTCGTTCGGTAAGTGGACTGTACACCTGGTTAAGGATTCTCCCCTCTGTTTGCATGTGGACTCTTCTCTCACTGAGCACCGGCACTCTTTCCAGCAAAGCATATACAAGGACTGTATATATATATATATATATATATATATATATATATATATATATATATAGTGAAGATTACTTCACATCAGCACTGTTTTGCACAAATTTGGTTGGCACTAAGGATTGTGGCAATAACACTTGCATTTGGCACTTAAAGGACTATTTTGTTCATAAATAATATTTAAAGCACAGCCACTATATTTGCATATTGTTTAAAGCACAGTCACTTTATTTGCATATTGTTGCACATACCTTCTTTGTGATACATAGGTATTGTGGTTGTATTGTTTATATATTAGATTAGCACGGTCACTTTATATATCTCCTCAATTTCTTACATGTCCGGTGCACTGTCACCGATTTGTTGATATTGATTTAGTATTTTTGAGCGCTGTCCTATTTTTTGCACATTCTCCAGATTTTACCCATCATTTGCTTTAAATAGGGCCTTTCTAAAGTCCTAAACAGTGACAATGATGTGTCAAGAGGAAGGTATTCCAACTTGTTAGCCCAATTCCTCAATCTCCTATGTGGCAGAGTTTAGGAATAAAGCACCTCCTAGAAAGAATGGTGGTAGTAGGTGTTGTCGCTTTGATAGGCTGGTCAAGTATGGGCAAATACCTCCTCAACCATTTCTGTAAGAGAAATTTCTTCCTTTTTACATGTACTGTTAATTACTGCGTTCATAGTCACTCCTCAGCTTTTGCCTACAGTTTTTTTTCACAGGGGCACAATCCGACTGCTGTTATGGCGAGACCCTCATCAGAGTATTCTATCATGTTGGTGAACCCTGTGGGTTGCAGGAGTATGGCACAGTCTTTAAAGTAGAATGAAAGGCAAAACTTTTTTATTTTGTTTAATTTTGAATAGAGTAAGGGCTCTTTCACACGGGCGATCAGTTTATATTCTCCGCTCCGATCCTTTTTTTTTTTTTCACGGAGCGGATGACACTTGTGTCATCAGCTCCGTATGTCCGCATATCATCCCATCCATTTGCGGATGATATACGGACATAATGTAAGTCTATGGGCATTGCGGATGTCAACGGATGACACCACTGACATCCGATTTTCCTTCTTTTCCGTTTTTTGAACGGAGGAAAAATAGGGTTCTGTTCCGTTCCAAAAAACGGAACAGAACTGAAAGGAAGAAAATCGGATGTCAGCGGATGGTATTCTGCTGACATCCGCAATGCCATTGACTTACATTATGTCCGTAAATCATCCGCAAAAAAATAGGATGATTTGCGGACATACGGAGAGCCTGTGTGAAAGGGCCCTAAGGGAGGGTTATAACTTCTGTCAATTTGTTTCCCATCTGTGTCCCACAGTGAATATAGTATTTCCTTCACTTTCTGACCCATAGCCAAAACAGGAAGCTTCCCATTGAAAGATTTCCCCTCTATTCCTGTTCTGGGGACAACCCAAAATTGGAGATTTTCTTTTACTTTCAATTTCAGCGATAATGATAAACAAATAGAGACGATGAATCTCCCTAAGGGCTCTTTCACACGGCCGCTCCGTGTGAAAGCTCCGCTGCGGGACTTTTTTTTTTTTTCAAGGAGCGGATGACAATATGTGTCATCCGCTCCATATGTCCGCATATCATCCAATCCGTTTGCGGATGATATGCGGACATAATGTAAGTCTATGGGCATTGCGGATGTCAGCGGGTGACACCGCTGACATTTTCGATTTTCCTTCCTTTCCGTTTTTTGAACGGAGGAAAAATAGGGTTCTGTTCCATTCCAAAAAAACGGAACAGAACTGAAAGGAAGAAAATCGGATGTCAGCGGATGGTATTCCGCTGACATCCGCAATGCCATAGACTTACATTATGTCCGCAAATCATCCGCAAAAAAATAGGATGATTTGTGGACACACGGAGCAGCCGTGGGAAAGAGCCCTAACGGAGACATAGACAGCAATAAAAATCTGAGGTAATCTAAATCCTCTCCACTCTATCCAAAACTTCAAAAGTTTTGCCTTTAATTGTACTTTAAGACAGGTTGTCTGTGCTCCCTTTTGGCCTGGTGGAACTGTAATTAGGCAAGTTATTATTCACCAGAATACTACTTCATATTTCCTTAAATTGTTTAGCCTGCTCCTCTGAGACACTTCTGCTCCACATTCAGCTCTTCCTCTTAGCTACTTTCATCTTTAGGGCCAGGAGCATAATGGAACTCATGCAGCCACTGCATGTAAAAAGATCGGTAAGCTGCAATAGATTATGTTTTTGCTTTTGGGTTTATACTATTGTGCAAACGTTTTAGGCAGGTTTGAAAACCTTCTTATAGGCACACGTTTTTTGAAGAAACTTGGCAGGTAGGTTGTTGCAAACATCTTGGAGAACTAACCACAGATCTTGTGGATGTAGACTGCCTCAAATCCTTCTGTCTCTTCATGTAATCCCAGATAGACATATTATGTAAATCAGGGCTCCATGGGGGCCAAACCATCCTTTCCAGGACTCCTTGTTCATCTTTACTAAGATAATTCTTAATGAATTTAGCTGTATGTTTGGGGTCGTTGTCCTGCTGCAAAATACATTTGAGGCTATTCACATGCCTCCCTAATGGTATGACATGATGTATAAGTATCTGCCTGTATTCCTCAGTATTGAAGACACCATTGATTCTGACCAATTCTCCAACTCCATTTGCAGAAATGCAGCCCCAAGCTTGCAAGGAACCTCTACCATGCTACACTGTTGCCTAAAGATACTCATTGTACTGCTTTCCAGCCCTTCAGCAAACAAACTGCCTCCTGCTACAGCCAAATATTTTAGATTTTGGCTCATCAGTCCAGGGCACCTGCTACCATTTTTTTCTGCAACCCAGTTCCTATGTTTTGATGGATAGTTGAGTCAATTAGCCTTGTTTCCACGTCGGAGGTATGGCTTTTTGGCTGCAATTCTTCCATGAAGTCCACTTCTGGTCAGATGTCTCCAGACAGTAGATGGGAGTCCAAAGTTCCCTCTAATTTTTTACTGTGCTGAGCAAATAAAAAAATGTCTGAGCGAAAACCTTTAGACTGAGCAATGGGGGGGGGGGGGGGGGACGTCAATGCAGAGTGACCAGCGTACCCCCAATCAATGCAGAGTGCCCACAGCATTGCCCCCAATTAATGCAGAGTGCCCACAGCATTGCCCCCAATCATTAGCAGAGTGCCCACAGCATTACTCCCAATCAATGCAGAGTGCCCACAGCATTGCCCCCAATCAATTGCAGAGTGCCCACAGCATTGCCCCCAATCAATGCAGAGTGCCCACAGCATTGCCCCCAATCAATTGCAGAGTGCCCACAGCATTGCCCCAAATCAATGCAGAGTGCCCACAGCATTGCCCCTAATCAATTGCAGAGTGCCCACAGCATTGCCCCCAATCAATGCAGAGATGCCAGCTTTCCCCCAGCGAGACCCCCCCCATCGAGACCCGTGCACTTACCTCACGGCAGCTTCTCTTCAGTCCCTGCGTCTCCTCAGTCCTCCCGCCTCCTCCTCGGACCTCAGCCAATGGCATGGGGTGGTTTGCCGTTCGGCCAATCAGGAAGCGGCAGGACCCGCTCCCTGATTGGCCAGGAGGAGGATCCGTGTAACAATAGCGAACTTTTATTCGCTATTGTCACACAATGGGCGGGCTCTTGGGGCGCACTGCTCACTACCTTCACCGTCTTCGCGCGGCTGCACGGTCTGAATGTGTGCTGTGCTGGACCGTCAATTATCTTAAAGAGAACATTGCCTGGGTCCCACTAGTTTCAGCCAGTTCATTGCTGATGGCACAGCTGGACTTCTTCCGATCTCTAAGGGAAGTAAGCATGATATGTCTTTCATCTGCTGCATGAAGTTTCCTTAGTCAACCATTGCCTCTACAGTCCTAAAACATTGCCTGTTTCTTTATTCTTCTACAAAAGAGCTTGAACAGCACATAATGAGACCCCAGTCTGCGTTGAAATATTGGCCTGGGAGAGACCTTACTGATGCAGTAAACCTACCTTGTGTCCTGTTGCTGTGCTCACTCTTGCCATGATGTATAACCTGTGACATAAAACTTCCACAACCTCACCTTAGTAGCAGAGTTTGGCTGTTCGTCACCCAGTTTTAAGCCTGCTACACAGCTGTTTTTGTTTCAGTTAATGAGGTCGTAATCCTCCAAAAAAAAAAAAATTAAAAAAATAAAAGCCTGAAAGACAAAGGCATAATGAGCCAGTTTTCATTGCATACTAGCTCATTATTAAAAAATACTTACCTTAGAATGAAGCCCCCGCAGCGGCGCTCGCACACCGCTGACACAGCCGACATGTTCATCAATCTTCCTTCCGGGTTCGCGTCCTCCGGCCATTTGGCCGGAACCCCTGATGATGTCATTCCAGCGCATGCGTGCGGGAACCGCCATTCACGGCACAGGGCTCTGAAGGAACGGCACGGGAGGCCAATCCTTCAGAGCGCATGCGCCAGTGATGTCACTGGCTGCATGCAAAGTAAATATCTTCTAAACGGTGCATGTTTAGGAGTAATGTACAGTACCTATATAGGTAAGCCTTATCATAGGCTTACCTATAGGTACAAGTTGCAGAGGAAGCTTTACTTCCTCTTTTACCGCTTGCCAACCGCCGCACCACGATTTACGTCGGCAGTCAGTCCCTCACAGGCAAAGCGATGTAGGGCTACATCGCTAGCCTGTGAGGGTCTAGGGAGCGAGCGCGCACCGCCGGAGGCGCGCTCCCGCTCCCGCGCGGTCACGGGCCCCCCCGCACGACCCGATGTCCGCCGGGCACTCGCGATCTTCCGTTACACCGGAAGAAAGGCAGGCGGCTAATGTAAACAAAGTCGCCTGTCATTCTTCCCTGTGTAGGAATGGAGATCACACGGTTCTGCTATGTAGGACCATTGATCTCTGTTCTTACACTAGTAGCCACAGCCAATCACAGTTAGAAACACGCCCCTAGGGACACACTTAACCCCTCCCTCTCCAATAAAGTTAACTCCTTCACTGCCAGTGTCATTTTTACAGTAACAGTGCATATGTATAGCACTGATTACTGCAGTAATGTCCCTGTTAACCCCAAAAGTGTCAAAAATGTCAGCCAAGGGTCCGATCTGTCCACCGCAATGTCACAGTCCCGCAAAAAAAATCGCAGATCGCCGCAATTACTCGTTTAAAAAAAAAAAAACAACAACAAAAATTACAAAAATCTTTCCCTTAGTTAGTAAACGCAATAACTTTTGCGCAAACCAATCAAAATACGCTTTTTGCGATTTTTTTAACCAAACATAGGTAGCATAAAACAAATTGGCCTAAAATGTTAAAAAAATTTGATTTTTACACTTTTTTTGGGGAATTTCATATAAAAAAATGTGAAAAATATTGTTATTTTTGCAAAATTGACGCTCTTTTTTGTTTATAGCGCATGATCAAAAAATCGCACAGGTGATCAAATACCACCAAAAGAAAGCTCTGTTTGTGGGAAAAAAGCATGGCAAATTAGTTTAGGTACAGCGTCGCACGACCGCGCAAATGTCCGTTAAAGTCACGCAGTGCCGAATCGCAAAATAGGCCCTGGTCAGGAAGGGGGTAAAATCTTCCGGGGCTTAAGTGGTTAATGACTGTGTTTCAACCTATATATGAAATTGCTGATCATTAGCACCTGCTTGGTATAATTGGTTAACCATACACCTGCCTCTAATCCTTCAAAATCCCTAACTTTGTGCAAGTGTAAAAAATGGATGCTGGGTTGAAGCCAAATATTAATTTTTGATTTTTCTTTTTCACTCACTTTGCATTGTGTAAATTGATACAAATAAACTATTAAAACATATTTTTGAAAGCATTCTCACTTTTCAGCATTTCTTCCCACCTGCCTAAAACTTTTTTTTTTTACTGTATATCGACAGTAAAAATCAAGTACAATCAAGTTTGAATTTGTAAGTTAAAGTAGCATTGGGTCTGTCTTTATAGGTTTGGAATATTATACAAGCAGCCTTTATGTAACAAATGATCCATGGGTGTTTTTTTGCCCCGAGGAAAAAAGTGCAACCCCTTGCCCTACCCGAAACACAGAGATGTGCCTGTGAACAATAATGAAATCAGTCAGGTATTAGGAATGTTTATATTTGGCTGCATCATAGGCTGCTTTACAGTTTAGTCCTAAAACCAACATTCTGATTTTAGTGCACAAAGATCTAGGTTTTCTAAACATAAGTACTGTGCAAATTCACGTAGTAGGAATGAAGGAAGCCAGACAGGCTACATGAATTCGGCATGCATACACACCCTGTCACTCCCACATTTGTCACAGTGGTATTTCTAATATACAGCAGATAAATGACTAGCTTCTCTTCCAAGCCGCACTGCTGGCACAGTTCCAAACGCTTCTAGGAACATCCAAGCGCATGGAGGCACAAACACAATACAGGCCCCACGTCACAATCCCTGTAACTCTAACAGTACTGGGACAGAGCATGATGGTCAGGGATGCAAGCAGCCAGTAAAAGTCCTAGGGCTCACAACTTTCCAGGGAACCCTCTTGGCCTCCACATAGTGCTTAACCTCTTCAACAAGGAAGAATTAATAGACTGTTGACAGAGCACGGGTATGCCAGAAAAGCTGTTTTTCTCAGTGCTCAGTGTTAACCGCCAGGCTGCACATTCGGTTTAGGGATCCAGCACATTCCTTTATACTGCGCAGGCACCTGATGCTATTGCTATTTGCCACTTTGTATTTTGAGAGTACATTTCCAGCATGGCTGTTGAGTAACTGATTTGCGAGAGTCTGGTGTCCCGATTGGATCCAGTTCGCATAGCCCCAACATTCTGGGATGAGAAAAAAGGATCTCTTATAGCAGCGTTTCTCAAGCAGGGTGCCGTCTGGCTATGAACAAGGAACCTAGTTAGCCTCAGATTAGAGTCATGAGATGCCATGGTACCAGTGGGCCAGCTTTCAGGATCATAAAAACCAATAATGCTTTAGGGCAGGCATGTCCAACCTGCGGCCCAGAACCCCGGGCAATGCGGCCCACTGCCCCCTGACAATTTTCTTTTGCTGGGGAGGAAGGAAGACGGGTCGGGGACATGGTCACAGTGGCTTCCAACTAACGGTAGGCAAAGGCTGCCTCAGAGGGGAGGGGGGGGGGGCGAGCATGTGCAGTGTTTCTGACTCCTACCACCATGACCACTTCAAATCACTGAAGTGGTCATGGTGGTTAGAGTGTTCCTTTAATATCTCTCAGAAGAAGTAAACCTCTGTATACTGATTCCATTTAATTTGATTATCCTCTAGTTGTGTTAAATAAGTGCGGGGCGTGCAGCGGCATTTTATTACTTATATACCTTAACTATAGTATATATTTTATATGCGGCCCGAGAAAATTTCTCTACACTCCATGTGGCCCAGAGACGCCAAAAGGTTGGACACCCATGCTTTAGGAACATGATGCAGAGTACCATTTATTGCTATAGTGATGGCCGGATGTAATAGGGGGACTCATGTATAGAGAGCTTTTGATGTATAAGGGAGATTTTGATGTGATGAGGGGCTCTCATGTAAAGGGGCCTCTGATGTAACAAATTTCTGTCATAAAGGAGTGACTGATGTGATGGGATGACTTCTGACATGATGGGGGCCCTTTGATGTAAAGGGGGACCTCTGACTTGATGTGGGAACCTCTGACATAGAGGGGGGAACCTCTGATATGATGGGAGGCCTCTGATGTGAAGTTAATTTCATCAAGGCAGTTGTGTGCGTAGAGCCACCCCCATAGGAGCCGCTAGAATCCTCTCTTGCTTCAACTCTTCAGCCAGGCACACAGTATTTTCCACAGCCAGGCACTTACTTAGGCTTGTTTCTTGAATAATCAGTCTAGGGGTTTTTTGGGTTGGCTTTGAGGTTTTATTAAAAACTTGGATAGGGAAGGGAATGTGGTGGGATACTCCAGATTCAACGAATTGCACGGAGGACAATTTCAATGGGACTGTGGAATTCCTAATTGAAACAACATGCACTCTTGAGCAAGTCGTCTATGAGAAGAATAGACTATTGCTCTTCAGGACACTAGCCAGTATCCTCTTTCTGCTGTATCCAGTAGCTGTCTTTCCTAGCACAGAGGTGTATCCTAAAAAGAACAGGCCCCAAGATCTTCAGTCTGTACTCACTGGAGTCGCAAACCAATGCTCTCAGGCATGGCTCCCCTCAGTCAGCTCTTCACAACACATGGGTCAGTTCTTCTTCTAGGCCTCCAGCCTGAGGCCACATGGCAGCAGGTACTAAGATGGGCAAAATATCCCCCTCTTCAGCTGGACTCTCCTCTACAGGCAAAGACTTCCTGTGAGTTCTCTCTGAATATAAATACCCCTTCCCAGCATGCATAGGGGCCTCATTGCCTGTGATTGGCTGGGATGGCATTCATATTCATACCACTAATCTGCTGAGTCACTCCTGTTTGCCCTGCAAGTTCCACAATTGCCTGGATACAGATGAGTCAATGCAGTAACACTTGTTATACACACAGGACTCTCTGGCTGCACAATTCAGTCTCCATGTTAGGCAGGAAATTATTATATTTTACCTTAGTTTCCTGTTAAGCAGGAAACCACATTATTCTAACTATATACAAGTGCATCTCAAAAAATTAGAATAAAAAGTTAATTTATTTCAGTAATTTAATTCAAAAAGTGAAACTTGTATACTGTATAGATTTATTATACACAGAGTGATGTATTTCAAGCATTTCTTTATTTTAATGATTATGACTTACAGCTAGTGTTGAGCGAACACGGACTGTATTATTCGTGTTCGTACCGAATAATTGGATTTTTTGTACCCGAACACGGACACGGACACTTTACTGTATGTTCGGGTAAAAATCCGTGTTCGGTCGTTTTATTTCCGGGTTTTGCATGCTTTGGCGCTCTTTTCATGGCGGGCTTTCAACAGCCAATCAACAATCGTTTAACTGGTGTGCCTTAAGCCATCCCAGCCATGCCTGCAAATGTCTCAGTAGCTGTGATTGGCCGTCTGAAGCATGTGACCAAGTCTTTATAAGTTCGAGGCAGCCGCAGCGGCGTCATTATGCTGCTTAGATTCAGTGACAGAGCACACATCAACGTGCTGGCTGCTGATTAGGGAAAGATAGGCAGGAAAAAACCATTTGTGTCCGGATAGAATTGAGGGACAGGTCGGAGTGTTTAGGCAGGGCGAGTTGTAGGCATTTTAGGGATAGAGTCTGCTGAATTATATAGGGTCAGTGTCTTCTACAAACTACAATCGATATTGCTGTGTGGGGGGTGGGGTCTGCACTCAATCCAGATCTACGATCTCTTCTCAATCCTGTTAGGGACAGAGTCTGCTGAATTTTAGGGAAACTGTGTTCTACAAACTACAATCGATATTGCTGTGTGGTGTGGGATTGGAGATAGGCAGGTGTCAGTGATCCACATCCATTTTTCTGTGTGTGAGCTGCAGTGAACACAATCTTTTTGGGCTGCAGTGAACACAATCTTTTTGGGCTGCAGTGAACACAATCTTTTTGGGCTGCAGTGAACACAATTTTTTTGGGCTGCAGTGAACACAATCTTTTTGGGCTGCAGTGAACACAATCTTTTTGGGGTGCAGTGAACAAAATCTTTTTGGGGTGCAGTGAACACAATCCTTTTTGGTGTGCAGTGAACACAATCTTTGTGGGGTGCAGTGAACAAAATCCTTTGTGGGGTGCAGTGAACACAATCTTTTTGGGGTGCAGTGAACAAAATCCTTTTTGGGGTGCAGTGAACAACATCCTTTTTGGGGTGCAGTGAACACAATCTTTTTGGGGTGCAGTGAACAAAATCCTTTGTGGGGTGCAGTGAACACAATCTTTTTGGGGTGCAGTGAACACAATCTTTTTGGGGTGGAGTGAACAACATCCTTTTTGGGGTGCAGTGAACAAAATCCTTTTTGGGGTGCAGTGAACAAAATCATTTTTGGGGTGCAGTGAACACAATCTTTTTGGGGTGCAGTGAACACAATCTTTGTGGGGTGCAGTGAACACAATCTTTTTGGGGTGGAGTGAACAACATCCTTTTTGGGGTGCAGTGAACAACATCCTTTTTGGGGTGCAGTGAACACAATCTTTTTGGGGTGCAGTGAACACAATCTTTGTGGGGTACAGTGAACAGAATCTTTGTGGGGTGCAGTGAACACAATCTTTGGGGGGTACAGTGAACACAATCTTTGTGAGGTGCAGTGAACACAATCTTTGTGGGGTGCAGTGAACACAATCATTGTGGGGTGCAGTGAACTCAATCTTTGTGGGGTACAGTGAACACAATCTCATACTGAAGGTTTGAGGGTGCTGCCTGTTCCATACTCCCCCTACTCCTCATCTAGCCTTTTAGGGGTACAAACAATAGTAATTGGGGCCTAGTGTGGTTGTGTACGTGTGATATACATACACTTTTTTGGGATCATATTTTCTATTCCGCTATTTAATCAAAAACCTTTGGGGATCAGTTAAATTGGGGGATAGTCTGTGTTGGTACGTGTGAGAGAGATCCACCTTTCCAAGTTGTTGGGGTTCATCTCATACTTCTGAAGGTTTGAGGGTGCTGCCTGTTCCATACTCCCCCTACTCCTAGCCTTTTAGGGGTACAAACAATAGTAATTGGGGCCTAGTGTGGTTGTGTACGTGTGATATACATACACTTTTTTGGGATCATATTTTCTATTCCGCTATTTAATCAAAAACCTCTGGGGATCAGTTAAATTGGGGGATAGTCTGTGTTGGTACGTGTGAGAGAGATCCACCTTTCCAAGTTGTTGGGGTTCATCTCATACTTCTGAAGGTTTGAGGGTGCTGCCTGTTCCATACTCCCCCTACTCCTAGCCTTTTAGGGGTACAAACAATAGTAATTGGGGCCTAGTGTGGTTGTGTACGTGTGATATACATACACTTTTTTGGGATCATATTTTCTATTCCGCTATTTAATCAAAAACCTCTGGGGATCAGTTAAATTGGGGGATAGTCTGTGTTGGTACGTGTGAGAGAGATCCACCTTTCCAAGTTGTTGGGGTTCATCTCATACTTCTGAAGGTTTGAGGGTGCTGCCTGTTCCATACTCCCCCTACTCCTAGCCTTTTAGGGGTACAAACAATAGTAATTGGGGCCTAGTGTGGTTGTGTACGTGTGATATACATACACTTTTTTGGGATCATATTTTCTATTCCGCTATTTAATCAAAAACCTCTGGGGATCAGTTAAATTGGGGGATAGTCTGTGTTGGTACGTGTGAGAGAGATCCACCTTTCCAAGTTGTTGGGGTTCATCTCATACTTCTGAAGGTTTGAGGGTGCTGCCTGTTCCATACTCCCCCTACTCCTAGCCTTTTAGGGGTACAAACAATAGTAATTGGGGCCTAGTGTGGTTGTGTACGTGTGATATACATACACTTTTTTGGGATCATATTTTCTATTCCGCTATTTAATCAAAAACCTTTGGGGATCAGTTAAATTGGGGGATAGTCTGTGTTGGTACGTGTGAGAGAGATCCACCTTTCCAAGTTGTTGAGGTTCATCTCATACTTCTGAAGGTTTGAGGGTGCTGCCTGTTCCATACTTCCCCTACTCCTAGCCTTTTAGGGGTACAAACAATAGTAATTGGGGCCTAGTGTGGTTGTGTACGTGTGATATACATACACTTTTTTGGGATCATATTTTCTATTCCGCTATTTAATCAAAAACCTTTGGGGATCAGTTAAATTGGGGGATAGTCTGTGTTGGTACGTGTGAGAGAGATCCACCTTTCCAAGTTGTTGGGGTTCATCTCATACTTCTGAAGGTTTGAGGGTGCTGCCTGTTACATACTCCCCCTACTCCTAGCCTTTTAGGGGTACAAACAATAGTAATTGGGGCCTAGTGTGGTTGTGTACGTGTGATATACATACACTTTTTTGGGATCATATTTTCTATTCCGCTATTTAATCAAAAACCTTTGGGGATCAGTTAAATTGGGGGATAGTCTGTGTTGGTACGTGTGAGAGAGATCCACCTTTCCAAGTTGTTGAGGTTCATCTCATACTTCTGAAGGTTTGAGGGTGCTGCCTGTTCCATACTCCCCCTACTCCTAGCCTTTTAGGGGTACAAACAATAGTAATTGGGGCCTAGTGTGGTTGTGTACGTGTGATATACATACACTTTTTTGGGATCATATTTTCTATTCCGCTATTTAATCAAAAACCTTTGGGGATCAGTTAAATTGGGGGATAGTCTGTGTTGGTACGTGTGAGAGAGATCCACCTTTCCAAGTTGTTGGGGTTCATCTCATACTTCTGAAGGTTTGAGGGTGCTGCCTGTTCCATACTCCCCCTACTCCTAGCCTTTTAGGGGTACAAACAATAGTAATTGGGGCCTAGTGTGGTTGTGTACGTGTGATATACATACACTTTTTTGGGATCATATTTTCTATTCCGCTATTTAATCAAAAACCTTTGGGGATCAGTTAAATTGGGGGATAGTCTGTGTTGGTACGTGTGAGAGAGATCCACCTTTCCAAGTTGTTGGGGTTCATCTCATACTTCTGAAGGTTTGAGGGTGCTGCCTGTTCCATACTCCCCCTACTCCTAGCCTTTTAGGGGTACAAACAATAGTAATTGGGGCCTAGTGTGGTTGTGTACGTGTGATATACATACACTTTTTTGGGATCATATTTTCTATTCCGCTATTTAATCAAAAACCTTTGGGGATCAGTTAAATTGGGGGATAGTCTGTGTTGGTACGTGTGAGAGAGATCCACCTTTCCAAGTTGTTGGGGTTCATCTCATACTTCTGAAGGTTTGAGGGTGCTGCCTGTTACATACTCCCCCTACTCCTAGCCTTTTAGGGGTACAAACAATAGTAATTGGGGCCTAGTGTGGTTGTGTACGTGTGATATACATACACTTTTTTGGGATCATATTTTCTATTCCGCTATTTAATCAAAAACCTTTGGGGATCAGTTAAATTGGGGGATAGTCTGTGTTGGTACGTGTGAGAGAGATCCACCTTTCCAAGTTGTTGAGGTTCATCTCATACTTCTGAAGGTTTGAGGGTGCTGCCTGTTCCATACTCCCCCTACTCCTAGCCTTTTAGGGGTACAAACAATAGTAATTGGGGCCTAGTGTGGTTGTGTACGTGTGATATACATACACTTTTTTGGGATCATATTTTCTATTCCGCTATTTAATCAAAAACCTTTGGGGATCAGTTAAATTGGGGGATAGTCTGTGTTGGTACGTGTGAGAGAGATCCACCTTTCCAAGTTGTTGGGGTTCATCTCATACTTCTGAAGGTTTGAGGGTGCTGCCTGTTCCATACTCCCCCTACTCCTAGCCTTTTAGGGGTACAAACAATAGTAATTGGGGCCTAGTGTGGTTGTGTACGTGTGATATACATACACTTTTTTGGGATCATATTTTCTATTCCGCTATTTAATCAAAAACCTTTGGGGATCAGTTAAATTGGGGGATAGTCTGTGTTGGTACGTGTGAGAGAGATCCACCTTTCCAAGTTGTTGGGGTTCATCTCATACTTCTGAAGGTTTGAGGGTGCTGCCTGTTCCATACTCCCCCTACTCCTAGCCTTTTAGGGGTACAAACAATAGTAATTGGGGCCTAGTGTGGTTGTGTACGTGTGATATACATACACTTTTTTGGGATCATATTTTCTATTCCGCTATTTAATCAAAAACCTTTGGGGATCAGTTAAATTGGGGGATAGTCTGTGTTGGTACGTGTGAGAGAGATCCACCTTTCCAAGTTGTTGGGGTTCATCTCATACTTCTGAAGGTTTGAGGGTGCTGCCTGTTCCATACTCCCCCTACTCCTCATCTAGCCTTTTAGGGGTACAAACAATAGTAATTGGGGCCTAGTGTGGTTGTGTACGTGTGATATACATACACTTTTTTGGGATCATATTTTCTATTCCGCTATTTAATCAAAAACCTTTGGGGATCAGTTAAATTGGGGGATAGTCTGTGTTGGTACGTGTGAGAGAGATCCACCTTTCCAAGTTGTTGGGGTTCATCTCATACTTCTGAAGGTTTGAGGGTGCTGCCTGTTCCATACTCCCCCTACTCCTAGCCTTTTAGGGGTACAAACAATAGTAATTGGGGCCTAGTGTGGTTGTGTACGTGTGATATACATACACTTTTTTGGGATCATATTTTCTATTCCGCTATTTAATCAAAAACCTCTGGGGATCAGTTAAATTGGGGGATAGTCTGTGTTGGTACGTGTGAGAGAGATCCACCTTTCCAAGTTGTTGGGGTTCATCTCATACTTCTGAAGGTTTGAGGGTGCTGCCTGTTCCATACCCCCCCTACTCCTCATCTAGCCTTTTAGGGGTACAAACAATAGTAATTGGGGCCTAGTGTGGTTGTGTACGTGCGAGATACATACACTTTTTTTGATCATATTTCCTATTCCGCTATTCAATAAAAACCTTTGAGGATCAATTGAATTGCGGGATAGTCTGTGTCGGTACGTGTGAGAGAGATCCACCTTTCCAAGTTGTTGGGGTTCATCTCATACTTCTGAAGGTTTGAGGGTGCTGCCTGTTCCATACCCCCCCTACTCCTCATCTAGCCTTTTAGGGGTACAAACAATAGTAATTGGGGCCTAGTGTGGTTGTGTACGTGCGAGATACATACACTTTTTTTGATCATATTTCCTATTCCGCTATTCAATAAAAACCTTTGAGGATCAATTGAATTGCGGGATAGTCTGTGTCGGTACGTGTGAGAGAGATCCACCTTTCCAAGTTGTTGGGGTTCATCTCATACTTCTGAAGGTTTGAGGGTGCTGCCTGTTCCATACCCCCCCTACTCCTCATCTAGCCTTTTAGGGGTACAAACAATAGTAATTGGGGCCTAGTGTGGTTGTGTACGTGCGAGATACATACACTTTTTTTGATCATATTTCCTATTCCGCTATTCAATAAAAACCTTTGAGGATCAATTGAATTGCGGGATAGTCTGTGTCGGTACGTGTGAGAGAGATCCACCTTTCCAAGTTGTTGGGGTTCATCTCATACTTCTGAAGGTTTGAGGGTGCTGCCTGTTCCATACCCCCCCTACTCCTCATCTAGCCTTTTAGGGGTACAAACAATAGTAATTGGGGCCTAGTGTGGTTGTGTACGTGCGAGATACATACACTTTTTTTGATCATATTTCCTATTCCGCTATTCAATAAAAACCTTTGAGGATCAATTGAATTGCGGGATAGTCTGTGTCGGTACGTGTGAGAGAGATCCACCTTTCCAAGTTGTTGGGGTTCATCTCATACTTCTGAAGGTTTGAGGGTGCTGCCTGTTCCATACCCCCCCTACTCCTCATCTAGCCTTTTAGGGGTACAAACAATAGTAATTGGGGCCTAGTGTGGTTGTGTACGTGCGAGATACATACACTTTTTTTGATCATATTTCCTATTCCGCTATTCAATAAAAACCTTTGAGGATCAATTGAATTGCGGGATAGTCTGTGTCGGTACGTGTGAGAGAGATCCACCTTTCCAAGTTGTTGGGGTTCATCTCATACTTCTGAAGGTTTGAGGGTGCTGCCTGTTCCATACTCCCCCTACTCCTCATCTAGCCTTTTAGGGGTACAAACAATAGTAATTGGGGCCTAGTGTGGTTGTGTACGTGTGATATACATACACTTTTTTTGGATCATATTTTCTATTCCGCTATTTAATTTAACTGGGCCTCCATGCGAGACCTGTGTGCCTTGTTGCGCTGTTTTGAGTACTCCACCAACATGGCCAGTGGCAATGACGCCGTTCTCAGCTTAACTATCCCACTTCTATGCCTCCTTGAAAAAACAATTCGGGCGATGATGGAAGAGGATGTGGCACAGGATGAGGAGGAGGAGGAGGATGAAGAGGTAACATTTCCAAGGCTTTCAGGGCAGTCATTCGCAAGGGGCTCCGAGGGTGGGTTCCTGCACACGCAAACGCCAGGGACGCAATTGTCCAGCAGGGGCACAGTTCTGGAGGATGAGAAGGATGAGGAGGAGGAGGAGCTGGAGGAGGAGATGGAACCATGTTCACAGCAGGGTGGCACCCAGGCCAGCTCATGGCCATCACTGGTGCGTGGCTGGGGGGATACAGAGGACACGGACCATACACCTCCCACAGAGGACAGCCTTTCGTTGCCTCTGGGCAGCCTGGCACACATGAGCGATTACATGCTGCAGTGTCTCCACAACGACCGCCGAGTTGCCCACATTCTAACTTGTGCTGATTACTGGGTGGCCACGCTGCTGGATCCCCGTTACAAGGACAACGTACCGTCCTTAATTCACTCACTGGAGCGCGATCGCAAGATGCGCGAGTACAAGCGCACGCTGGTAGACGCCATGCTGCTGGCATTCCCATCTGACAGCGGGGCCACAGTGGAAGCACAAGGCAGAGGAGGAGGAGGAGGAGGTCGCCAACGCAACCAGGGCACCGCCAGCACCTCAGAAGGCAGGGTTAGCATGGCCGAAATGTGGAAAAGCTTTGTCAGCACGCCACAACAAACAGCAGCACCAGCAGCTCAGATGGAACGTCTTAGCAGGAGGCAGCATTTTACCAACATGGTGGAGCAGTATGTGTGCACACGCCTACATGTAGTGAATGACGGGTCTGCCCCCTTCAACTTCTGGGTCTCCAAATTGGGCACATGGCCTGAGCTTGCCCTTTACGCCTTGGAGGTGCTGGCGTGCCCTGCAGCCAGTGTATTATCTGAACGGGTATTTAGCACGGCTGGGGGCGTTATAACAGACAAGCGCAGCCGCCTGTCCAGAGACAATGTGGACAAGCTCACGTTCATTAAAATGAACCAAGCATGGATCCCACGGGACTTTTCCGTACCTTATGCAGAATAGCAATGGATACCGACCTTACCCACCCATTGTTCCATTTTTGCTCTTTCTCACTCTTTTGGGGTGTACCCTCATTTAAAATTTGTGAAAAGAAGCAGTGTTGGCTACCTCGTCCTCCTCCTCAGGGCCAGATTAATGTAGGGGCTATTGGAGCTGCAGCTCCAGGCCCCTACCTTTTATATAGGCCCCGGGTTGGCCATATTCACTGTTACCGCTCTTCTGTCACTTGTAAACACAGAAGTCTGGCTTCTATGCTCGCTTCCCCAGGCAGCACCCTCAGAACCTCCCCACACAGCGTGAAGGCCGGACAAGGAGGGACAGTTGGCGATGCATGGATGTGTTTATGGGCTTCAGAGACAGCATCCCATGTTGAATTAGGCATGCATGGCTGCACCCTTCCTCCTCTGGGTGCATGGCAAGGCACGGCCCTAAGGCCCTTCAAAATCCTCAGCACCAAGCCCATGATGCTGTTAATCCGGCCCTGGTCCTCCTCCACCGCCGCTTCCACCTACACCGCCCATAGGTGTGCGCAGCCTATTGCATTAAGGTGTGCACCCCAAAGTTGAAATACACATGCATGTGTTTGCCAGCAGGGAGAGTAATGTATCGGGGCCATGTACCTGTAGGCAAGGAGAAATAGAGCAGAGCAGGTCCCAGGGAGATCTTTCCCATCTCCTCACTGGCAATGCTATGTGCCCTAGGTGATTAGGGTGTGCCCAGGCACACCCAGCACACCCTGTGCGCACGCCTATGTCACCGCCACATCCACCACCACCTTAACCTCCCTCCTACTCCATATGGGCCTCGTCCTTCAGAGATGAAGAAGAACATTGTTTTATTTTTCTGTTTTTTTTTGTTGTTTTAAGTTATTTCCCTATCCACATTTGTTTGCAGAGCACTTGCCATGCTCTTAATTACGTTTTGCTGCCATTTGCAGCACTCTAGCCCTTTCCTTTGGTGTTTTAGAGCCATTTTAGTGCCTTAAAGTTCGGGTCCCCATTGACTTCAATGGGGTTCGGTGTCCGGGAAAAGTTCGGTAAAAGTCCGGGACACGGACCCGGACTTTTTTTTAAAGTTCGGCCGAACCCGTCGAACACGGACATCTAGGTGTTCGCTCAACCCTACTTACAGCAAGTAAAAACCCCAAAATTCAGTATCTCAGAAAATTGTTAAAAAGTTCAATATTGTAGACTCACACTGTAATCAGCTAATTAACTCAAAACCCCTGTAAAGGTTTCCTGAGCTTTTAAATGGTCTCTCCGTCTGGTTCAGTACATTATACAATCATGGGGAAGACTGCTTTGAGATGCATCTGTACATCCTAGCAACCTACCTAGGAGTGTGCTACATTTGCATTGTCCCATGTTAAGGTTTCCCATTGACTAGTAAACATTTATACTTTTTTACATTTGAGACTGGGGTGCCTCAAGGTTTTGCACAATTTTAGAGGGTATAACTAAAATTAGAGGTTGAATGAAAGGTTCAGTCCAGTTGCAAACAGACATCATAATTTGCTGATATTTATACTCCGGATCCTGTTGACAGAAAGAACCTGAGTAAAATGTTCCATAAAGACCTTTTATAATTGCACGTAAAATTGCTTAAATGCATGTTTGCGAATACATACAAAATTCTTCATTGCCAATGTTGCAATATGCTTGTAAATTAGTGCAATTTATTGTAAAATGTTCTATTTTTGTTTTAGGGCTCTGTACACTTTATTACTGTTCTTTATGCAGCTATATTCATTGTTCCATAGACAACAATGCATCTACAACACTATATATCCACTTAAATAAAAAAAAGTGTTGTTTTTTTTTTACTCATGTGTGCAAGAGGACAGGTAGCATAACACTTTAGATAGTTAAATGGCATTTTTTTATAGTAGTCAATACATCAGGCCAAAAAGATGGAAGACTGAAAATGAAAAAAGAACAGAAGGATTTGGTTCCAAAATAGAGATTGTTCCTCCAAATGAATTACATTTAGAGCTATGCCAGTATGGGCATAACTTGTCCCTTTACCCAAATCCAAATAAGAGGCCCTGGCCTGGGGACCCTGTTAGATACTTTGCTCCTGGATCACTCTGGGCCTCTGCCCCTTCCTCTCATCAGGTCTGATGACATGCAGAAGAGCAGAGAGATTTAAGCGGAGTTCCACCCATTTTTAATACGTTGGATTACATAGATGTATGTAATCCCCCTTTAAAACGACTTTTACCAATGGAAACTTTTTTTTTTTTTTTTGCTAGTAAATACCTTATTTTCTTGTTTATTCCTCCTTTCCTCACTTCCGGGTCCGATCGGCGATGACGTCATTCGGCGATTCGCAGTGTGTGCTGGGATGTATTCCATGCCAGAAATCTCGCAGTATTACCCAGGAGCTGAGCTGTACTGTGTGTATTGAGGCTGTTCTCTGCCCCGCCTCCTCTCAGTGAGTTGTACTTTATGTATTGTATTCAGGCCGTTCTCTGCCCTGCCTCCGCCCGCCTCCTCTCAGTGAGCTCAGTGAGGATATAATGCTTTCAGTCCTCGCTCACTGAGAGGAGGCGGGGCAGAGACTGGCCTGAATACAATACATAAAGTACAACTCACTGAGAGGAGGCGGGGTGGAGGCAGGGCAGAGAACGGCCTCAATACACACAGTACAGCTCAGCTCCTGGGTAATACTGCGAGATTTCTGGCATGGAATACATCCCAGCATACACTGCGAATCGCCGAATGACGTCATCGCAGATCGGACCCGGAAGTGAGGAAAGGAGGAATAAACAAGAAAATAAGGTATTTACTAGCAAAAAAAAAAAAAAAAGTTTCCTTTGGTAAAAGTCGTTTTAAAGGGGATTGCATACATCTAAAGTTACGAAAATGGGTGGAACTCCACTTTAAGGGCTCTTTGACATCGGCGCACCGCATTTCCTGCACCACATGTGAACATGCTGCCTTTGCAAGATGTGCATGTGCCAATGAATTGATAATTGCGTTTGTGGCCACCAAACCATATGGTACCGCAGTGGTTTGGTGCATTGCAATTTGCAAAAGTAGTGCTTATACTACATTTTGCATGTTCAAATGAACATGCTGTCAAAACTGGTATGCAAGAACAATCAGGTTCCAGTGTGAACTGGTCCTTAAGCTCCATTTAGCCTGTGCTCTCTGTGCCTCTTAATGGAAAATCCTGTGTGAAGCTTTCTCTTTTCTAATATCTTTACACTACTCTGAGTATTCCCAAAGCTGGCTGGTTACCCAACATGTAACTTCACCTAGTTCAAATACCCAGTGCAAGCAAAAGGAGGACAGTGGACATTAGGACCTCTAAAACTTGCAAAAAAAAAAAAAGACACATCCACTCACCAGTAAATGACTTAAAATTATAGTACTGTTAATAACATGTTTTAAACTGAAATATACCTGTATATGTAAACTAGGAATGATTTTTGTAAGAGTAAATTATAAGTGTATAGTTGGAAAAATGTTTGGAGCATATGGAGATAAGAGTGTATGCAGCAAGTCCCCATATTTAGGGGTTCATTCACACCAGGTGCAGGCTGAATGCTAGGACACTAAAAACAGTTACTGTCCTTGTGCCCATTTTGTGGCTGGCACAAAGGTACATAGACAGCAATTATTCTTTTAGGGAACCTACTCTAGGCATGCTGCATTTGTATGGAGTAAATTTCACAACAGCACAAGTCCATGCGTCAATACAATACACCTTTCAGAAAACAAAAAAAGATGACCCTTGATGTGTCCTGTACAGGAAAAAAAAAAACACATATAAAAACATATTCTGGATTACATATATGCATTAACAAATATACTGGAGTTGTATATGCCTTCAGTGCTCTGCCAACTTATGCCAACTTTTACCACGCTTCTAACTGGAATCCTGGAACATATTAAAGTGTATGTAAATCCATCTGTTTCTTCTCACTTCCTGTCCTGTAGATACAACAGGAAGTGGAAAATCTCTCTAACGTGAAATGATAAAGGATATCCTCACTTAGTTGTCACAGTAACAGGTGTCCTTGTGGAAGACTTCCCCTCCATTTCTATGCTGGTGCCAGGTACTAATGTTTTATTTTCCCTGATCTTCAGTTCCATGGGACAATGGTTGCCAGGACAAACAGAGAAGGCTAATCTCCCCAGTGGAGACAAAGACAACAATGAAATCCTGACAGGGCTTATATCCCATCACCACTCTATGGCTTTAGACGCCATGTTAAAGCCCAACAATAATACCTAGATCTATATCTTCTAATACCCTGCAATATTCTGTAGCGGGGAGCGGACTACCATTATCAGACACTGCAGACTTTTTCTCTGCTCTCTCAGACTGTCTCTATGCTTCCCTAGTGTTGGTCTAGGATTTCATACATCATACTCCTGAGACTGGAAGAAAAGCATTGTGGGAACTGTAGTCTTCTAAAAGGATATTACTGCACTGCTGAACTGTTTAAGAACTACACCTCCCAGCAGGCCATTTGCTCCAGGAGAGAATTGTGGGAGAGACTATAAAAGGATCTGCTGTACAGGCCCACGCTCACTTACTTCCCAGGATCCATAGTGTGTGCATCGGTCTGCCCCAAACAGAGAGGACTGCAGCCTACTGCACACCCAGGCAGGAAGAATGCCAATCGCTACATCACAGACATCCCTGCAGCATTGCTGATCGAGTGGAGTCAGCAGGACTCACATAAACAGCAGAGCGCAGCGATCTCAGTGTCTCACAGTGTGGAGAGTTGGCATTGCCTGTTCTTCCAGAACTCATAAGAGAGACATCAGGATTGGTGAGAGAGCACCTGCTCAGAGTCCAGTTACCAGTTGCTACAGCTTCTCTTAAACACTGAACACAGACATTCTACACTTGGATCAGTTAGTGCAGTGGTTCTCAAATCCGGTCCTCGGGACCCACTAACAGGCCAGATTTTAAGTATTACCTTGGGGGATGCAGACTAGAATACTGCAATCACTGAGAAGCAAATGAGATCACCTGTGATGTAATTTAGTTATCTTGCAAACCTGGCCTGTTGGTGGGTCCCGAGGACCGGATTTGAGAACCACTGAGTTAGTGGATCATCATTAATCAGAACCAGCTATTCTGCATTGCCTGTTTCACACTGTGCTACACTGGGGAATCATTTGTTCTTTGAGCTCCAACTTCCGGTGAAGATACTAGCAAGGTCTTGCATACTGAATATTGCTATATCATTGCTCTTTACCTCCCTGGTATGATTATGTCAGGAATTATGTACCAAAAGCGGTACAATTTTTTTCATGGAAATTTGGCGTTATGTATTATAGGCCTACAATTCTTAGTAATTACTGACTTAAACCTGACCAAAACAAGACTCTAGTAGACATCCCAGATGTGATAAATTTGAAACACAAACGCATGAATTATAATCGAATCAATAATATAATTTTATTATATAATATATAATATATATAATAAAATTATATTATTGATTATATTATAATTCATGCGTTATATATATATATATATATATGTATATATATATATATATATATATATGTGTGTATATAGGTGTGTATATATATATATATATGTGTGTGTGTGTGTGCATATATATATATATATATATATATAATATAAATGTGTTATGTGTTTGTGTTTTGTGCAACGTTTGAATTTCCCTCCCAGTTCTGCACCCATGCAACATTGCTGCTGCAGGGAACGGAACTAGGAAGTCATCACACCGACGGACGAGCGGCGGGGATCTCGGCTGGCAGCGGTCACAGTAATGAGAGATCATCGCTGGATCGCCAGGAGAAGGTAAGAGACAGCGCTGCGCGCTCTGCACATCCACCCCGAGCGTGACTCGGGGATACCGATCCTAACCTAAAAAATCCACCCCGAGTCACGCTCGGGGATACCGCCAGGGAGGTTAAAGGAGACAAGTTACTGGTATCTAGATTATCTCATCTCTCATTAGGATACAGGTACTATAAGCCGGCCTAAAGTGTTTCTCAGCAATTCATAGCTTTCTGAGAGATTCATTCACTTACTGTAAGATACTGTGTATATTTGGTGTATTTACTTGTTACTATAACTGGTGATTAACTGTTCTTTAATGTTATTGCAACTGAGCCCTGGCTGTTTATCCAGGGCCTAGTTAATTAAATACTCTTTTCAAGCTTTCTTCTTAAGTAAATTCAAGCTAAAGAGTTAAATCTATCGGCATTGTGTCAGCGTGTCATTTAAAGGTATATACAACATGTCTGAACCTAGAGTCAGGAGGGCTGGACAGTTCAATGGGTCAAAGCGGCACAGAAGAACATACAATTACAAGCAACCTCAAAGAGGGCAGTGTTGCAATTCAGTTTGGAGAGAGGGTACAGTACAGCAAGCCCCTCAGGCTGTACTGCATTGCAGAGTGCCATCAATCTTGAAGGTCTGGAGAAGGTAAAAGGAGATATGTTCAGTCATGATGCTTTGTTGACCATTTAGAAGGCTGAGGGTGTGGAGGTGACTGAGCTGTATTGTTCCCTTGCTGTGGATAAAAGTTGAGTCATCAACCTGGATCTGCTGCCTGGATGACTAGACTGGCTAATCAGCATTATAAATCTTTACTTGTCTCTCTCTACTCTACTAAATGTGTTCCTACCCTTTAAGAGTGGCAGCAAATCCTAAATGCAAGATGTAAAGCATCTTTATTGCAGTGTTTCTTAACCAGGGTGCTCCCTGGGGTGCCACCTGAATTCCCCTGGGGTGCTGTGCGCATGTGATCCAGTTGGCCTTGATCAGCCTCACGAGTTACCATGGTGTAGACGGGCTTGCCACCAGCACTGTAAAACCAATGGACACACTAGGGCCAGGACACATGGGGGTTGATTTACTAAAGACAAATGGACTGTGTACTTTGCAAAGTGCAGTTGCACACTACAATGATGTTATCTGCATCTGTACCAAATAAATTGTAAAATAAATACAGTGCTTTATATACAAACATTTGATCCCCTGCTGAGTTTGTACGTTTGTACACTGACAACGAAATGATCAGTCTATAATTTTAATGGTAGGTTTATTTCAACAGTTAGAGACAGAATAACGCATTTCAAAAAAGTTATAAATTGATTTGCATTTTAATGAGTTTGAGCCCTTCGTAAAATACGACTTAGTACTTGGTGACAAAACCCTTGTTGGCAATCACAGAGGTCAGACATTTCTTGTAGTTGGCCACCAGGGTTGCACACATCTTAGGAGGCATTTTGTCCCACTTCTCTTTGCAGATCCTCTCCAAGTCATTAAGGTTTCGAGGCAGACATTTGGTAACTCGAGCCTTCAGCTCCCTCCACACATTTAATATGGGATTAAGGTCTGGAGACTGGCTTAGGCCATTCCAGGATCTTAATGTGTTTCTTCTTGAGCCACTCCTTTGTTGCCTTGGCCATGTGTTTTTGGTCATTTTCATGCTGGAATACCCATCCAACACCCATTTTCAATGCCCTGGCAAAAGAAGGAGGTTCTCCCCCACGAGTTGACGTTACATGGCTCCACCCATCGTCCCTTTGATGAGGGGAAGTTGTCCTGTCCCCTTAGTAGAAAAACACCCCAAAGCATAAGGTTTCCACCTCCATGTTTGATGGTGGGGATAGTGTTCTTGGGGTTATAGGTAGCATTCCAAACACAGCGAGTTACGTTGATGCCAAAGAGCTCGATTTTGGTCTCATCTGACCACAACACTTTCAACCAGTTCACCTCTGAATCATTCATATGTTCATTAGCAAACTTCAGATGGGCCTGTACATGTGCTTTCTTGAGCAGGGGGACCCTGAGGGTGCTGCAGGATTTCAGTCCTTCACGGCATAGTGTGTTACCAATTGTTTTCTTGGTGACTATTGTCCCAGCTGCCTTGAGATCATTGACAAGATTCTCCCATGTAGTTCTGGGCTGATTCCTCACCATTCTTATGATCATTGAAACTCCATGAGGCGAGATCCTGCATGGAGCCCCAGACCGAGGGAGAGTGAGGAAAACTTTGGGTTTTCTATTTGCGAATAATCGCACCAACTATTGTCACCCTCTCACCAAGCTGCTTTGCGATGGTCTTGTAGCCCATTCCAGCCTTGTGTAGTTCCAAAATCTTGTCCCCAGCATCCTTGGACAGCTCTTTGGTTTGGCCATGGTGGAGAGATTGGAATCTGATTAATTGCTTCTGTGGACAGGTGTTTTTTATACAGGTAACAAGCTGAGATAAGGTGCACTTCCTTAAAGAGTGTGCTCCTAATCTCAGCTTGTTACCTGTATAGAAGACACCTGGGAGCCAGAAATCTTGCTGATTGATAGGGGATCAAATACTTATATCACTCATTAAAATGCAAATCAATTTTTTACTTTTTTTAACGGCCTGTCTGTCTCTCACTGGTAAAATAAACATACCATTACAATTATAGTTTAATCATTTCTTTGCCAGTGGGCAAACGTACAAAATTAGCAGGGGATCAAATACTTTTTTTTCCCTCACTGTATGTTACAGTATTTTCAGGGTTTCTTCAAATCCAAAGATTTGACATGATAAGGGGAAGGTGGGGACGAGCGCTTGTACCTGTTACAGCCTCTGCATCCCCATTTACTTAAATGGGTTGCCTTTATAAGGCCTCATGCACACGGGACGTTTATTTAGCTCTCCTAAAAGCCTTCCTCCTGGCAGTAGTGTGTTTTCAGAAAAAAATGCCTGATGCTTGTAAATGTATCTGCGTTGCGTTAATTGTAAAAATATAATTTATTCTGACCATCGAAATTTATTTTTTCTGCCCAAACTCTGCTGCTCCTGGACATACTGGCAGTGGGTTTTTTCTTGCCTCTAAAAGCCCCTGCCACTAAGTGCCGGTTCACGCTACCGCGACTTGTCAGGCGACTTGGTTGCCTGGCAAGTCGCGATCCATTCTGTGCTATGGGAACCGTTCTAATAGGAGCGACTCAAGTCGCTCCAACATAGAAAAAGGTTCCTGTACTACTTTTGACAGAAGTTGGAGCGACTTGCATTGACTTCCATTATGTGAAGTCCGTGCAAGTCGCGCCGAAGTCACGGTGCACGACGACTTCACGGGTCGCCCACGAAGTCGTGTCACCATAGTGTGAATCGACTCTAAATGAATGATGAAATGATTGTATAATATATACATTATTTCTTACATTTCGTCCATGAGATAAAAAAGAAAAAAAGTTTTTGGGATATGACTACCGAATGTTAAGAAGATAACATAGAGAAAAAAAACTTTTCAATTTATATTTTGTATTTTATTCTTACCAAAGAAT
This sequence comes from Pelophylax lessonae, assembly GCF_965119305.1. Taxonomy (NCBI): domain Eukaryota; kingdom Metazoa; phylum Chordata; class Amphibia; order Anura; family Ranidae; genus Pelophylax; species Pelophylax lessonae. The sequence continues at coordinate 42,372,893 of NC_138778.1, read as the reverse complement.
TTTGGTTCAACAATAATAATATAAATTAACAATTCAGAACAGCAAAAGATTGCATGGTAACAACACGTAGGATACCTTCCAACATAGTTAATCAAATATTAATAGCTAACTGTTATAAGACTACAGTCAGGCGGAAAAGGGAGGTATGGAGGGATGGGGCGGCAAAATTCAAATTCAATTTATTCCAATAACAAAGATTATGTGAAAAAATGAAGAGGGACATCAAAATAATGAAGAAAAATGCTGCAGGAATTTAAAATGATTTGCTCGCTAAAAAATATACCGTATTTTCTCTTTATATTGTACCACACTGCTGCAGTAAAATATGGGTTTAGCAATATCACCATTTTAGAAAAGCCCTAAAATAGTTTGCAGTTGCATTTAATTTACTTTTCAGATATTTATGAAGTGATAGAGCTACAAGGCTTAGTTGTTTCTCTTACCTAATAAAAGCAAGGGACATATCTGTACAGATGCAGTGTACAGAGACATGGCTTGGTTATCCAGGTTATCAGACTTTGTTTAGAAAACTATTTTTCTAGCAGCTAATTTACTGCTCTCCCTTCACATACCCCTGTCTGCGACTGCTCATTATATCTCTGCTTCTCTCCCTGTCTTTCTGCCTTCACTCTCCCCCTCTCTGTTTGGCGCCTCTCAGAGTTCATCTGTCGCCCTGGGCTCTCATCTCATTTTCTCCTGCAGAATGATTGCAGGGAGCTGCATGCATAATAAGAGCAGATATTGCTTGTGTTATTAAAGCATATTGTAAGAGGAGAGGGGCAGCCTAGGTCCCTCCCTCCTGCTCATTGGCTTCTGTCTCCACTTATCACTACAATAGTTAGAAGAGGTTCTCCAATCCGTCTACAAGAAGATTGGTCATAAGGAACAACAGGGGATGTGCAACATATTGGGGTTGATTTACTAAAAAAGTGGAGAGTGCAAAATCTGGTGCAGCTGTGCATGGGAGCCAATCAGCTTCTAACTTCAGCTTGTTTAATTAGGCTTTGACAATAAAACCTAGAAGCTGATTGCTTTCTATTCAGAGCTGCATCAGATTTTGCACTCTTCAGTGTTAGTAAATCAACCCCATTGTCTATATGGAGCAAGACAGAAATTACATGGGAAGTGCCCAATGTTTTAAAAATACAGTCCATACATTTCAAAATACTGTACAGTATAAGGGCTTTATCTGATTACCAATATTTATCTGGCAAAATATCTTTCACGAAAGACAGCTACTTTTTCCTACATCTGAAGTAACCTCTGAGGTTTACATTTTTCCTGCATGTTGGTGGGCAGGCAGCCTAAAGTGGTTGAAACCCTAACAAAAAAAAAAAAAAAAGAGGATCCTGTTCCTTTTAAGCATGTTAAACCGCATAGTGCTTGTGTGCTGTCATGTTTCCTTTTCTAAGCGTGCCTGGGCACGCCGACTCACCATCTACATCCCTCCATGAGGCGCCTGCTCCCGCTTGGCTACTGCTGGCGGCCGCCGGTGCTTCCTTTCTGGAGTGGCTGCGTGACGCTGGGAGCTCTCCCAGTGTGCGTTTTGGGATGAACATTATCTCCTTGGATCATCACTTGAAGGCACTAGCCATACTTGATCTCTTTACCGCAATTCTGTTGTTCATCCCCATGCGTGCTTGGCACTGCTCCCTCAGCTCCCGGGGCAGACGGTATAGAGGTCCTTCCATGGCGAGTCCCTTGAGTTAGTCCATTGCACCAGCTCCTGAGGAAGTGTTATATACACGAAACGCGTACATGATGCAATTACTATGGAGTATATACTACCTTGTTATACAATGTTTTTATAATTTATTTTATATTTATTATGACATGTACTTGTATACCCTGTTTGATACGCTATGTTTATTGGGATCCACCGCATGGCATTACTGTCTTTATGATGTTACAACTGTGCATACAAATAAATCAGATTACATGTGTACCATTTCATGTTTTTTGTTTGGATGTGTATGCACATATACTCTTGTGTATAATTTTTGATGGTCATTTTCAATCACACGCCTCATTTAAAGTCCCAAAAAACCCCCCCTTTTTTCATTCTTACAGGAGTAGGACACTAGGCAGAAAAAAAGTCTGACTACGCCTTTGGGCAGTCCCAGGGGGTATACTCCCTCTCTCTGCTATAGGTACTTAGTTTTGTTGCAAGCAGTGTCAGAAGAATTACAACTCCACAGAGAGGTGGGTGCTATGTCCATCAATGAACATCAGAGAAATGGATTTTACAGTAAGCCAAAAATCCCATTTTCTCTTTCGTTCATTGACGGACACAGCTCCTGATCTTCTTAACTATTGGGACGTCCCAAAGCAATGTTAAACATGAGGGAGGGGGGGGGGGGCAGCAAAAAATAAGGTAAACAGGAGCTCAACCAAAACAACTGGTGTCCGCCAGAGGATCCCGTGACCGTGCCACAAACCCCTGCACCTTTCTGTTGAGTCGAGATGCCAACAGATCCACCTCGGGATGTCCCACTGGAGACACAGCTGATGAAACACCCCGGGATGAAGGGACCACTCCCCTTGGTTCAGCGTCTGCCGACTGAAGTAATCCGCCTGCTAGTTTTCCACTCCAGAATGTGCACGCCGGAGATGACTGCAACGAAACATTCTACCTCCAGAGCCGCAAAGACACTTCTTGTGCCCCCCTGGTGATAAGCAATGGCCGTGGCATTGTCTGATTGAATGCGCACTGGACATCCCTGAAGATGATCCGTCCAATGTTCCAGGCACAGTTTGATCGCTCTGAGTTCCAGGAAATTGATCGGTAGTCTGGACTCTTCCGATGTGCAGACCCCCTGAGCAGAATTTTTGCTGGGGACGTCTCCCCACCCGGACAGGCTAGCATCCGTGGTGACCACTGGCCAGTACAAGGGGAGGGATTTGCCTAGCCGAAGTGCCGGAGAATGAAGCCACCATGTCAGGGGCCCTTTCGTTCCCCAGGTCAGCCGGATCTGATTATCCAGAGACTGTGGATTCTTGTTCCATTTGCTCAGATTCTCCCTTTGCAGGGACCTCATATGTAAGTGTGCAAATGGAACCACCTTAAAGGCCCAGCACCAGCATCCATGTCCAGAGGGATGACCATCTGCTGGACAGCAGGAGATGAATTGCAGCTTGCAGTTTCTATGAGTTCAGGGTCAGACCCAGATAGTCCAGCTTTGTGGATGGAACCAGAGCTGACTTATGAAAATTCAGAATCCAGCTGAACTCCCTCAGAGTTCGTATGGTAATCTCCAGGTTTTCCACCAGAGCAGCAGGAGACCCCTCTCGCTGAAGGAGGTTGTCTAAGTAGCCCAGTACCGCGATACTCGCTGATGTAACAATGCTCGCACCAGGGCCAACACTTTGTGAAGACCCAAGGAGCAGAGGCGAGACCATAGGGTAATGCCACAAACTGATGATGCTCCTCTCCCACGGCAAAGCGGAGGAAGCACTGGTGACCGGCACATATTGGAATGTGAAGGTAAGCATCCTTGATCTCAACAGAGGCAAGAAAATCCCCCTGATGTAAGGATGCCACCACCGTGCAAATGGACTCCATTCTAAACTTCTGCACCCGCACAAAGCAGTTCAGCGCCTTGAGGTCCAGAATTGGATGCACCTTGCATTCCTTCCAGGGAACTGTAAACAGGTTTGAGTAAAACCACTGAATATGTTCTGATGTCAGAACCGGGACAATCACCCCTTGAAGTAACAGGTCTTGCCCTGCCCCAAAAAGACCCTGTAAGCGGTCCAGGGACAGGCGCAAGTTGGAAGGAAAGAACCTTTCCGGAGGGTAAGAACAAAACTTGATCTTGCAGGTGAACTGTATAACTTCATGGACCAACTTGTCTTGTACCAGGGAAGTCCAAGCGAAGACGTCCCCCCACCCCAGATACAGTTGAGGGCGCACCTTCCTGTTGAAGGATCCTTGTCCGTGGGTCTGGAGAAGCCCGCTCTCGACTTGCCAGACCAAGTTCACTTTGATCCACCAGAGGAGGCCCTGAAAGACGTTAATTCCTTGTCAGTCGTCCCTGAGGGACAAAAAAAATTCTCATGTGCCGAGATGAATTGCCCATGTCTACGATGAGGGTCCTTGCCCTTGCAAGCCTGCGGAAGAAAGGTACTCTTTCCCCATGAGAGACCCTTAATGATGTCATTCATGGTAGCTCCAAACAGGCAATCTCCTTGAAAAAGAAGATCAGTCAAGGCCTTTGTAGAAGTCTGGTCCGCAGATCAGCATTTGAGCCAAAAAATACGCAGAAGTATCACTGCCGAAACAGAGAGCCCAGCAACTAGGGGAGTCGCATCTAAAGAGGCCAACTGGTCTGCCAGCTCAGCAAAGGCAGGGGGAGCTGCTCCCCCTCATGGTCTTAGTGTAAAAGTCTAGCCCACTCAGGCAGAGTTTGCGACCCCAGGGCAATGGTGAATAACGGCCTCAGTGCCGAACCAGGCACAGTGTATATATTGCGGGCCACAGCCTCGGCCTTCCTGTCAGCCAGTTCCTTAAAAGCTGAAGACTCTTCAACCGGAATCATGGTCGCCTTGTTCAATCTGGAAACCGGAGGGTCCACCATCGGTGGAACAGTCCACTTTTTAAGAAGGGACTCCTCACAGGGGAACCGCACAGCAAATCGCTTAGGGACCACAAGGGGATGTTTTTGGTCGTTCCCCTCTATAGCAACAATTCTGTCAAAATAGGAGGAGAAAGGAAACACCTTTACCCCTCTGGATGGCTTGTGAGTGCCAAAGGGACCGAAGTCTCCGTCGCAGCTTCAGCTGCATCCTCCATCTTTAAGGTTTCACTCACAGATACAATCAGTGTGTCCACCAGCGCCTTTTTCGTGCACGGCTATAGGAGTGGAGGAATCATCCTCACTATCTGAGAACTCAGGGTGCGTGGTTGCAGACCCAGCAGAGTGACCCACGTCTGCGGCAGCCGAATTTAGATTTAGGATCTGAGGAGACAAATGAGGCAGGGGAAGGCGTGGGGCGATTTTTGCTAGCCAGTCGCCCAAAAACCACCTCCATCCAGGACACAAAGGACTCCAGGACTGCCATCAGTGCATCAATGGATGATTAGGACCTAGAGGGCCCCGCAGCCTCTGAGAGGGGATCAGGTGGGGAAATGTGCTCAAAAGACTCCATGAGTCAATAGGGGGACCCCACAAAAAAAGGTGTAAAAACACTGCAAAGGGACACCTCCACCGCTCTGGCAGCACCACCCAGTCACCAGTAACAGAGCACCAATAGATCCTCTGCAGAGAGGAAGAGGAGCCCACCAGACACACCACCCAGCAGAAACAGGCACCTGCAGACACCAGGATAATCTGCAATCCACGTGCGGCGATCAGGAAATGAAATGATCCAGGAGTGAGCACCAGGGGATGAGGAGGGGCTCCCACCGCAAAAAATCACTGCCCAGAGGGCTCCACTGGCAAACCACCACAAAATGGCCGCTGGACTACACCAACATGGCCACCGTGCATTAAGCACACAGGCTACAAAAAAATGGTGGCCCCGCGTGGCACCATAAAGGCTCCCAGGGACCCAGGAGGGATCCCTAGGCCTCAGAAAACAGCACAGACAGGAAGGGGGGTCCTGGCAGGAGCCCCCACCAGGTACAGGCCCCCCCACAGCAGATCACCCGGTCGCTGGCAGCGCACCCCCCTCAATTGCCAGCACAGCACCCTGCCCCCACCCCAGGAGGTGGACCAGACCACTTACCAGCCCAGCATAAATGAAGGGGGGTTGATGGGGGGCAAGATGGCCCACAGGGACCACCGGACAGATGAGGGGGGGTTGCCTAATGGGAAGAAGGGGAACCTGGGGATCCGACCGTCCCATGGAGGAACCAGGGGGGCACCACTCCAGACAGAACCTCCTCTCCATCGAAATGGGTGGTCGGCCAGGAGGAATGCGAATGAGGAATGAGACTCGGTCGTATGCGACCTTATGAGGCATTTAACTTGAAGCCCAGCCCCTGTTCGGTGGGGCTATGTTGAGGCCGACCTAGCATGGAGCTGAGGTCTGCGTGCGCTCGCTGGCCAGACTGGGGTGACCACTGGATCTAGATTATCCAGCCCATTGCCCAGTCCGGCAGTTGATTGTAGATCTCACAAGCAAAAAAGCAGGGGAAAAAAATCTATCTAAAAAAAAAAAAAATTGCCGGGATCAAAGATCCCAGCGAGGAACTAAGTCCTTACTCCTGACTAGGCAGAAAAAACTGAGTACCTATAGTAGAGAGAGGGAGTATACCCCCTTTCACTGCCCATTTTTCTGCCTAGTGTTCTACTCCTGCAGGGGGCAGTATAACCCAATGGTTAAGAAGATCAGGAGCTGTGTCCTTCAATGAACGCAAGAGAAAGTGCATTTTATATACACCTATACACCTATATAGTTCAGACCCAAACAGAGGATTTCAAAAGGTAAATGTAGAGAAATTTCTGCCTTTAGCTCCATTGCAATGGTTGCTTATTGCTTTAGGTCCCATTCACACAGTGATTATGAGCATGTTTCCAGAAGCTCTTCAGCACTTGACACCAAATCTCTATTTTATTCTATGAGGTCTGTTTACATCTGAGCTATGTGCTGTCCTTGTCGCACCAAAGACATGACCCTCTTTAGGGCCGGAAAATAGGCTAAAAAGTTGCTGCTTAAGTGTGAACCTAGCCTTAGTAACTCACTGATAGATTTCACTTTTTGCCTGGAATAGCATTTTTGGCTTTAAAACAGAGTATAATATAGTAAAGAAGGATGACATATTCTACAGTAGGAGGTTCCTTGCATCTATTACGTCAGATTTGTTTATTCCTTCAAGTTACAAAAATTCCCCTTTGAGGCTTTCTGCTAAGAATGTAACAATATGTATAAATATAAATGCATAGAAGACAGATACTTACTTCTATTTCCTAACTTTCATTAAAATATGGGGAGAATCGGTTTGGTTTATAGACCATGTGTTTCATAACACCTGCTATGTTCTGCTCTACAAACACTATTTAATCATCATTATCAAAATTCTGTCTCCCTTGCACACACAGAATAATAAATATCCATAGCAAGGGAAAAAAAACACACATTGAAGTAGTCAATAAATCTTCCATTATCTACCCCAAAAAAAGTATTAAAGGAGAAAGATATGCAAAGATAAGAAACAACATGTCCTCAAGTTTTTTCTGCTCCCTACCATACCTGAAATGGATAAAAAAAATTGAAAAAAAAGCTCTACTGACCTCTATCACGTTCCAGCTGACCTCTTTGCATCATAATCCATTCCTCGTGGCCATTCCCCTTCTGGGCTAAATGATGCCTAGCCCAATTCCATTAACCACTGAGCCAAAGCTGTCCTGTACACACTCTTTAAAAATGCGTCATCACGCAACGTGAGCTCACACTAGAGGCAAAGAACAGGACTTACACATCATAACATTAACGCAGTTCTGGCTAGCTGCGTGGACTGGGCAGTGCCAACGGTGAAATAGAAGAAAGTGTTCTCTTATCACATGGCCATCTGAGGGTCTCCTGGAATTAAGAGCAGTATGATAACTTGCCTCCTATTGCGGACAATTTATTTATCGCCCCCCCTTCTGCCTGAGTTGTGCTCATACAGAACTTTTTATAATTTTAGGGTGATCTACACCAAATCTTAGCCGGCGAGGGTGGGACTTGCACGCCCCTTTAGCGACAGATAGCTACCCAATTTAAGGAATTCACATATATGTTGTTTGGAAATGAATATTCCAAGCAAATGAAGAAGGGTCTTTGAACTCAATTTTGCCCCACTAACTTGACATTTTAAGCTTAACTTCCAGTATTTGGATAGGGAGGTTTTCATGTGGTTTGGTAGGAACAATCAAAACTCCTCCAGGATTCCTAAGAGACCTACGTTCCAAATTATTGAGATTTGTTTGGGCCGGGAAGCCAGCAAGAGTGTGCAGGGCAGGGCTATGTGATCACTTCCCAAAGAGAGAGGTGGCATTGGATTTCCTGATCCAGTCAAATATCATGAAGCATTTAGCAAGAGTATTTGACTGGTGTGTGCGCCAAGATAAGAAGCCATGAGTCCACATGGAGCAGGCGACTATTGACTTGCCCTTGAAAGGACTTCCATGGCTGTCAAACTACACCCAGCTTTTGGCGCCTCCTTAGGAACACTCAAAACGGTCTTCAAAACCGCTGGTCTCCCACTCCACCCGAGTCCACTAACCCCCATCCTGGGCACACTTGCTTTTCAGCTCAGCCTGACAGACCCTTACTTTGATGCTTTGATATAGCGGGGTCATTTTAAGCTCTAACTGGATTTTACTAAGGCTCTTTCTTGATTGGTAGCTGTTTGATGATGAGCAGAAGAGATCAAATGTAACTTTTTTAAGTACTAAAGCCAGTGAGCAGCTTGTTTAAAGTGACAGTCAGCCAGAGGTGGGGGACTTGAGTCACATGACTTGACTTAAGTCAGACTTAAGTCACCAGCTTGAGGACTTGAGACTTGCTTGACTAAAACTAATAAAAGACTTGACTTGACTTTGTATTCATGACTTGAGACTTCACTTTGACTTGAGACATAGGACTTGAAATGACTTTACTTTTTAAGTTAACATTTTTTTAGTGACTGTGGTGTTGAAACATGACCGGACGAAGGATTTTGAGCTGTTTGGGCATTCAAAGGGTTTCTTTAATATGCCACGAAAAAAACACTAAGCAGTTTTGTTAATGTTGAAAATAAAACAAAACCTTTGCTGACCACTGACTTTTAACTGATTTAAAGGTGAAAATTGGGGTAGATCAGTATTTTGACTTGATTTATGACTTGACCAAAATAAATGACTTGACTTGACTTTCTTGACTTCTAGCAGGGACTCGACTTGACTTGCTTGCTTGCTTTTCACCACAGTAACTTGGGACTTGCTTGAGACTTGAAGGTTAAGACTTGAGACTTGCTTGTGACTTGCACATGTGTGACTTACTCCCAAGTCTGCAGTCAGCACTGCCTTTAAGATTTATGCTTAACCTCCCAAAATGAAGACGATGGGTGTTTCAAAGGCTTGAAGAATCTTCAGTGGCCATTATGAGGGCTACCCACCTTCTTTGTAGGATTTTTATTTGAGAATGTAGCAGATAGAACTGGAACACCAAAAATTGAGCAGAAGCGCTCAGATCTCTCAGGTGGACCAGAACAGAGTTAGAAATTATGGCACAGTCAACTCACTGTTGTAGTGTCCAAAACATAGAAGAAGCCAGAGGATGACAGTCTACCAGGCACCTCCTTTGGGTGTATTGATCCATAATTGAAAAAATCCAACTGAGATAGCAGGTTCCCTTCCAATAGCCGTAGCAGGGGTACAGGCCTGGAAACTCAAACAGAGAGGTCTGTCTTTCAGAGATATCAAACAGCTAGGTGGAATAACAGTCTGGCATGTACCAAAATAAATGAATTATAAAAAAAACTTAGACAAAAAAAATATAAAAAGAAGAGTTATAGAGCAGGAAATGAAGGGAAAAGCTGAATAAAGGCTATGAAAGAAAGTATATCATCACCTTTACTTATCCCATTCACATCTTGCAATAAAAATGCATTTTAGCTTTAAAACAATTGTGGCTGGCTGATATTAAGTCAGCTAATTCTTTAAACCCTTTTTGTAGCCAGTGATTTTGCCCTGAGCCGGAAGCCTGAGGCATTCATTAGCCAGTCTCTGGCAATCTATACTAAAGTGATCAGTTTTTTTTTCTGGCCGCCACTGCTGGGTGAAATCCCACTGCAAGAGATGACAAGAAGAAATTTATGTGCAACTTTTCACAGATAATATCTGATCACAGCCCTCTGCAATATTTCAATTTTAAAAGCAATGACTTTTGCTTTGTGGAGATTCTAACAGGTTAACCCTTTTGTGGCCACAAATGAAGGAAAATGAAAAAAAAAAAAAAAGACTTCCTGTGGGTCCCTGGTTAACAATTACATGCATAAAGTTAGGATTTGAAGCAACTGTCATTTCTGAAAAAATTTGATACAAAGCTTCTAAAAGAAAATGGTTAATACTTATCTGTTCTGTGCTGCTGATTTTGCTCTCCACCACCGCTAAAGAATAGTATGCCTTACTGTACTATATGGCCCTTTCCTGGTGTCCTCTACTGATGTTGGGGTCAACCAGGGAAACCATAGAGGGAAACCATGTATCCAACACTTCCAGAAGTGTCAGATGTAAACGATTCTGCAAGCAATAAACCTGACCCTTTTATAACTATATATGTACATGGATAGCATGCAGGTGTCCAGGATAAGTCCAGACTATAAATGGGGCTTCAGCTTATAAAATAAAACCCTCACACCCCCCCCTGGACATCCTTTTCCTTGGTGAATACTTGTATGTTCCCGGCTTGTTCCTTGGGCCCCTATACCACAGTTTCTGGGACAGACTGCATGGGCGGCCTTCCTGTTGCAGGCTCATTCACTTCATATTCAGCCCAAATCTATCTGATGCATCTGCCCCTGAGGAAGTATAGTGATTTCATGAAACGCTTAGGGCTTAAATGATGCAATATGTTTTTTTTTTTAATCAGATGCCCTTTTACCACTATATTATGCTGCTGAAGTGGTTCCTGTCATCTAAGACAGCTGCTCTACATCTACATCTATCATGCTATGTACCATTATGTGCCTTATAGTTTTTATGTATATTGGTTTGCAAGTCACTATGAATATGGTTACAAACCTATGTATGCACATTGTAACATAATATGCTTTTATTATCTATGAGAATAAAAACTGAATATGGATACAAATTGATGTACTGTATGTACATTGTAACCTGATATGCACTGATATGATTTTATTATTAGAGAATAAAACTCTTGTTTTCTAATATTGACTATTTTTTCTATGCCGCGCATGCCTCATCTCTAGTCCCAAAAATTCCCCTTCTTTTGCTTTCAGGGATCACTTAAACGGAATAGTAAAGGAATAGGAGGCAACCAGACAGCTTGGGGTAGGGAGATTCAGAGTTTGGGAGAGGCTCTGGAGGAGTCCTGGTGGTGAGCATGGGAAGAGGAGACAAGGGAGCTAAAGATCAGGAGGTCTTGGGGAGAGTAGAGAGGATGGCTTGGGTGGTATATTGAGACAAGATTGGTGATGTAGCTCATAGTAGAGCTGTGAATGACTTCAAATGTTGCTGTTAGTATTTTGAGTTGTATTTGTTGGGCAACTGGAAGCCAGTGGAGGGATTGGCAGTGGTAATGAACGCTGCATAGTTGGTAAAGCAGATGCGTCTCACAGGTTCATTATTGATAGACTGAAGTGGGGGATAGTTTATATGCAATTGATTTGAACTTGTGCTCAAATAAAGAAGCAACCATGTTCCCTAACACTACTCATGGTCCTTGGTCATTAGCTTTTATGGTAAATGGAGGTTATCCCATTTTACAGAGTGCAAAAAATGAGGCAAGCCTAAGCTTCAGCTTGGGCAGAATCCAAGGTCCAAAACCGTATATGATCCAAGATTTTTCACAGGGACACATACATTGATTTGAAGACTACCACCGTTTCCCGCAGGCAATACCTGCAGTTAAAGTGATACTAAAGTTTTATTTAATTTTTTTTGTTTAAAAATAAACAAACATACAGTATCTCACAATTTTGTAAATATTTTATTATATCTTTTCATGTGACAACACTAAAGAAATGACACTTTGCTACAATGTAAAGTAGTGAGTGTACAGCTTGTATAACAGTGTATATTTGCTGTCCCCGCAAAATAACTCAACACAGCCATTAATGTCTAAACCGCTAACAACAAATTGAGTACACCCCTAAGTGAAAATGTCCAAAGTGGGCCCAAAGTGTCAATATTTTGAGATGTTCCCTTTCAAGCCGGAATTCTCCCCAAACAAAAATTCTCTCTCCTCCCCCTCCACACAAATCTTTGGTCCCCCAATCCTGCTCTCAGTTTAAATCCTCTAGTTTCCCTAAAATCTCCTCTCCTAGCACAAATCTCTCCATCCCTCCCAAAAATCAGCCCATCCTAGCACAATTCATCTACCCCTCAAATTTCCCCTCCAATTACAAATCCCCCCTAGCACAAATTCTTCCCAATCATTTCTACTAGCACAAATCTTCCCCTCCCAAACGCCCCCCCCCCCCCAAAGAAAAAAAAATCCCTTCTAAATCTCTCAACACAAATTTAGACAGATTTGTGAACAATATTTGAGAGAAATAGGCCTTTTGTGTACATAGAAAAAGTCTTAGATCTTTGAGTTCAGCTTATGAAAAATAGGGGCAAAAACAAAAGTGTTGCATTTATAATTTTAGTCGGTGTATGTCTCTTCTGCCTGAAATGCTAGGGGGTGTTTTTTAAAGTGAGTTTTCAGGAAAAAAAACAAAAAACAAAACATGGAGACATGGATAGATGCAATAGTTTGCTTTAAAAATCAATTAGAGTGTTTGGTTTGTGGTGCTCAGATGCAGTGTAGACCCACTTTAGCTTTTAAGCAACTGCCAAAAATGGAACTTTTAACCACTTTATGAGCACACTATAGCTGAAGGTAGGCTACAGCGCAGCTCTTCGATCTAGGGGGAAGTTCATGGATGCCTTCAGAGGGCCATGCCCCATGTGCCCCTTGGCACATGCATCGGAAACACTCTTTGATCGCTGTGTTCTTCAGAAACAGCCAATCACAGTAAAGGGCCAATCACAGTGGCCCTTTACCATGCGATCAGCTGTGTCCGATCACAGCTGATCACATGTAAACAAACTTGGCAAATATCAGCATCCCGTTCCTTACGCACTGTCACAGCATGAGGAGAGGAGAGTCGTAACCAGCAATTCTGACAGCACACATTTATACTGATCATCAGTGCAGCCCCATCAGTGCCCCCCATCTGTGCCGCCTCATCAGCGCCCATCTGTGCTGCCTCATCAGTGTCCGTCAGTGCAGCCTCATCAGCACACATCCATGAAGGAAAAAAATGACTTGCAAAATTTTCTAACAGAAACTAAGAAGAAGGTTTTTTTTCAAAATCTTTTTTGTTTGTTTAGCAAATAATAAAAAACCCAGTGGTGATTAAATACCACCAAAAGAAAGCTCTGTATCAAAAATAATAAACATTTTATATTTATACAGTGTTGCATAACTGCACAACTGTCAAAGTGCAATAGCACTGAAAACTAAAAAATTGACCTAGCAGGAAGGGGGCTCCTGTATTGAAGTGATTAAACAAGCTTAATGTTTCGGGGCTGTATAAGGAAATGGAAGGACACCAATATAAACACAGGAAGAAACTTACACTTAGGCTCCATGAACATTTTTTTAGCTAAAAGCTATTATAAGCAATTTTTTGAAAAGAAAATTTTTGTAAAATTTTGGGAGAAAAAAAACTCTAAGGCTCCATGCACACAGGGCGTCATAAAAACGTGCTCCAAAGCTGTTTACTTGACGTCAGGAAACAGCAGCTGTAAAAACGTGCTTTCAGTAGCTTTTTCCCCTAGCGTTATTGCACGTTTGGCCACAGTACCTGTTAGCAGCGTTTTTTCTGCCTCCATTCAAAATCAATGGTTCCCTATGGGAACCTATTGATTTGAATGGAAGTCGCACGGCAGGTCGGATCAGGGTGATCCGACTTGCGGCGCGACCTGCACTGTGAGAATCTTGAGGGGGAACTCCACGCCAAAATGGGGTTTCAAACCAGGCCCTTCGAGTCTGGTATGGAATTTGAGGGTAGCCCCACACCGAAAAAACGAAACCAAAATCCATACCAGACCCTTATCCGAGCATGCAGCCCGGCAGGCCAGGAAAGGGGAGGGGACGAGCGAGCGAGTGGCCCCACCCCCCCTGAACCATACCAGGCCACACGCCCTCAACATGGGGGGGTGTGGGTGCTTTTTGGGCAAGGGGGGCTCTGCACCCCCCACCTCAAAGCACCTTGCCCCCATGTTGATGAGGACAAGGGCCTCATCCCCACAACCCTGGCCGGTGGTTGTGGGGGTCTGCGGGCAGGGGGCTCATCGGAATCTGGAAGCCCCCTTTAACAAGGGGGCCCCCCAGATCCCGGACCCCCTCCCTATGTGAATGGGTATGGGGTACACTGTACCCCTACTCATTCACCACATAAAAGGCAGTGTATGGAAATAACGACAGGAGATGTTTTGGAAAGTTTATTAAAATTCTTCATCCGGCTCTTCTTGTCTTCTCCTCTCCGGGGTCTTCTGCTGTCCGGGGTCTTCTGCTGTCCGCTCTTCTTATGTTCTTCTCTCCGGGGTCTTCTGCTCTTTTGCTGTCCCCTCTTCTGCTGTCCCCTCTTCTTGTCTTCTCCTCTCCGGTCTTGTGGTCTTCTGCTCTTTTGCTGTCGCTCTTCTTCTTCCTCCGGTCCTCCTCCGACGATGTCTCCGGCGATTATGCTGGTCTCCGCTCTCTGCAGCTTATTATATAGCCATTAGGGGTGTGGCCGCCAGATGACGTCATCGGGAGACCCCCGCCCCCTTATGTCACAGATGACGTCAAAGACAAAGATATAAAACTATAATTTTTTGTGAAAAATCAACAACAAATGGGACATAATCATGAAGTGGAACAAAATTTATTGGATATGTCAAACTTTTTTAACAAATAAAAAACTGAAAAATTGGGCGTGCAAAATTATTCAGCCCCCTTAAGTTAATACTTTGTAGTGCCACCTTTTGCTGCGATTACAGCTGTAAGTCGCTTGGGGCATGTCTCTATCAGTTTTTCACATCGAGAGACTGAAATTTTTGCCCATTCCTCCTTGCAAAACAGCTCAAGCTCAGTGAGGTTGGATGGAGAGCGTTTGTGAACAGCAGTTTTCAGTTCTTTCCACAGATTCTCGATTGGATTCAGGTCTGGATTTTGACTTGGCTATTCTAACACCTGGATATGTTTATTTGTGAACCATTCCATTGTAGATTTTGCTTTATGTTTTGGATCATTGTCTTGTTGGAAGACAAATCTCCGTCCCAGTCTCAGGTCTTTTGCAGACTCCATCAGGTTTTCTTCCAGAATGGTCCTGTATTTGGCTCCATCCATCTTCCAATCAATTTTAACCATCTTCCCTGTCCCTGCTGAAGAAAAGCAGGCCCAAACCATGATTCTACCACCACCATGTTTGACAGTGGGGATGGTGTGTTCAGGGTGATGAGCTGTGTTGCTTTTACGCCAGACATAACGTTTTGCATTGTTGCCAAAAAGTTTGATTTTGGTTTCATCTGACCAGAACACCTTCTTCCACATGTTTGGTGTGTCTCCCAGGTGGCTTGTGGCAAACTTTAAACGACACTTTTTTATTGATATCTTTAAGAAATGGCTTTCTTCTTGCCACTCTTCCATAAAGGCCAGATTTGTGCAGTATACGACTGATTGTTGTCCTATGGACAGAGTCTCCCACCTCAGCTGTAGATCTCTGCAGTTCATCCAGAGTAATCATGGGCCTCTTGACTGCATCTCTGATCAGTCTTCTTGTATGAGCTGAAAGTTTAGAGGGACAGCCAGGTCTTCGTAGATTTGCAGTGGTCTGATACTCCTTCCATTTCAATATTATCGCTTGCACAGTGCTCCTTGGGATGTTTAAGGCTTGGGAAATCTTTTTGTATCCAAATCCGGCTTTAAACTTCTCCACAACAGTATCTCAGACCTGCCTGGTGTGTTCCTTGTTCTTAATGATGCTCTCTGCGCTTTAAACGGACCTCTGAGACTATCACAGTGCAGGTGCATTTATACGAAGACTTGATTACACACAGGTGGATTCTATTTATCATCCTTAGTCATTTAGGTCAACATTGGATCATTCAGAGATCCTCACTGAACTTCTGGAGAGAGTTTGCTGCACTGAAAGTAAAGGGGCTGAATAATTTTGCACGCCCAATTTTTCAGTTTTTTATTTGTTAACAAAGTTTGAAATATCCAATAAATTTCGTTCCACTTCATGATTGTGTCCCACTTGTTGTTGATTCTTCACAAAAAATTATAGTTTTATATCTTTATGTTTGAAGCCTGAAATGTGGCAAAAGGTCGCAAAGTTCAAGGGGGCCGAATACTTTCGCAAGGCACTGTATCAGCATTTTTCATTCAGCGTTTTTTTTCTAGCCTTGTTTGAGCTTATAATAAATGCTAGTGTCCATGAGGCCTTAAAAAGTTAAGCTTACTTTTGCCAAGGTGTTATCAAATCCATCATAGAGTAAAGCCGGCGATAGATGACTGGCCAAGATTAAAACCATCCATGGCCGGCTTTACTCTATGATGAATTTGATAACACCTTGGCAACAGAAGGCAGGCTGATTGAACCAAAGTTGATCCATTGATCGATTTGGGTACAACCAGCATGTTGAAATTTTACATGCAATTATTGCCAGCTGCAGGAAAGAAAATCATATCATCTATAGTAGGGATCGACCGATTATCGGCAAAGCCGATATATATATAGGGCCATTATGCACTTTCCCCGATATATCGGAATCGGCCCCGGAGGTTACCGTCTTACCGATATTGCTGATATTTCGGGAAAGTGCTTGTACCAGAGTGATGCCTGCAGCTAGAGGCATCACCCCAGAACTGGCGTTCATAGCCGACGGTCGGCTGTCTTTTAAGGTCAACCAATGCGGCTGAGAAGCCGATTGGCTGTCATTACAAGGATCGGGAGGGGACATCCCCCCCTCCTGACGCCTTCCGTGGCTCGTCCAGGTCTCCCGTCCCACCGGTAGACCTGGGCAATCAGCCTGCACGGCCGGCGAAGACCCACTCAAAGCCGCATACAGTTCTGATTGGGTCTCCATGCAAAAACCCGGAAGTGATGTCATGACATCACTTCAAGGTACTCAGCGCCAGATTAAAAAAAATTACAGCATTCAAAACAGGCAAACTTGGCGTTTTTACTGCTTTTAAGTGCAGAGGAGGGGTTTGGGGTCTTTTAGACCCCCAGATGCCTCCACAAGAGTATCTGTCAAGTTAAAAAAAATAAAAAATATATTTTTTTTAAATGTACAAAAATATCGACGCATATCGGCCGATACCGATATGCATTGGCCAAAATATCGGTAATGGCAATGAAAAACCAATATTGGCTGTTCACTAATCTATAGACTGCCTAAGGGTGCAAACCCACTGTCAGAATACAATGTCCCAGCAGGGAGGATTCCTTCATCCACATCATTTGTGTGGATGGAGGAATCCATTATTTTTTTTATTCAGTCCAATAGGTGTAAAAAAATAAAAAAATAAATAAATATCAACTATGGCAAGCTTAATCAAAAGAAAAAAAGAAAAATAAAGAGTTTCCTGAGTGTTGGGCTTTAAATGTCACCAAGATCCATGTTGCTACATGGAGGAGTTGTGTTATATCGGACAGCCATTTCACTGCTATACGTGGGCTCGTCCGTACATAGCTATAAGGCAGCCAGTTCACTCTAAATGGGTTCTTAATGTGTCTTCTGACATATTGCACCTGTACTGCATTTGGGCAACACAGTGCGCCACAGCATACAGAGCAATCACATCTGTGCACTGCGGTGCGCTATAGTGCAGGTGTGTTTGTTTTTACTATATACAGTATGTGTGTTGAAATGCCAATCAGAATGAAAGGCAACACATTGCAATGCACATATCAAGCACATTTATGTGTAATGAGGTAAAGAGTTATTACACAGGTTTTAATAGATATACTAGCATGCATAGAATTATACTAAAATAGGATTTTTAAATTTTCTGTAAAGTCCTTTTCTTGGGGTACATTACAGGACACAGGAGGCGTATTTAGGTCAATATGTATATGCTGTTGCCTTCAGGAGTTTGGAAACTGGCAATAGTAGGAGTGGTTTATAAGAACAGAGGGACCTCCTGTGTTTTGTAATGTACTTCAAGAAAAGTATTTTACAGTAAGTAGGAAATCCTATTTTCTTATTCATATATCATAGGACACAGTGTGAGTATTCATGTACAGGGGAGCATTCAAACACAAAACAATACAAATGAGGGGTGGGCAATAGAGAAAAAAAAATGCTAACAGGCTCACAAAAACCAACAGTTTAACAGAGATGGCTAAGGGAGCATTCAGAGCCACTTGAAGAACCATGCCAGCATTAACTAAGCCCTGAGAATCTACCTGGTAAAACTTATGTACAGTACATGTGACCAGAAGACTAGGTGACAGCCTTGCAAGCTTGAGAAACAAATACCTAATGCTAAAAAGCCCACTTAATTCTGCACTCCTGTGGCCCAGATTTAGGCGACAGCGGGCTTACATCACAGAGCCGGTTCAGGCTCTGCAGGGATCTAGACAACAATGATCGGCAGCTGGCTTAGCCTCTCAGCACCCCACTGAGAGTCTGAGCCAGCCACTCCTGCCCCCTCCAAAGCCTGGCACTCCAGTGAATGCTGGAGGGGCAAAGCCCAGAGCAGTGATGGAGAGTCACCGTTTTGTGCTCAATGCAGACCCAACAACTGATCACCCAGTTTGTGCTGTAGAGCTGGCGGGGGATGGCTGAAGTATTGAATCAATGGTAGAATTTGTGTGATGTCAATTTCCTAGCTTTCAAGAGCATAGAGATGACTGAATCCAATAGGTGACTGTCCCTTAGGACCTGATCTTCAACAGCCAATCCTTTAAATCCAGCAACTGAAAAGATGGGTGGCAGATCAGCCCTTGGGACAGAAGATCCAGATAATTCTGGAGGCCCCACAGAGAGTCTGCCAGAAATCCGATGAGGTCAAAGTACCACGTCCTCCTGGGCCAATTCAGTGCCATGAGAATCACCAGAATGCCTTCCATCTCAATCCTCTAAAGTAGTTGTAAAAAGCTTCAAAAAAGAAGTGTAGATCAGGTTGAACTCATCCCACTCCTACTGTGTTGGTCACAGACTTATGGTCTTCCCCTGAAGAAGCCACGTGAGCGGAAGTGGCGTAACGCGTAGGGACGCCAAACCGGAAGTGACGTTGGAACGCGGAAGTGAGGACCGCGACCTTCCTTGCTGTTTGCCGAATGCGCATTGTGTATGAAATATATGTGAGTCTTTTTAATTCATTAAAATAAAGCAGTTTTATTTGGCAATATTGCACTATTTTGAGTTCTTTACCTTTGAGATCCGCTGACCATTGGGAAAGGATAGGAGGCTGATCCCCTTTAGACAGCTTGAAGACCATAAGTCTGTGACCAACACAGTAGGAGTGGAGAGGAGCCCCTGGAATTTTGTAATAAGGCGCATTCTCTAAGAGATTGAGGTGAGCGACTAGCACACCCACATGTTTTTCACATGGTGTTAGGTGGAGGGTTAACACCTGTTTGAAATACCTTTCAATTGGATATATCATTGGACTATTTATTTATTATTTATTTATTTATTTATTTATTTCACTTTTAAATGAGCTGGGTCACCTGCAGCACTGGCATAATTGACTAAGTGATCCTATGCACATTCATTTCATGCACTAAGCACTTTTACCTGTCACTATATTTTTTTTAGCCTTTTTAGATTATAGTGTGTATTTATCTTGATTATCTATTTATATTTATATTATAAATTATATTAATTCACTGTTCACTTGATGTTTTATACGGAGATTTGAGGATTTATTTATTGTATTTATTTATTTATGGAGTGTTTACATTGATACATTTGTTGGATTTATAGGATACACTCCCCGATATATTTTCCCATAATTCCCTCATTCGTTGAGGGAGTATAATTTATTAGATTTTTTTGCACACTAACACATATGCACTTTTTAAGTTTATTGATTATTCATTACCAACCATAACACCCCCCAGAAGCGCAATATCCCCCACCCCTATTATGTTTAGAATCAAACAGGAATAGTCCTCACATATTTCTCGAGATACATGGCTGACAAATATTACTGTCCCTTTTGAAGCAATCCAAGCCATTTTGCCAGTTCCATTAAGTATCTGTCTTTCACTCCCAGTGACGGTGACACCTCCTGGGAGTGCTTTCATCATGCTCACAGTACAGTACTATTGCACAGAACATCACTTGCAAATCATGTAAGCATCAATCCATGCTGCAGTAAGAAACATCCATTAAATTCCTCAACTGGATTAAAGAGATTGTGAAGTTTGGGGGGTAGCTGGATATCAGGGCTAACTTCACCTTTTGTACCATGTTACACCCATATTTCAGGTGTAAAATGGTGCAAGGGGAACCCTGGCCTAGACCCAGGCCATCCTGGTGACAGTGTTCAGTGGTGCTTCCCCCCACAGCCGCTGTCACTTTTGAAATTTGCACAAGTTTGCAGGGCTCTGCCCACATAGCCGAATTCAGCAATTTTAGAATTAAATTACCTACAAGTCCCATCTGCCACCACAAAAGATGGACTTGTAGTTCATATCAGAACACAAATGCAGTGATCCCTGCACTCTTAACCCATTGACACTTCCTTCAGTTCAGTAACTAAAAGTCCGAACCTTAGTGCAGGCAGGAAGCTGAAGGAAGAGTCTGCAGCAACCTGGCATTGCACCCACAAAGCAGTGATCATGGCTGCAATTGTTTGCAAGTTCATTTGCATAAAAAAGGCACATTGCATATTCAATTTATTTATTTTTTTAAGCGGACTTAGCTTTTAAAATGGAGTTGTTTACGGAAAACACATTATATTGATTTGCAAGAGAAACCAGAGACTTTGTTCACTCACATTTTTATTTGTTTCAAATTGTTTGTAAACTATTTTGTATGCATGATTGACATTGTTTATTTTATTGCAATTTAGTAGCGCACCAGATTTTTTACACTTTTAAAATGCTTTGCAGCATAAACTAAAAGGTTAGTACAGTTCCAATAGTATAAAGGTAATATACTTACTTCAGCATAAGTGTCTATAATAGAGAGACTCCACAGAGCCTAGCTAGCTGCAGAGGTTTCCGGCCTCACACAGGTTCAGTCTTCAGATGTCCTATACAAAAAAGAAGTTTCTCCTCTAAGTGGGATTTTAAGGGCAATAAACATAGGATAATAGATAAAAAAGTTAATTGTTTATTGAAAAGACA
Source organism: Pelophylax lessonae (assembly GCF_965119305.1). Lineage (NCBI taxonomy): Eukaryota > Metazoa > Chordata > Amphibia > Anura > Ranidae > Pelophylax > Pelophylax lessonae. The sequence continues at coordinate 42,351,901 of NC_138778.1, read as the reverse complement.
ACATTATACAAAATGAGCCACACAATACCATTAAAAATTGGTTGGGCCAACAGATAGCCCTTGATACAAAAAGCACATAACAATTTACGTAGAGACCACAACGGTCCCCATGTAGAGGGGAAACCCAACGCGTTTCGAATATATTATGAACTTGGGGACCATTGTGGTCTCTACATAAACTGTTATGTGCTTTTTGTATCAAGGGCTATCTGTTGGCCCAACCAATTTTTAATGGTATTGTGTGGCTCATTTTGTATAATGTTGTCTTTTCAATAAACAATGAACTTTTTTATCTATTATCCTATGTTTATTGCCCTTAAAATCCCACTTAGAGGAGAAACTTCTTTTTTGTATTGTATAATTATGGGATGGTGGCAATTGTTACCAAACATGGTTTGAGATGTCTATTGGTCTTCAGATGTCCTTGCCAGAACTCACTCTCTCCCCTACTTCATCATCAGTCTTCTGCTGTGTTTCTTAACCTCCCTGGCGGTATGATTATGTCAGGAATTACATACCAAAAGCGGTACAATTCTTTTCATGGAAATTTGGCGTTATGTATTATAGGCCTACAATTCTTAGTAATTACTGACTTAAACCTGACCAAAATAAGACTCTAGTAGACATCCCAGATGTGATAAATTTGAAACACAAACGCATGAATTATAATCGAATCAATAATATTATTTTATTATTTAATATATAATATATATAATAAAATTATATTGATTAGATTATAATTCATGCATTATATATTATATATAGATATATGTGTGTGTGCATATATATATATATATATATATATACCGATATATATATATATATATATATATATATATGCGTATATATATATATATATATATATATATGCATATATATATATATATACATATATATATATATATATATATATATATATATGCATGCATATATATATGCATATATATATATATATATATATATATACAATATAAAATGTGTTTTGTGTTTTGTGCAACGTTTTTTTTTTTTTTTTTTTAATTTCCCTCCCTAGTTCCGCTCCCATGCAGCATTGCTGCTGCAGGGAACGGAACTAGGAAGTGATCAGACCGACGGAGGGACGGAGGAGCGGCGGGACTCTCGGCTGGCGATCTCAGCAATGAGAGATCATCGCTGGATCGCCAGGATAAGGTAAGAGAACACCGCTGCGCTCTCTGCAATCCACCCCGAGCGTGACTCGGGGTTACCGATCCTGATATGAAAAATCAACCCCGAGTCACGCTCGGGATTACCGCTAAGGAGGTTAATGGGCCCAGCACCTGCTGCACAAAAAAGTCCTATTTACATTTGTGGTTGGGAGGGGGGATGCTAAAAACATGCAGCTGAGCCCAAAAACTGCTCCCCCACAAGATGCAACGGCAGCAGACAGGGATGTACTCATTCTGCAGTGGCAACACTTTGATTTGCTGTGTGTCAAATCACACCTGCTATTGTGCTCAGTGGGAAGTACAGCAAAACCTTGGATTGGGAGTAACTTGGTTTGAGAGCACTTTACAAGAAAAGCAAAATTTTTGTAAAAACGTTAACTTGATAAACAATCGATGTCTTGATATACAAGGAGCATTATATCACAACTAATTATAAAAGAGAAGAAAGGTGCCTCTAAGTGTAACAATATAGTTACATTTAATGAAGGTTCAACATTTGGCAACTCACATGGTTTAGGATTAAAAGAGGCACATCTAAGTATGCAGGCATCCGGGGAAAAGCTGTCCACATAGACCATCCTCCGCACCATCGACGTCATTGCCTCCACACTGCTTCAAGCTTCGCTTTTAGATCGCTCTACTGCAGGCAGGGTAGTCTTCCCAGTCACGACTGCAGACTGACAGTGGTGAGAGTCGGCAGTGTGGAGGGCGGTCTATGTGGACAGGTTTACCCCGGATGCCTGCATACTTAGATGTTCCTCTTTTAATAATAAACCATGTGAGTTGCCAAATGTTGAACCTTCATTAAGAGTCCGTCCACACTAAGGCGACACGACTCTGTACTACTTCGGGGGCGACTTGTGCATTGCCATGCACCACGACTTCGGAGCGACTTGCATGGACTTCACACAATGGAAGTCTATGCAAGTCGCTCCGAGGTCGCCCCCCGAAGTAGTACAGGACCCTTTTTCTAAGTCGGAGCGACTTGTGTCGCTCCTATTAGAACGGGTCCTGTAGCGGTCAATGGACCACGAGGGAGAGCGACTTGTCAGGCTGACAAGTCACCTGACAAGTCGCGCTAGTGTGGACCGGGTCTTAATGTAACCATATTGCTACACCTAGAGGCACCTCTTTTCTCTTTTATACTCTGTAGCTCCTGCTGGATTTTGCTTCTAATCCCCTTGTGGAGGATGCCATTTGTGGATGGATATTTTATGGTTACACAACATATCATTTTGCTGTAATCTTTTTATATGGACTATAAACTGAAGGATTTATGAAAAATTTGTTGTGGAACTAATTATCTGACTATTTCCATTATTTCTAATGGGGAAATTTGCTTTGATATAAGAGTGCATTGGATTACAAGCATGTTTCCAGGACTAATTATGCTTGCAATACAAGGTTTTACTGTAGGGGGTTCTGTTTTACCTGCCAAGGGATTGTTTTTCTCTGTAGGCAATTTTGAGTGCTAGGTGCCACTGCCAGCCCGGGGTTTATATTCACTGCAGTTAAAGCTCAACTAAATCATCATAGAAAAAAACTTTTCATACAGCTTTTTCGTTCATTAGAAAAAAAAAGTAGCAGGGTCTTACCATTCATTTGGATCAGTAGTCTCCAAATTGTGGCCCTCAGGCTAGATACGTGTCCCTTTGTTCGCCTTTCTCTGGCCCCTGGGGCACTATTCCACCCACAGACACCAATGATGGGATACTATTCCTCTCTTGAATACCATCAATGGGGCATCATTCCTGACATTGATACCAACAATGGGGCACTATTACTCCCACTGACACCGATGATGTGGGGCCAGTCCTCCCACAGACATCAATCATGGGACACTATTCCTCCTTAACCATGTGAGTTGCCAAATGTTGAACCTTCATTAAATGTAACCATATTCGCTACACTTAGTGCCGATTCCCACTACTCCGACTTGTCAGGCGACTTGGTCGCCTGACAAGTCGTGCTCCATTCTGTGCAATGGGAACCCTTCTAATAGGAGCGACTCAAGTCGCTCCCACTTAGAAAAAGGTTCCTGCACTACTTTTGGCCGAAGTCGGAGCGACTTGCATTGACTTCCATTATGTGAAGTCAGTGCAAGCCGCGCCGAAGTCACGGTGCACGGCGACTTGTTCAAGTCGCCTCAAAGTCGTGTCGCCATAGTGTGAACCGACTCTTAGAGGCACCTCTCTTCTCTTTTATACTCTGTAGCTCCTGTTGGATTTTGCTTCTAATCCCTTTGTGGAGGCTGCTATTTGTGGATGGATATTTGATGGTTACACAACCTATCATATTGCTGTAATCTTTTTATATGGACTTTAAACCGAAGGACTTATGAATAAATGGTTGTGGAACGAATCATCTGAGTTTCCATTATCTCTTATGGGAAAATTTGCTTTGATATAAGAGTGCTTTTGATTACAAGCATGTTTCCGGAACAAATTATGCTTGCAATCCAAGGTTTTACTGTAACGCCCGCTAAACGAAATCCATTCCCCTGAATGGGTCGATGCTGCCACCACCTGCAATCCACACTGCTGCTGTTCAGTGATGCAGGTTTTAGGCGTTAAAACAGGCAGTGAGGAAGCAATTTATTGCCTCCTCACTACCTGTTAAACACCCTCCAAAGAGCGACTATGAATATGTAAGTAATCCCCTGGACAACCAGTTGTCACCCAACATGGTACAGTGTATGTGCTGCCTAATAAACCATGTGAAAAAAATCCTCAAGGTGTGTTAGTGATTAATGTGTTACTGCTCACACTGACATGTGCTGCACACCTCGCATTATAGGTCATCAAAAAAAGAAAAGCGCAAAAAAACAAAAATATCACCTGTGATTATACCATCTACCCAATGTCACTTTTCTTTTGTGTCCACTGTGTATATGTGTTAGAATCAATCCATTAAATGTAGCCATATGTCTTTTGACAACTCACATTAAAAATATAAATGATATATTTTCTACATCACATTAAATATTTATAAATCACTGATCAACAAAAGTCCACCGAATACAATCCTTCTGTGATGATCAATGCTTCCACCATATACTGATTGACTCCTCCGATATACAGTGTGTTGAAGTCAGTTTTACTACCATTCATATAATGCTCTCACCTGTATAGATGGGCAAACTGTTCGGGCCAAGCATCAGTTCGGCCCCGACATTGCTGACAATAGAAACAATTGAAAAAAAAAATAGCGTGGCGCTCGCCCCCACGCCAAGTCTTTTTTTTTTTTAAATGGCATGGGCCCCCTCCCCAAAATCTTTACCAGACCCTTATCCGAGCATGCAGAAAAGTAGGGAACAAGCGAGCGGCCCTCCCCTTCTGAACCATATCAGGCCACATGCCCTCAACATGGGGGTGGCTTTTGCTCTGCCCCGCCACCCCAAAGCACCTTGCACCATGTTGATAGGGACAAGGGCCTCTTCCCCAAAACCCAGTGGTTGTGGGGATCTGCGGGCAGGGGGGTTATTGGAAACTGGAATCTATAACAAGGGGGCCCCCAGATTTGGGTCCTTCCCCTATGTGAATGAGTATGGGGTATATTGCACCCCTACTTATTCAACAAAAAATAAGTCAAAAATAAATAAAAACACACACACTGTTTTTGACAATTCCTTTATTAAAAATAAAAAAAACAATGTACCCCGATGTAGATCCATCGTCAATCACAACGCCTGCCGCACTGCCAGACCCAAAAAAAGAAAGAAAAATAAAGCTCCGTCCGCGATGGAACTCAATTGGATAACTTATATGGCCAGCATAAAGCAGAGCTCCACCCAATAGGGGAAGCACCACTTGTCTGACTCCTTGGCACCTTTTGAGGGGGGAGTGTGTACCTGGTTTTATCAGGTACCTGCTCCCACTTCCAATCAGATCTGCATGGCGATCTACTGGAAGTCCCCCCTAACACCCACAACCTTCGGGGACATGTCACAAATCCCATAAGTCCCATTCACAAATTGCAAAGCGCAGTCAGCTGAGCAGCCTCAAGGAATCACAGCCGACTGCCCATAGTAAACATTTCAGTGCCGGGGATTCAAGGTCCAAAGACCTTGACTGACTTGAATGACCAATGCTGACTTTTAATTATTTTGAAGGAGCCTGGAGCTCCTCTGTGATAGCTGCTATTAGCCCATGTTTCTTATGTGGTCCTGATTTAGCGGTATCCCTGCTCGACAATGGCCATAGTAGTTTATGAGAGGCTATCTTACTTAAAACGTAACTCCACTTTTGTTGAGAAAAAAACATTCCCCTCTAAGTGCCGGTTCACACTGATGTGGTCACAGACATCGCATATGATTCGGAGCGTAATGCTCCTAAAATCACATGCGATGTCTGTGCGGTGAGAGTTCAGCCATACAGTTTCTATGGCTGAATTTGCACCGCAATTGCAGTGAACACGCACAGGACCCTTTTTTTGGTCCGCAGCAGAATCGGATCGCATAGTGGTTCACACCAGTGTGATTCGATTCCTGTGCGAACTGTCAGATCGCACTGCGATATGCTATCTGATCTGGGGTGTTGTTAACTTTGAATTGACACCCCCAGAGTATCGCATATGGCAGTGTGAACTGCCAGTGCTGTGGATGCGATGCGGGAACGCGCAGTATATTCGCAGTGTTCCCGCATTGAAATAGTGTGAACCGGCACTAATGGCGCTTTTCCACTGCATGGAACCGTACCGGTTCAGCACGCTTTTGTGCTTTTCCACTGCTGGTACCGCATGGTATAGGGTCGGAACGGTACGGTATAGGTTTGCTTTTCCACTGCATGGAACCGAACGGTACGGTACGGTACGGCTCTGAAAAAACAGTACCTACTCGATTGTGGTTCCAACAGGTACCAAACTGGTACCATATCCCACAATCCTTTGCATGCAGTCACTACTAGCCACTGATTGGTCAGAGAATCCCACCCACCCCGTTGTTATCCCACCCACTTAACTTTAGTACTACTTTAGTGGAAAAGCAAACCTATATCATACCGTACCGAACCGTTCCAACACCGTACCATGCGGTACCAGCAGTGGAAAAGCAAACCGGGCCAAGCAGGGCCGAGTAGAGCCGAGCCGGTAGGAGCCGGTACTTGCAGTGGAAAAGTGCCATTCGTGATCTATGTACATTACAAGGATTTTGACCAAACTTTGTTGCAGATTCCTACCTTTTGTTATTCTGAAAAAATCATTGTTTGTTCCTCTGTGCCTCTGTGCTGAGTGGGTCAAATGGGAGTGGATTCATAATTATCTATCAGCTGTGGCAGCTGTAGAGCACTAATGAGAAAAACTGCTAGATCTGCATCCCTTTAGACGTGTTCCTATTGGGAGTATCTCACCAAAAATAACATTTTTGGTCCTGGGGATGCCAGAAATATGACTTGTATCTTTAGTGCAGACTTCTGGGAAAATTGGTGAGCCAATCACACAAGCAGGAAATTATGTTTCTGGGGTGTGGCCAGTATACAATGCGTGTACAGAACAGCTCCAGGTCGCCATATTGCATTGCATTTTCAGAAAATTACAACAGCTGCAGATTGAAAAGGAAAGGTAATTTTTAATAACACTCAATTACAATATGATTTGTATCGCAATTGTATACGTTATGATGTTTTTTCTTTATTTGCTATTTTTTTCCCCCAGGAAAGTGGAGTTACCCTTTGAAACCAGAGGTAATAACCGATATGTGCAAGATGTTCCTTACAATACTATCCTTGTTGCGAGAGTTGGAGAATGACTGATGAGTTTTAAAAATTCAAGTCCCTGTATTTTCTGCTACATGGCTTCCTTCACTGTAATTCAGCTTCTGTCACTAATAATTATAATTCTCTCCTTTTCACCTCCTACGTCCCTGTGTGGTACAACCGTATCTATGTATGTGCTTTGTTCAGAGAAGCCAATTCCGAAGCATTATGCGTGCTCCCCAGAGGGTTGAGCCCGCGCTTGTCTAGAAGTCGTGTAATGTAAGGACCTCGGCCTTGTCAGCTAACGCCAGAAACCAGAATCTGTCACTTGCACAAGGGAAGGTGATGTGTAACACACACACAGAATGTTCCTGTCACATTCAGTTGGGTAATTGGGGTGATGATTAGGAGTTTCAGTGTCTCCCTGAGGTTGGAGTTAATTGCACAACGTATTCTATCAAAACACGGACAATTGTCAAATGCTTCTTAATGAACTATTCATAGAAAAGCTAAGAGGGATCGTCTGCCCCAGAACATTTCACTCACTAACGTGTAGTGTCATTGAAAGTCTTAAGCAGGACGATTCATGAGCACTCTGCCATCCACTGCCTACTGTAAAACTTTATGAACAAAGATGGAAAAAAAAAATGAATTCTAAACAAACAGCTCAATACGCAGCAGAAATTCATCTACAGTATATGGACTGTTATAGTGGTGTCAATATTTATTACTCTGTTCAGCCACTTCTGTGATTCTCACATCTCTGTCAAATTCAAATATCAATGTACAAATACTGTACTGGTGATGACCCTAGCATAAGGAACAAACTTTTCAGAGAAAGGGAATACAATAAGACACGTGGCCACTCACTAAAACTAGAGGAAAAACGGTTTAACCTTAAAATACGTAAGGGGTTCTTCACTGTCAGAGCAGTAAGGATGTGGAATTCTCTTCCACAAGCAGTGGTTTCAGCGGGGAGCATCAATAGTTTCAAAAAACTATTAGATGGGTACCTTAAAGACCACAACATACAGGGGTATACAATGTACGGTTAACAGCAAACACACACATCATAGGTTAAACTGGATGGACTGATGTCTTTTTTCAACCTCACAAACTATGTAACTATGTAAATTGCATCCCAGGAAGTGATGTCCTTTTCTCTATTTCAGTTAAAGCTAAACTCCATTCACAGTTTCTGTCTAGATTTGGATAGATTGGGAAAAAGTACAAATTTCTTTTAGCTTTTTTGAGTTCTGTATGTGAGCCTGTAGGCAGGTGCAGTCTATTTTCTCCACTATAGGTAGCGTTCTTCCACAGCTGCACTGTTGTTGGAGAGGAAGTCAAGGGGAACAGGATTCCTTTATGGTTTCTGGGTCACCGGTGAAGCTATTCTATTGAATGATGCAACCCCATATGACTTGAGCAGCCATCTTGGGTGAGGTAGAATCTATTCAAAGTGGTTGAAAATCTAGGATTTTTTTGAAAATACCTGGTTTGTGCAATCCTCCTCTTTTAGTGTCACCCGCTGGTGCCCCAGGCCCCTCCTCTTCATCAGGGGGTCGCCCACGGAAAGGCGCTTTCCCTGGGGGCACCTGTGGAGGCTCCCTCCCAAGTCCTGCTGCTGCGTCCATTAACACAGACAGCGGGATTCCGCCCCACCACCACTCCCGTGTCACAGTATTTGATGGGTCCTGCTGCTGTCAATCAGTCTAATGAGGAGAGAGATAGCGGCTGGAGCCGCTGGGCTCATGCACATCGCTGGATCGGATTGGGCTCAGGAAACCAAAAGGGGGGGGGGGGGAGCTGCAGCACAGGCCTTGAGGCTTTAGAACAACTTTAAGGCCCTGGCTCCTAGGTTTGGCACTTATTTTGTAAAATGGTAGAGTAGGGACAGGTATCTCATCTGTTAGGGACACTTTTAGCAGTAGGGAAAGGTTTCTGATGAGGAGGGAAAGCGTAGGACTGCTGCTCTTCTGGATATCTTCCAGACTGGGCAAGGGATGGCCAGGCCACATTCTGCCACTCTCTTCAGAAGATGTCACAGCAGCTGGAACCCGCTCTATTCACGTGCAGGAAACCATGTGTGTACTTGGCTGGGCGGTCTTTCCACCGGGTTTATTGTTAGCTGTTGCTGCATTACTTTAATACAAGTTTTATATTGCACCTGACTGTGTGAATTATTGTCACCGCACCATGATGCCCCCCACCTGCAAGCCCATTGAGGAGATTGTCCCTCATTTGCTGTCCCTGTAGTGCCCATTCAATAAATGCAGTAGTGGCCAGGGCAGCAATAAAAAGTTATAACCTTTGCCCACACTTGCAAAAATTTGTTTTTGGCCATGGCGTGTATTCTCAGTACCTGGAATCAGTCTACACCCCCACTTTGGGTCAATGGTTCACCAGGGGGAGAAACATTAAATCTATGGAATACCTCTTTAGGACAGACAGAGGAAAGTAAAGAGCATGTTAGCTACGGACTTTACTTACTGAGGTCACACCACTCTTCCTTCTTTTCACCTGACCTCCCCTTCTGTTTTCTATCCCCTGTCTCCACTTCCCCCCCCTCTTCATGTTTAACCCCCATTCCTTTTACCCTATCCTCTCCCCCAACATTACCCTGCCTTCCACCCAAAAATCTTACCCTTCAATACCCATTTCTTCTTCTACTACTCCCCGAACTGTTTTATTCATTAGCTTCCCTCATATTTAACAGCTTCCCTCACTTACTCTTTTTGAAATAGAAAAGTTGGTCTCCACCTAATTTTCCCCATCCCAATAATATTTGACATTCCAGTTAGGCTACATCTCTGAATTACTGTAAATGCAGACTTGTGTCTTCCTTCCTCAACTGATGACATTGATTCCGTTGTTTTGTACGTTTTTGTTAAGTCACTTCCTGTTGTCTTTGTATCGTAGAACAGATAAATAATTTTTCTTTAAAATGTGTTTTTGCCTCTTTCCTGTTGAAAAAGTGAGTGCATAGCCATAAATTGTATGTACATATGGCAGGGAAACATTTTTTTACTATATAGATTCTCTCTATTTGTCCTGGTGACCATTTTTGGAAAACTATAGTGGTCAGCAAAACAAGGGATGAAAGTACATTTCCCAATGGGGACACGTTTTGCAGCAACAACTTTCTAGGGAAAATAATTTTTTCACACATTGTAGACATTTCAATACACTATGGTTTTACATACACGTCTCCTCATTTCTTTTCAGGACATTATGACAAAAAATAATCTGACAGATGTTTGGACTCTTCTCTACTCTATTCAAAAGAAATAAAAATTAGAATTCATACATACATATATCGAGGGCCAATATGCACTTTCCCTGATATATCGGAATCGGCCACCAAGGTGGCCAATTTCACCGATATTTTGGAAAGTGCTTGTACCGGAGTGATGCCTGCAGCTAGAGGCATCACCCCGGTACCGGCGTCCATAGCCAATGGTTGGCTGTCTTGTAATGTTAATCGATGCAGCTCAGAAGCCGCTCGGCTGTCATTACAAGGCTGTCATTACGGCTTGCCCGGATCTTCCGTCCCACCGGGAGACCTGGGCAACCAGCCTGCACGGCCGCCGAAGACCCGATCAAAGCCGCATTCGGCTCTCCCTGGAAAAACCCGAAAGTGATGTCATGACATCACTTCCGGGTACTGGTGTCTGATTAAAAAAATGACAGCATTCAAAACAGCCAAACTTGGCGTTTTGAATGCTTTTAAGTGCAGAGGAGGGGTTTGGGGTCTTTTAGACCCCCAGATCCCTCCACAAAAGTACCTGTCAAGTAAAAAAATATATAAAAAAAACATTTTTATAAATGTACGAAAATATAGGCCCAGATCGGCCAATACCGATATGCTAAGACCAAAATATCGGTATCGGCAATGAAAAAACGATATTGGTCGATCCCTGATACATACACGTCTCTTCATTTTTTTTCAGAACATTATGGCAAAAAATAATCTGACAGGTGTTTGGCCCCCTCTCTACTCTATTCAAAAGAATAAAAAAATTTGAATTCATACGCTTTAAATAAATACAAAATCACATTTTATACATTGTAGGTAATCTGTAGGTAATTTATGTAAATAAAATCTGGGGTAAGTGGCAGTAGTAAAGTAATGACCACAGTCAAGGGCAAAAATCCTGATTTCCCAGCTATTGATCACAATCTTTTGCTGTGATTTGCAGTAGTAACAAAGTGCCATGGGACTGTAATGCCCATCGCTAGGTCCCTAATCACACTACAGTGCAACATTTTTGAGCCTCACAGGACTCTTTCAAGACATGTACAACAAAAGATATTCTATGTTCTATATTCTATTCATAGGGTGCCAGTCATTGATCGCTGCTGCATCCATTATCTTGCTGCTGTTTGGATGACGGTGGTGGCTAGGCGGGAGACTCGGAGGAGCACACACAGCTGATAAGTGTCACTTGGTCCGTAATGCAACCCACCTATTGGTGAACCCTGCTGTAGAGCTACCCTTGAAAAATTCACATTACTAATTGACGTTAGCATCACACATACGTATATGTGGTGTCACAGCGAAAGGCTATGTTCTGAGGCGCCATTTATATGTACACCGACGTTTGTGTTAAAACACATGCTCTGTAGTGTGCTCCAAGCACTTAGACGGAGCTGTCGAAAACACTAATGATCAGGAACCAGGAGCACCGGATGACAGGTGGGCTTGTTGCAGCAACAGTTTTTTCAATAGGATTTACCGATATCAGTAATAGCCAACCGATAGTTTGTTCTAACTAGGGATGCGGCAATACCAGTTTTGTAAGACTGTGTATGAGTACCGATACCTTTTCTCAAGTACTCGCTGATACCAATTACTGATACCTATTTTTAGTGTCAGTTTTTTAGGGCTCGTTCACACCATACATGCATAAAAACTGATGGGAAAACTGCACAGATTGCATTGCAGAGACATCCGTTTTCATTTGGGTTTCAGTGAGTTTATATAGCCTGTTCTCAAATGTGCAGGCCGGCCGCAGTGCGATTTGGAAAAGAGTCCTGTGCGATTTCAATCTGGTTTATACACCAGTGGTCTCCAAACTAAGGCCCGGGGGCCAGATGTGGCCCTTTGCTTGCTTTTATCAGGCCCTTGGGGCACTATTTTCATCCACTGATACCAACAGTGGGGCATAATCCCCCCCCCCCAAGACCAATGACAGGGCAGAATTTTTCCCAGTAACACCAAAGATGGGGCAGAATTCCTCCCAGTAACACCAAAGATGGGGCACCATACTTCCCAATTTTAAATATTGCTCATGTTGTGTATGTCTCCACGGTGCCACATCCCGAAAAGTACAAGACCAAAAAAGGAAAGGGGTTCCCCTAGGGGTGGGACTTTTTAGGCACCAAAGTATAAGACAATCAATTATATAAAATCAATTCTTTATTTTATTAGATCATACAAAAAAATATAAAAACATAGGGCAAGCTATAGAATACTTCACAGCTAACAGTCGGATTAAAGACCACACGACCCCTGGGTTTGAACCCGACGCGTTTTGGAGTCTCTTGGAACTCCTTCCTCAGGGGTACCCTTGGAGGGTGGTCTGTGGGTGATCAAGACAAGACAAATTAGTTTAAATATTTAACATATAAGTCTATACATACATTAAGCAAAGTGTTTTAACAATGACTTACATAATCCACTGTGGTGGTAAGTATGAATGGCCTGCCTGGACAGTTTAAAAACAAATGGTCAGCATATCACTGTTGTCCATAGAGAGTGCCGTTTTTAAGATGAAAAAGGTTTCTGCCAGGATCCTAGGTATTCAGAGTTTATGTGCCAACCAGTCTCAGTTGGAGGCTGGGTAGGAGTAGCTGGAACCCCAAAAAGACAGCAGATCTGCTGAATAGAGATCGCATGATTATTGCAAAGGTTAATTTAAAGAATAGGCATGTATATTACGCCGGCAGAAACAACGGGGGGGGGGGAGGGGAAGGGGGGAAGGAATAGACAAATAACCTCCAGCCTTATCTGCTTTCAATAGGGCATATCAAGACATAAAAATAAGTATGAAATTGTGTGGAACAAAATCAAAATAGATATAAGCAGTATATGTATATATAGTGCCAAGTGGTAGGACACTGACCATGGGGAGATTCCAATTAGTTAAAAGGAGGCTGGAGGGTTCCATTAAGCGCAATATACATAGCCAATTTTAAACAAGCTGATAAAGATGAATCAGCGGTATCTAGATACACAAATGTTGCAGTATATTCATGAATTGTCCAATCAGGAGTTAAGTCCGTTTTTTGTGTATTAATAAAATATGTATCCAATTATAAGGTTTATAAATAGGGTTGAGCGGACACCTAGATGTCCGTGTTCGACGGGTTCGGCCGAACTTTAAAAAAAAGTCCGGGTCCGTGTCCCGGACTTTTACCGAACTTTTCCCGGACACCGAACCCCATTGAAGTCAATGGGGACCCGAACTTTAAGGCACTAAAATGGCTCTAAAACACCAAAGGAAAGGGCTAGAGTGCTGCAAATGGCAGCAAAACGTAATTAAGAGCATGGCAAGTGCTCTGCAAACAAATGTGGATAGGGAAATAACTTAAAACAACAAAAAAAAACAGAAAAATAAAACAATGTTCTTCTTCATCTCTGAAGGACGAGGCCCATATGGAGTAGGAGGGAGGTTGAGGTGGTGGTGGATGTGGCGGTGACATAGGCGTGTGCTGGGTGTGCCTGGGCACACCCTAATCACCTAGGGCACATAGCATTGCCAGTGAGGAGATGGGAAAGATCTCCCTGGGACCTGCTCTGCTCTATTTCTCCTTGCCTACAGGTACATGGCCCCGATACATTACTCTCCCTGCTGGCAAACACATGCATGTGTATTTCAACTTTGGGGTGCACACCTTAATGCAATAGGCTGCGCACACCTATGGGCGGTGTAGGTGGAAGCGGCGGTGGAGGAGGACCAGGGCCGGATTAACAGCATCATGGGCTTGGTGCTGAGGATTTTGAAGGGCCTTAGGGCCGTGCCTTGCCATGCACCCAGAGGAGGAAGGGTGCAGCCATGCATGCCTAATTCAACATGGGATGCTGTCTCTGAAGCCCATAAACACATCCATGCATCGCCAACTGTCCCTCCTTGTCCGGCCTTCACGCTGTGTGGGGAGGTTCTGAGGGTGCTGCCTGGGGAAGCGAGCATAGAAGCCAGACTTCTGTGTTTACAAGTGACAGAAGAGCGGTAACAGTGAATATGGCCAACCCGGGGCCTATATAAAAGGTAGGGGCCTGGAGCTGCAGCTCCAATAGCCCCTACATTAATCTGGCCCTGAGGAGGAGGACGAGGTAGCCAACACTGCTTCTTTTCACAAATTTTAAATGAGGGTACACCCCAAAAGAGTGAGAAAGAGCAAAAATGGAACAATGGGTGGGTAAGGTCGGTATCCATTGCTATTCTGCATAAGGTACGGAAAAGTCCCGTGGGATCCATGCCTGGTTCATTTTAATGAACGTGAGCTTGTCCACATTGTCTCTGGACAGGCGGCTGCGCTTGTCTGTTATAACGCCCCCAGCCGTGCTAAATACCCGTTCAGATAATACACTGGCTGCAGGGCACGCCAGCACCTCCAAGGCGTAAAGGGCAAGCTCAGGCCATGTGCCCAATTTGGAGACCCAGAAGTTGAAGGGGGCAGACCCGTCATTCACTACATGTAGGCGTGTGCACACATACTGCTCCACCATGTTGGTAAAATGCTGCCTCCTGCTAAGACGTTCCATCTGAGCTGCTGGTGCTGCTGTTTGTTGTGGCGTGCTGACAAAGCTTTTCCACATTTCGGCCATGCTAACCCTGCCTTCTGAGGTGCTGGCGGTGCCCTGGTTGCGTTGGCGACCTCCTCCTCCTCCTCCTCTGCCTTGTGCTTCCACTGTGGCCCCGCTGTCAGATGGGAATGCCAGCAGCATGGCGTCTACCAGCGTGCGCTTGTACTCGCGCATCTTGCGATCGCGCTCCAGTGAGTGAATTAAGGACGGTACGTTGTCCTTGTAACGGGGATCCAGCAGCGTGGCCACCCAGTAATCAGCACAAGTTAGAATGTGGGCAACTCGGCGGTCGTTGTGGAGACACTGCAGCATGTAATCGCTCATGTGTGCCAGGCTGCCCAGAGGCAACGAAAGGCTGTCCTCTGTGGGAGGTGTATGGTCCGTGTCCTCTGTATCCCCCCAGCCACGCACCAGTGATGGCCATGAGCTGGCCTGGGTGCCACCCTGCTGTGAACATGGTTCCATCTCCTCCTCCAGCTCCTCCTCCTCCTCATCCTCCTCATCCTCCAGAACTGTGCCCCTGCTGGACAATTGCGTCCCTGGCGTTTGCGTGTGCAGGAACCCACCCTCGGAGCCCCTTGCGAATGACTGCCCTGAAAGCCTTGGAAATGTTACCTCTTCATCCTCCTCCTCCTCCTCATCCTGTGCCACATCCTCTTCCATCATCGCCCGAATTGTTTTTTCAAGGAGGCATAGAAGTGGGATAGTTAAGCTGAGAACGGCGTCATTGCCACTGGCCATGTTGGTGGAGTACTCAAAACAGCGCAACAAGGCACACAGGTCTCGCATGGAGGCCCAGTTATTGGTGGTGAAGTGGTGCTGTTCCGCAGAGCGACTCACGCGTGCGTGCTGCAGCTGAAACTCCACTATGGCCTGCTGCTGCTCGCACAGTCTTTCCAGCATGTGCAAGGTGGAGTTCCACCTTGTGGGCACGTCACATATGAGGCGGTGAGCGGGAAGGCCGAAGTTACGCTGCAGCGCTGCCAGGCGAGCAGCAGCAGGGTGAGAACGCCGAAAGTGCGCACAAACGGCCCGCACTTTCTGCAGCAGCTCTGACATATCGGGGTAGTTTTTAAGGAACCTCTGCACCACCAAATTCAGCACATGCGCCAGGCAAGGGATGTGCGTCAAACCGGCTAGGCCCAGAGCTGCTATGAGATTTCGCCCGTTATCGCACACCACCAGGCCGGGCTTGAGGCTCGCTGGCAGCAACCACTCATTTGTCTGCTGTTCCATGCTCCTCCACAACTCCTGCGCGGTGTGTGGTTTGTCCCCCAAACAGGCAAGTTGTAAAACTGCCTGCTGTCGTTTACCCCTGGCCGTGCTGAAGTTGGTGGTGAAGGTGTTACGCTGTCCGGATGAGGAGGCGGTAGAGGATGAGGAAGCGGAGTAGGAGGAGTTAGGAACAGGAGGCAAACTGAAGCGCCCTGCAATCCTCGGTGGTGGAAGGACATGCGCCAAATTGCTATCCGCCTCAGGCCCATCCGCCACTGCATTTACCCAGTGTGCCGTTAGGGAGATATAACGCCCCTGACCGTGCTTACTGGTCCACGTATCCGTAGTTAGGTGGACCTTGGCACAGATGGCGTTGCGCAGTGCACACCTGATTTTTTCCCCCACTTGGTTGTGCAGGGAAGGGATGGCTTGCCTGGAAAAGTAGTGGCGGCTGGGCACGACGTACTGTGGGACAGCCACCGACATAAGGTTTTTAAAACTGTGCGTCTCCACCAGACGGAATGACAGCATTTCAAAGGCCAATAATTTTGAAATGCTGGCATTCAGGGCCAGGGATCGCGGGTGGGTAGGGGGGTACTTCCTCTTCCTCTCAAGTGTTTGGGAGATGGAAAGCTGAACGCTTCCACGGGACATTGTGGAGATGGTTGTTGGTGACCCAGGTGGTGGTGTTGCTGACAGATCGTCTGTTTGCGGGGTGGCAGGTGCCGGTATCACTACAGATGTGGCTGGAGCGGCCGAGACTGCAGCAGAAGAGGAAGCAGGATGAGCCAGAGACGTTTCTTGGTTTTGAAGGTGTGTACTCCACTGCAGCTCGTGCTTTGCACTTAGATGCCTGATCATGCAGGTTGTGCTCAGGTTGAGAAGGTTCATGCCTCGCTTCAAGCTCTGATTGCACAGGGTGCAAACCACTCGTGTCCTGTCATCAGCACATTTTCTAAAGAACTTCCACGCTAGAGAACTCCTTTGAGCTGACTTTGGTGCGCTCGTTCCCTTGCTGCGTTGGGCAGTAGCGGGCGTAGTGTCTAGGGCACGGCCGCTCCGCTTCTGCACCCTGCTCCCTCTTCTGCTGTGCTGGTGGCTCTGTGCGACCACCGCCTCTTCCTCCAAACTACTCAGTTCACCTGCATGACGTTCATTCCATGTGGGGTCGAGGACCTCATCGTCCTCCACATCATCTTCCACCCAGTCTTCACCCCTGCCCTCCTTGTCGGTCTCCACAATGCTGAACGCCGCAGCAGTTGGCACCTGCGTTTCGTCATCATCGGAGACGTGCTGCGATGATCCTTGCATGTACTCATCTTGAGAAATAAGTGGTTGGGCATCGCTGCACTCAATCTCTTCCACTTCTGGGGCAGGGCTAGGTGGATGGCCCTGGGAAACCCTGCTGACAGAGTCCTCAAAAAGAATAAGAGACTGCTGTATGGCTTGGGGCTCAGACTGCTGGCCTGATTTGCAAGGGGGTGAGGTGAAAGACGGTTGGACATTGGCTGCAGGTGCCAACTCTGACCTTTCTGCAGTAGACTGGGTGGGAGACAATGTGAAGGAACTGGAGGCACTGTCAGCAGCAAACCAATCTACTATCGCCTCAACTTGTTCTGGCCTCATCACTTCTAGGGGCGTTTGATGCCCTACCAAATACTGATGCAGGTTCTGTCGCCTACTCACACTTGAGGAAGGTGTTTCACTTGTGCGTGTAGCTGGCACAGATCGACCATGTCCTCTCCTTGCAACAGGAGCTCTACCAGCAGCACCACGACCCAGGCCACGGCCCTTATTTGACGGTCTCCTCATATTTCTGTAATTTAAGATCTTGCCCTAGAAAGGTTTTTATTGAATAGCGGAATAGAAAATATGATCCAAAAAAAGTGTATGTATATCACACGTACACAACCACACTAGGCCCCAATTACTATTGTTTGTACCCCTAAAAGGCTAGATGAGGAGTAGGGGGAGTATGGAACAGGCAGCACCCTCAAACCTTCAGAAGTATGAGATGAACCCCAACAACTTGGAAAGGTGGATCTCTCTCACACGTACCGACACAGACTATCCCGCAATTCAATTGATCCTCAAAGGTTTTTATTGAATAGCGGAATAGGAAATATGATCAAAAAAAGTGTATGTATCTCGCACGTACACAACCACACTAGGCCCCAATTACTATTGTTTGTACCCCTAAAAGGCTAGATGAGGAGTAGGGGGGGTATGGAACAGGCAGCACCCTCAAACCTTCAGAAGTATGAGATGAACCCCAACAACTTGGAAAGGTGGATCTCTCTCACACGTACCGACACAGACTATCCCGCAATTCAATTGATCCTCAAAGGTTTTTATTGAATAGCGGAATAGGAAATATGATCAAAAAAAGTGTATGTATCTCGCACGTACACAACCACACTAGGCCCCAATTACTATTGTTTGTACCCCTAAAAGGCTAGATGAGGAGTAGGGGGGGTATGGAACAGGCAGCACCCTCAAACCTTCAGAAGTATGAGATGAACCCCAACAACTTGGAAAGGTGGATCTCTCTCACACGTACCGACACAGACTATCCCGCAATTCAATTGATCCTCAAAGGTTTTTATTGAATAGCGGAATAGGAAATATGATCAAAAAAAGTGTATGTATCTCGCACGTACACAACCACACTAGGCCCCAATTACTATTGTTTGTACCCCTAAAAGGCTAGATGAGGAGTAGGGGGGGTATGGAACAGGCAGCACCCTCAAACCTTCAGAAGTATGAGATGAACCCCAACAACTTGGAAAGGTGGATCTCTCTCACACGTACCGACACAGACTATCCCGCAATTCAATTGATCCTCAAAGGTTTTTATTGAATAGCGGAATAGGAAATATGATCAAAAAAAGTGTATGTATCTCGCACGTACACAACCACACTAGGCCCCAATTACTATTGTTTGTACCCCTAAAAGGCTAGATGAGGAGTAGGGGGGGTATGGAACAGGCAGCACCCTCAAACCTTCAGAAGTATGAGATGAACCCCAACAACTTGGAAAGGTGGATCTCTCTCACACGTACCGACACAGACTATCCCGCAATTCAATTGATCCTCAAAGGTTTTTATTGAATAGCGGAATAGGAAATATGATCAAAAAAAGTGTATGTATCTCGCACGTACACAACCACACTAGGCCCCAATTACTATTGTTTGTACCCCTAAAAGGCTAGATGAGGAGTAGGGGGGGTATGGAACAGGCAGCACCCTCAAACCTTCAGAAGTATGAGATGAACCCCAACAACTTGGAAAGGTGGATCTCTCTCACACGTACCGACACAGACTATCCCGCAATTCAATTGATCCTCAAAGGTTTTTATTGAATAGCGGAATAGGAAATATGATCAAAAAAAGTGTATGTATCTCGCACGTACACAACCACACTAGGCCCCAATTACTATTGTTTGTACCCCTAAAAGGCTAGATGAGGAGTAGGGGGGATATGGAACAGGCAGCACCCTCAAACCTTCAGAAGTATGAGATGAACCCCAACAACTTGGAAAGGTGGATCTCTCTCACACGTACCGACACAGACTATCCCGCAATTCAATTGATCCTCAAAGGTTTTTATTGAATAGCGGAATAGGAAATATGATCAAAAAAAGTGTATGTATCTCGCACGTACACAACCACACTAGGCCCCAATTACTATTGTTTGTACCCCTAAAAGGCTAGATGAGGAGTAGGGGGGGTATGGAACAGGCAGCACCCTCAAACCTTCAGAAGTATGAGATGAACCCCAACAACTTGGAAAGGTGGATCTCTCTCACACGTACCAACACAGACTATCCCCCAATTTAACTGATCCCCAAAGGTTTTTGATTAAATAGCGGAATAGAAAATATGATCCCAAAAAAGTGTATGTATATCACACGTACACAACCACACTAGGCCCCAATTACTATTGTTTGTACCCCTAAAAGGCTAGGAGTAGGGGGGGTATGGAACAGGCAGCACCCTCAAACCTTCAGAAGTATGAGATGAACCCCAACAACTTGGAAAGGTGGATCTCTCTCACACGTACCAACACAGACTATCCCCCAATTTAACTGATCCCCAAAGGTTTTTGATTAAATAGCGGAATAGAAAATATGATCCCAAAAAAGTGTATGTATATCACACGTACACAACCACACTAGGCCCCAATTACTATTGTTTGTACCCCTAAAAGGCTAGGAGTAGGGGGAGTATGGAACAGGCAGCACCCTCAAACCTTCAGAAGTATGAGATGAACCCCAACAACTTGGAAAGGTGGATCTCTCTCACACGTACCAACACAGACTATCCCCCAATTTAACTGATCCCCAAAGGTTTTTGATTAAATAGCGGAATAGAAAATATGATCCCAAAAAAGTGTATGTATATCACACGTACACAACCACACTAGGCCCCAATTACTATTGTTTGTACCCCTAAAAGGCTAGGAGTAGGGGGAGTATGGAACAGGCAGCACCCTCAAACCTTCAGAAGTATGAGATGAACCTCAACAACTTGGAAAGGTGGATCTCTCTCACACGTACCAACACAGACTATCCCCCAATTTAACTGATCCCCAAAGGTTTTTGATTAAATAGCGGAATAGAAAATATGATCCCAAAAAAGTGTATGTATATCACACGTACACAACCACACTAGGCCCCAATTACTATTGTTTGTACCCCTAAAAGGCTAGGAGTAGGGGGGGTATGGAACAGGCAGCACCCTCAAACCTTCAGAAGTATGAGATGAACCCCAACAACTTGGAAAGGTGGATCTCTCTCACACGTACCAACACAGACTATCCCCCAATTTAACTGATCCCCAAAGGTTTTTGATTAAATAGCGGAATAGAAAATATGATCCCAAAAAAGTGTATGTATATCACACGTACACAACCACACTAGGCCCCAATTACTATTGTTTGTACCCCTAAAAGGCTAGGAGTAGGGGGAGTATGGAACAGGCAGCACCCTCAAACCTTCAGAAGTATGAGATGAACCCCAACAACTTGGAAAGGTGGATCTCTCTCACACGTACCAACACAGACTATCCCCCAATTTAACTGATCCCCAAAGGTTTTTGATTAAATAGCGGAATAGAAAATATGATCCCAAAAAAGTGTATGTATATCACACGTACACAACCACACTAGGCCCCAATTACTATTGTTTGTACCCCTAAAAGGCTAGGAGTAGGGGGAGTATGGAACAGGCAGCACCCTCAAACCTTCAGAAGTATGAGATGAACCCCAACAACTTGGAAAGGTGGATCTCTCTCACACGTACCAACACAGACTATCCCCCAATTTAACTGATCCCCAAAGGTTTTTGATTAAATAGCGGAATAGAAAATATGATCCCAAAAAAGTGTATGTATATCACACGTACACAACCACACTAGGCCCCAATTACTATTGTTTGTACCCCTAAAAGGCTAGGAGTAGGGGGGGTATGGAACAGGCAGCACCCTCAAACCTTCAGAAGTATGAGATGAACCCCAACAACTTGGAAAGGTGGATCTCTCTCACACGTACCAACACAGACTATCCCCCAATTTAACTGATCCCCAAAGGTTTTTGATTAAATAGCGGAATAGAAAATATGATCCCAAAAAAGTGTATGTATATCACACGTACACAACCACACTAGGCCCCAATTACTATTGTTTGTACCCCTAAAAGGCTAGGAGTAGGGGGAGTATGGAACAGGCAGCACCCTCAAACCTTCAGAAGTATGAGATGAACCCCAACAACTTGGAAAGGTGGATCTCTCTCACACGTACCAACACAGACTATCCCCCAATTTAACTGATCCCCAAAGGTTTTTGATTAAATAGCGGAATAGAAAATATGATCCCAAAAAAGTGTATGTATATCACACGTACACAACCACACTAGGCCCCAATTACTATTGTTTGTACCCCTAAAAGGCTAGGAGTAGGGGGAGTATGGAACAGGCAGCACCCTCAAACCTTCAGAAGTATGAGATGAACCCCAACAACTTGGAAAGGTGGATCTCTCTCACACGTACCAACACAGACTATCCCCCAATTTAACTGATCCCCAAAGGTTTTTGATTAAATAGCGGAATAGAAAATATGATCCCAAAAAAGTGTATGTATATCACACGTACACAACCACACTAGGCCCCAATTACTATTGTTTGTACCCCTAAAAGGCTAGGAGTAGGGGGAGTATGGAACAGGCAGCACCCTCAAACCTTCAGAAGTATGAGATGAACCCCAACAACTTGGAAAGGTGGATCTCTCTCACACGTACCAACACAGACTATCCCCCAATTTAACTGATCCCCAAAGGTTTTTGATTAAATAGCGGAATAGAAAATATGATCCCAAAAAAGTGTATGTATATCACACGTACACAACCACACTAGGCCCCAATTACTATTGTTTGTACCCCTAAAAGGCTAGGAGTAGGGGGGGTATGGAACAGGCAGCACCCTCAAACCTTCAGAAGTATGAGATGAACCCCAACAACTTGGAAAGGTGGATCTCTCTCACACGTACCAACACAGACTATCCCCCAATTTAACTGATCCCCAAAGGTTTTTGATTAAATAGCGGAATAGAAAATATGATCCCAAAAAAGTGTATGTATATCACACGTACACAACCACACTAGGCCCCAATTACTATTGTTTGTACCCCTAAAAGGCTAGGAGTAGGGGGAGTATGGAACAGGCAGCACCCTCAAACCTTCAGAAGTATGAGATGAACCCCAACAACTTGGAAAGGTGGATCTCTCTCACACGTACCAACACAGACTATCCCCCAATTTAACTGATCCCCAAAGGTTTTTGATTAAATAGCGGAATAGAAAATATGATCCCAAAAAAGTGTATGTATATCACACGTACACAACCACACTAGGCCCCAATTACTATTGTTTGTACCCCTAAAAGGCTAGGAGTAGGGGTAGTATGGAACAGGCAGCACCCTCAAACCTTCAGAAGTATGAGATGAACCCCAACAACTTGGAAAGGTGGATCTCTCTCACACGTACCAACACAGACTATCCCCCAATTTAACTGATCCCCAAAGGTTTTTGATTAAATAGCGGAATAGAAAATATGATCCCAAAAAAGTGTATGTATATCACACGTACACAACCACACTAGGCCCCAATTACTATTGTTTGTACCCCTAAAAGGCTAGGAGTAGGGGGAGTATGGAACAGGCAGCACCCTCAAACCTTCAGAAGTATGAGATGAACCCCAACAACTTGGAAAGGTGGATCTCTCTCACACGTACCAACACAGACTATCCCCCAATTTAACTGATCCCCAAAGGTTTTTGATTAAATAGCGGAATAGAAAATATGATCCCAAAAAAGTGTATGTATATCACACGTACACAACCACACTAGGCCCCAATTACTATTGTTTGTACCCCTAAAAGGCTAGGAGTAGGGGGAGTATGGAACAGGCAGCACCCTCAAACCTTCAGAAGTATGAGATGAACCCCAACAACTTGGAAAGGTGGATCTCTCTCACACGTACCAACACAGACTATCCCCCAATTTAACTGATCCCCAAAGGTTTTTGATTAAATAGCGGAATAGAAAATATGATCCCAAAAAAGTGTATGTATATCACACGTACACAACCACACTAGGCCCCAATTACTATTGTTTGTACCCCTAAAAGGCTAGGAGTAGGGGGAGTATGGAACAGGCAGCACCCTCAAACCTTCAGAAGTATGAGATGAACCTCAACAACTTGGAAAGGTGGATCTCTCTCACACGTACCAACACAGACTATCCCCCAATTTAACTGATCCCCAAAGGTTTTTGATTAAATAGCGGAATAGAAAATATGATCCCAAAAAAGTGTATGTATATCACACGTACACAACCACACTAGGCCCCAATTACTATTGTTTGTACCCCTAAAAGGCTAGGAGTAGGGAGAGTATGGAACAGGCAGCACCCTCAAACCTTCAGAAGTATGAGATGAACCCCAACAACTTGGAAAGGTGGATCTCTCTCACACGTACCAACACAGACTATCCCCCAATTTAACTGATCCCCAAAGGTTTTTGATTAAATAGCGGAATAGAAAATATGATCCCAAAAAAGTGTATGTATATCACACGTACACAACCACACTAGGCCCCAATTACTATTGTTTGTACCCCTAAAAGGCTAGGAGTAGGGGGAGTATGGAACAGGCAGCACCCTCAAACCTTCAGAAGTATGAGATGAACCTCAACAACTTGGAAAGGTGGATCTCTCTCACACGTACCAACACAGACTATCCCCCAATTTAACTGATCCCCAAAGGTTTTTGATTAAATAGCGGAATAGAAAATATGATCCCAAAAAAGTGTATGTATATCACACGTACACAACCACACTAGGCCCCAATTACTATTGTTTGTACCCCTAAAAGGCTAGGAGTAGGGGGAGTATGGAACAGGCAGCACCCTCAAACCTTCAGAAGTATGAGATGAACCCCAACAACTTGGAAAGGTGGATCTCTCTCACACGTACCAACACAGACTATCCCCCAATTTAACTGATCCCCAAAGGTTTTTGATTAAATAGCGGAATAGAAAATATGATCCCAAAAAAGTGTATGTATATCACACGTACACAACCACACTAGGCCCCAATTACTATTGTTTGTACCCCTAAAAGGCTAGGAGTAGGGGGAGTATGGAACAGGCAGCACCCTCAAACCTTCAGAAGTATGAAATGAACCTCAACAACTTGGAAAGGTGGATCTCTCTCACACGTACCAACACAGACTATCCCCCAATTTAACTGATCCCCAAAGGTTTTTGATTAAATAGCGGAATAGAAAATATGATCCCAAAAAAGTGTATGTATATCACACGTACACAACCACACTAGGCCCCAATTACTATTGTTTGTACCCCTAAAAGGCTAGGAGTAGGGGGAGTATGGAACAGGCAGCACCCTCAAACCTTCAGAAGTATGAGATGAACCCCAACAACTTGGAAAGGTGGATCTCTCTCACACGTACCAACACAGACTATCCCCCAATTTAACTGATCCCCAAAGGTTTTTGATTAAATAGCGGAATAGAAAATATGATCCCAAAAAAGTGTATGTATATCACACGTACACAACCACACTAGGCCCCAATTACTATTGTTTGTACCCCTAAAAGGCTAGGAGTAGGGGGAGTATGGAACAGGCAGCACCCTCAAACCTTCAGAAGTATGAGATGAACCTCAACAACTTGGAAAGGTGGATCTCTCTCACACGTACCAACACAGACTATCCCCCAATTTAACTGATCCCCAAAGGTTTTTGATTAAATAGCGGAATAGAAAATATGATCCCAAAAAAGTGTATGTATATCACACGTACACAACCACACTAGGCCCCAATTACTATTGTTTGTACCCCTAAAAGGCTAGGAGTAGGGGGAGTATGGAACAGGCAGCACCCTCAAACCTTCAGAAGTATGAGATGAACCCCAACAACTTGGAAAGGTGGATCTCTCTCACACGTACCAACACAGACTATCCCCCAATTTAACTGATCCCCAAAGGTTTTTGATTAAATAGCGGAATAGAAAATATGATCCCAAAAAAGTGTATGTATATCACACGTACACAACCACACTAGGCCCCAATTACTATTGTTTGTACCCCTAAAAGGCTAGGAGTAGGGGGAGTATGGAACAGGCAGCACCCTCAAACCTTCAGAAGTATGAGATGAACCCCAACAACTTGGAAAGGTGGATCTCTCTCACACGTACCAACACAGACTATCCCCCAATTTAACTGATCCCCAAAGGTTTTTGATTAAATAGCGGAATAGAAAATATGATCCCAAAAAAGTGTATGTATATCACACGTACACAACCACACTAGGCCCCAATTACTATTGTTTGTACCCCTAAAAGGCTAGGAGTAGGGGGAGTATGGAACAGGCAGCACCCTCAAACCTTCAGAAGTATGAGATGAACCCCAACAACTTGGAAAGGTGGATCTCTCTCACACGTACCAACACAGACTATCCCCCAATTTAACTGATCCCCAAAGGTTTTTGATTAAATAGCGGAATAGAAAATATGATCCCAAAAAAGTGTATGTATATCACACGTACACAACCACACTAGGCCCCAATTACTATTGTTTGTACCCCTAAAAGGCTAGGAGTAGGGGGAGTATGGAACAGGCAGCACCCTCAAACCTTCAGAAGTATGAGATGAACCCCAACAACTTGGAAAGGTGGATCTCTCTCACACGTACCAACACAGACTATCCCCCAATTTAACTGATCCCCAAAGGTTTTTGATTAAATAGCGGAATAGAAAATATGATCCCAAAAAAGTGTATGTATATCACACGTACACAACCACACTAGGCCCCAATTACTATTGTTTGTACCCCTAAAAGGCTAGGAGTAGGGGGAGTATGGAACAGGCAGCACCCTCAAACCTTCAGAAGTATGAGATGAACCCCAACAACTTGGAAAGGTGGATCTCTCTCACACGTACCAACACAGACTATCCCCCAATTTAACTGATCCCCAAAGGTTTTTGATTAAATAGCGGAATAGAAAATATGATCCCAAAAAAGTGTATGTATATCACACGTACACAACCACACTAGGCCCCAATTACTATTGTTTGTACCCCTAAAAGGCTAGATGAGGAGTAGGGGGAGTATGGAACAGGCAGCACCCTCAAACCTTCAGAAGTATGAGATTGTGTTCACTGTACCCCACAAAGATTGAGTTCACTGCACCCCACAATGATTGTGTTCACTGCACCCCACAAAGATTGTGTTCACTGCACCTCACAAAGATTGTGTTCACTGTACCCCCCAAAGATTGTGTTCACTGCACCCCACAAAGATTCTGTTCATTGTACCCCACAAAGATTGTGTTCACTGCACCCCAAAAAGATTGTGTTCACTGCACCCCAAAAAGGATGTTGTTCACTGCACCCCAAAAAGGATGTTGTTCACTCCACCCCAAAAAGATTGTGTTCACTGCACCCCACAAAGATTGTGTTCACTGCACCCCAAAAAGATTGTGTTCACTGCACCCCAAAAATGATTTTGTTCACTGCACCCCAAAAAGGATTTTGTTCACTGCACCCCAAAAAGGATGTTGTTCACTCCACCCCAAAAAGATTGTGTTCACTGCACCCCAAAAAGATTGTGTTCACTGCACCCCACAAAGGATTTTGTTCACTGCACCCCAAAAAGATTGTGTTCACTGCACCCCAAAAAGGATGTTGTTCACTGCACCCCAAAAAGGATTTTGTTCACTGCACCCCAAAAAGATTGTGTTCACTGCACCCCACAAAGGATTTTGTTCACTGCACCCCACAAAGATTGTGTTCACTGCACACCAAAAAGGATTGTGTTCACTGCACCCCAAAAAGATTTTGTTCACTGCACCCCAAAAAGATTGTGTTCACTGCAGCCCAAAAAGATTGTGTTCACTGCAGCCCAAAAAGATTGTGTTCACTGCAGCCCAAAAAGATTGTGTTCACTGCAGCCCAAAAAGATTGTGTTCACTGCAGCTCACACACAGAAAAATGGATGTGGATCACTGACACCTGCCTATCTCCAATCCCACACCACACAGCAATATCGATTGTAGTTTGTAGAACACAGTTTCCCTAAAATT